>NC_053390.1:712268172-712596550 GCF_905171765.1 Bufo bufo
TGACTCAAATTTGTCAACAATGTGTCACAAGAAAACAATCTCAGAATGGGTTAAATAAAAGTGTTCTAGAATACTCCTGAAAAAGCGTTATGTTCACAAAGAGCATGAGTAGGGATTCAATGACAGTCTATATATGTCTATATTGATTGCAGTGTATAAATTGTCGCATAGTTTTAGATGTTTAGATTTTACTTAAGAGCACAAAGTTGCTGATTTCAAGCTTCAGGGTCATTCTAATCACATTTAAAATGTTCTATTTTTCTTAGAACCACTTTGCAATTTGTATTTTCAAGACTTTTTATAAAAATCAGCTTGTATCTACATGTTGTTGTTTTCATTTGCTGAAACAAGGAACTGCAACTAGAATATTATCACAGAATAAAAGATAAAAATTATACAGATAAGTTCAGTGCATCAAAGGAAACAGAACTAAAGTGATTATCGAATTCTATAAAGTGACTTGTAACAGTTCAAGTAATTATAAACTTCCCTATCAGACAAATCAAGAAGAGATATGGTTATTTTCTGACTTTTGCAAGATAACGGTTGAAATATTAGGCATAAAAATGAATCTGCATGAAAACAGTTGAAAACCTCTTGTAAGATCCTCACCTGTCTCACTCTCTGGTGTGACCAAAATGGGTCCTTGTGGAGCTGCAGGACAGGTTACACGTGTCTCCATTGATACACCAGCTCCGACCCCTTTGCGAACCCACGCGGGGATGCGTTCGCTTGTGTGCCGGAGGGGAAGACCGCATGGCTTTCGGGGACAGCTTGGCCGGGCTAGTGGCAGTGCGCTGCGGCCGAGCTTGTCTCCGATGCCTTTTGCGGATTCCATTCCGGTGTCCAAGACGATGCACTCTCGCAGAGCCTATCGTGCATCCGCATTCGAAAACTGGCTCACAAAGGGGATACGTGGTTGTCCGTACGCGTTTCATATGCGCTTCGCCGACCGCAAGTTCAAAGTAGATTAGAGGGCTGGCATTGGTCTAGTTGACTAATGACCGACCAGAGCCTTGTAAACAGGTGTAGGGCAGGATCATGACCTATGGGGAGTGGACACTTGGCGCCCTGGGATTTGTTAGCAGGCACATGAATGGTGGCCTCCCAGGTCGGTCAGTGTCCTTTTCCACTTGGACCGCGCTGCTCCAGAAGGCAGGAAAATCACCACTATAGACTCATTCCAATAATCCGTGGATATAGGGAAGCAGTAAGGCCACAGAATGCAACAAAGCCTCCACTCATTCACCTCTGTCAGAAACCAAAGGATAACCGCAATAGTGAAGCACCATCACATATACGGAATAAATGGAATTTATTATACTCGCAAAGGGGAATAAAAACAGGCAGTATATAATATCCAATCTCATACACAGGGCCGGCCTTTGGGGTGTGCGGGCTGTGCGGCTGCACAGGGCGCCATAGCAACAGGGGCGCCGGGCGGCCGGCAGCCCACCGTGAACTAAGTCTAGAGGAGTCTCTACTCACGATTATTCTGCGACTGCGGGCGGCCGACTAACACAGCGCTCAAAGCGCACGGTACGCACGGTCCGGACAATTGAAGGAGTGAGGAGGGGGCGGCGCCCGCGGCCGCTCTGAGCTCCGCTCTGCTGCCTGGCTGGCCTGCCTGTTTCTTTAAGAGAGCAGACCAGTGGCTGCTGGAGCGTAGCTGCCGCACAGGCACTTCTTCCCTTTTGAAGTGCCTGTGAGAGAAGACTGAGCGCGCCCGAGCGCCAGCCAGCAGCCACAGCAAGGAAGGCCCACGCAGCAGCACTACAGTCTACACAGCAAAAGAACAAGTAGGTATTTGGAGAAATGTGCCATGGGGGCTGGGGGGGGTGGAGAAATGTGCCATGGGGGCTGGGGGGGGGAGAAATGTGCCATGGGGGCTGGAGGGGGAGAAATGTGCCATGGGGGCTGGGGGGGCAGAGATGTGCCATGGGAGCTGGGGGGGGGGAACAGAGATGTGCTGATGCTGCAGTGCCCATCTGGAGGGGAGAAATGTGCCATGGGGCTGGGGGGACAGAGATGTGCTGGTGCTGCCCATCTGGAGGGGAAACATGTGCCATGGTGACTGGGGGGGGATATGCTGCTGCCAGCCCACTGGCCCATGGAGTGGGAGAAGTGTGCAATGGGGAAGGGGGGGGGGCTCAGAGAGGACTCAGGGGGGGTCATAAAGGACAGGGGGACAGTGTGCTTTCCTGCTACTACATCAACCCCACCCCAGGGATTTTGGGGGCCATTAAGGGTTGGACTTTAACTCCTTGCTGCTGATGTTGAGTGTGCACATAGCCACCAATCATATTCCTCTCCCCCAGCACATCAGTTACCTTTAGGAGGGGGGGATATGATTGGTGGCTATGTGCACAATCTGCATCATCCAACCCCTAATGCCCCCCAAAATGCCCCGTGTGGGGGGGGGGGGTATGACAGGCAGGAGGAGCAATGTGTATGCGGGCCCTTGCCCTGCACTCGCTCAGCTGTGCTTGCATACATATCGTGCCCTGTGTCCACTGTCCTGTGCCCACTCTGCTAAAGCCTGGCATAGCCCAGCTATGCCCAGCTTTACCAAAGCAGACAGGCAGGAACTGTGATGTGATCATATTTATTGTATGTATGTGTGTGTGTCCGTCCCTGTGTGTGTGTGTCTCTTCCTGTGTGTCACCATCACCATGCCCACAGTGTTCCTATGTCTTGATGCAGCTGCATCAGGACGTTCTGTGCGGAGGAAGAAGGAAGAGGAGGCAGCGCCGCCAGCAGGGAGTCCGTGCGATAGACACAGGAAGGCACACTAAGGACGAAGGTAACACTACCACATTATCAGCACTAGTGTTATCTGTGGTTTTACATAGGACTGCAGATAACACTACCCAATTATCAGCACTAGTGTTATCTGTGGTTTTACATAGGACTGCAGATAACACTACCACATTATCAGCACTAGTGTTATCTGTGGTTTTACATAGGACCGAAGGTAACACTACCACATTATCAGCACTAGTTTTATCTGTGGTTTTACATAGAACTGCAGGTAACACATTTTTTTCCTCTTTGTGTGTGTTTATGCGACCAGGTGTAAGGAGGGGGGGGGGCGCCACAAGGTTAGCTCGCACAGGGCGCCTGAACACCTAAGGCCGGCCCTGCTCATACACCCAGCCCGGGTTTCGCTCCGAAAAGCTTCGTCAGGGGCATCTGATCCGCCCATTCCGGGGCGGTCTATTTAACCCATAGGAGGGTGTATACTCCACCTCTCAAATACACAATAAAGGTTATTGTCAACTGTTATCCTTCCTTATCCAGGTGCAGGTCAGTACTGCTAGCTACTGACTGAAGATTGCTGGGACTCCATCTGTTCCAGTGGGACCCAGGACCCGTGACTTTCCGTGACGCATCCGTTTACCTGACAAGTTGCAAGGAGACTTATGCACGGATCGGGACTACTCCTGGCTTTGCTTCATTTTTTTGTTTGCCTAATATTTGCCCAGTGAAGTTTACCTGGACTTTGTTTTTTTTGTTAATAAACCCCTTTGACTTCATCCTCACTGGTCTGTTTTGTTGGTGCCTTGCATTACACCTCTGAAATAATTTCCCTACTCCAAATCTAATATGTCATAATAAAAAGGTCTGTTTATCTTTCTATAAGGATTACTTTCCGTGCTAAAGTAGTTATTAATGCTCTTGACTGTGATCTTAAAATTTTATTTTATTAGAAATAATTTTTCTATATAAGTAGGAACAAAATATTATAGTAGTATTGCAGAAATGCATATTAACAACAGCTTTACGTTATGTTTGTCATTCCCGCCTTCCAAGACCTGTAACTTTTTTACCTTTTCATTCACACAGCCTTAGGGCTCCTGCACGCTGCCGTAACCATTTTTGCAGATCATTTTTCTATAATTTTGCATTTCAATACTGTCAATCTAAACTGTCAGTATTGTTGTTGATGTATTTTACAAATACCTTTAAAATGTCCTTAAAGGGTTTAAACTATAATCTAATGTTTCTTGAAAAAAAAAATCTATGTACTGTTGTTGTTTCTCTATTAGTGTTTCTGGTACAAGTAAGGGCGGATTCGCACTTGCGTTATGGCTTTCCGTTATAGGTTCCATTTATAACAGAATGTTATGCAAAACGGAAACTTGACAGGTCCGTTATGCTTGCCCATAGACTCCTATTGTGACGGATCAAAACGGAATGCCTCTTAAAAGCTTCTGTTTTGCATTCCATCTGGGCATTCCGTTATATTCTGTTATAAATGGAACCTATAATGGAATGCCATAACACAAGTGCGAACCCACCCTTACAGAGGTTCTCCAGGCAAAGTGTTGCCAGAGAGTGCAGGGAGAGTGTAGGCAGACTGCAGGGAGAGGGTATTTCCGTGTGCATCACTGCACAGTGCAGCGACATTCTGAGGTAAACCGTTCTGTTAGAGAAACAGCAACTGTGTGTCAGTATTAAAGGCAGGTCTAATATATCGCCGTGCAAATCACTGTGCAGTGTATCGACATTCAGAGATAATCCGTTCTGTTAGAGAAACAGTTACTGTGCATCAGTATCCAAGGCAGGTCTAATATATACTCGTGTGCAACATTGTGTAGTGTACCGATATTCAGAGCTAATCCCTTCTGTTAGCAGTACAGTGACTGTGCATCACTATTAAAGGCAAGTCTAATAAATTGGCGTGTGCATCACTGTGCAATGCACTGACATTCTAAACTAATCTGTTTTGTTAGCGATACAGTTGTTATACAAAATGACAGACAGTTGCCTGTAATGGCAAGTAATTATAGCTGCCGGCTCTGCTCCACTTTTCAGCGAGGTTCAGCTTTGTGAGGACAGTCAGCAGTTATTGGCCAGCACAGACTTGGAGGAGAGGTCCGCTGCGGACTCCTCTAGGCGTGCAACTACCAATGATGACTCTCGGATGGGAGCACATGTTGCAAGAGGTCAGGGACATGCACAAGAGTCAGGTGAGAGCACGACGACCCTGCATTAACATATGGAGCATCACCATAAAGTAGTGTGGGAAAACCGTTCTACTCATTTAGTATCACAGCCTGATGTAGCAATCACTGCATCTTCCATCGGCCGACACTCCATCTCCAGCAGTCAGAGCTCGTCAACATCAGCAGAAGGAAGGTGTAGTTCCTTCCCCTCGACTTCAATGTCATCTATTGTGTCTGATGCGCCTCCTCCTCCGTCTCCTTCTCTTTGCCACTTGTTTTGACAGCAATCAATCACCAAGGAGATTGCAAAAACACAACAGTATGCGTGCACTCATCCAGTGCAGCAGAAGCTGAACATGCACCTGGCCAAGATGCTGGTATGACAGTCCCTCCCTTTCCATGTACTGTATTTGACTCTGCAAATTTCAGAAAACTGGTGGCTTGTGCCCACCCAAAGTGGAGAGTACCAAGCCAATATTACTTTTCCAAAAAAGCTGTATCAGCCCTGCAGTGACTTATGGAGTTATAACTATGGTCAAGGACAATGTATGCAATTCACAGGCCACTTGGTAAATGTCATTCCGGCCCAGGAACACCTGCGACTTGGCTAGATGATGGCAATGGCGCCTCTGCATTGTAATTGTGGGATTCTTGCACCAATGTCCTCCTCTGCCTCCTCATCCTCCACCTTGTCCTCACCCTCCCCTCTAGGCACAGTTCATAGTAGTCCTCCGTCATATCTCCTATGCAAATCTAGGAATTGGCCAGCAGTTCTGCACCTTGTAAGCAAGATGCTCTTTCCCAACATCGCCTGATATGCAGCGTTTCCACCCAATGGAACTCTACATTCCATATTTTAGACTGCCTGTACGAGCAGAGGAAGGTGGTCAACGACTTTTTTAATGGACAGGTCTAGTCCGCAGTGTAACTTCCACGTTAGCCAATGGCAGCTCATACGTGACACATGCTGTTTGCTCTGGTCCTTTGAGGAGGCCAATTTATTTGTCAGTTGTCAGAACTACAGAATGAATGATGTCATTCCACGTCCTGGAGGGGATGCCGCGAAATCTGATTGGCGAGGGGACAGAAAACATGGCACCTTGATTTCAAGCCCATTAGAACCCTGAGGAGGATGAAATGGCAGAGGATGAGGAGGAGGGCATAAATGCCCAGGAATTTTTTTACACAATTAGGTGGTTTATTTGCCCAAGCGACAGGAGAGGAGCAAGAAGGAGGGCGACGACAAAGACAACTAAGATGACCCCAACAGACTAACAAAAATTACTGTGCTAATGGCCAGATGCATGCTGTCATGTTTGTGTAGTGACAGCCACATTTTCAGGATTCGTCAGATGGATGACTATTGGCTATCCAGGGGCATTTTTTTAGACCTTCTGAGAGAGAATGGACTACTATAGAGACATGCCATGTAATCAGTTGGTTGCTGTCTACGAGAGCCATCACCCATCCTCAGGAAGGTGTGACGGGGGGGGGGGGGGGTTACCCTTGGAACTCACTATCCACTGCCATGACTCGTGGGTGAGGGGGGAGCATGAGCACCTCCATATGCAGAAAATTAAGTCTGGAGTCTCTGATGACCAGTTTTCTTCAGCCGCCTTCTGAACAAACCACCCAGCAGCAGCAGCAGTGGGACATGCAGCAGAACTTGAACAAGCATGTGGTTGCATACTTGGACTGCACCCTGTCATCCATGATCCAAGATCCTATAGACTACTGGACGCGCAAACTTAAATTGTTGCCGCAACTGTCCACGTTTGCCATGCCATGCTTTCCTGCCTGGCCAATAGTGTGGTTCCAGAGCAAGTGTTCAGTACGAGGGCGGCAGGGGCTAGTTAACTCTAAGATAAGTCACCTTTCCTCCCAAAATATTGAGAGACTAACCTTCATAAATATGAATCAGACGTGGATCAACCAGAATTTCCAGACTCTGGTGCTTGAAGCAACAGAGTAGATCATTCTGCCACTAATGATCATACTATAGTGTGCTGCCACACTGGAATATTGTTCAAAATGGGCATTTACTTCTGGCCATATGCTGCTGCCACCATTCTGATGACAACTGCCTGTTGATTTACTGAAGGGTGCTGTATGCATTTATTTTTGTTTAAGTAAAGGGATTAGCTATGAATCTTAGTTCACACTGTTACTGCCAGTGCTGCTGCTGCCACCCTCTCCACTCGGTCATGGAGTCACTACTTGAATATTGGTGCACTGCACAATTAAGGACACAGCGATAAATTGTAGCAGAATCTGCAGTTCAGCAGTCTCCTGCGCTCTCCCTCCACTCACCCTGCACTCTCCCTGCAGTTTAACTTCCAAGCCTTTACACTGAGATTGGGTCACCAAGTGGGAATAATTTAATTAGGCATACCTGGGTATACTTGATTTATGGAACCTGATGATTTCTTGTCGAATTAAAATTTTCAATCATCAGGCAGGGGAAATAAAGTGGCCGTTGTTCTATTAGTACAAGCAAAACCTGTCCTAATCACTAGTGTTGAGCACGAATATTCGAAAAGCAAATTTTTATCTCGAATATCGCCACTTCGAGAATTCGCGAATATTCGCCCACAAGCAACTTAAGCAGGGAGGAATCATGACTTCAGATGGAAAAAAATGACAAATATTCTAAAAAACTTTATATAGCACTATATTCTTAATAGTGCTATATATTAGTTTTTTTTAGAATATTCGTCATTTTTTTTCCCATCTGAAGTCATGATTCCTCCCTGCTTAAGTTGCTTGTTGGCCAATGACTCATTGGCCCACAAGCAAGAAGCAGGGAGGAATCATGTGTTCAGATGGAAAAAATGATGAATATTCTAAAAACTAATATATAGCACTATATTCTATAGTGCTATATATTCGTTTTTGACCCACGCCTGTATTGATCGCGGAATATTCACATTTTGCGCGATTATTACCTTGCCGATTTTCGAGTAAAAAAAAAAGAATGTAGAATATAACGAATATTCTAATTTGCGAAATATTCACTAAATATCACAAATTCGAATATGACCCCTGCAGCTCATCACTACTAATCACACAGCCAGACAAGTTACTTCAAAACACTGAGCTAAAGAGCTGCCTCAGCCCCCTCTCTGCTCCTCTTGTCACGGATTATGATTCTGAATACAGCTTAATATGATCTTCAGCTGAATCTATGAAGGAATGGAGTGGGGGTGTGGCACTTGCATGCAGTCGGCTACATTACCAGAGCCTCACATTACCACAGTTTGTCTTGTCTGTCCTCTCTGTAATTCATGTCACCCCATGAACTCCATTTCTGCAGAGATTAAGCTGAAGATCTTATTATCTATATTCAGGATCCTAATACCTGACAAGTAAATCAGAGAGAAGGATGAGGCAGCTCTTTAGCTCAGTGTTCTGAACTAACTTGTCATGCTGTGTAATTAGGACAGGTGTTGCATGTACTAATAGGATGGTAGCCATTTTATTTCTCCTAATGATTTCTCTCTAGACAAAATGAGCCATTATAACTAATGAAAGGTATTTGCGGATAAATTTATAATAAATTATTTTCTGTAATTTTATTTTCTTAATTCCTGGAGGACCCCTTTATGCATTTTCAGATGCATATACTTAAACCACCAACCATTTTAATATAAACTGGAAAGTTTAAAAAAAAATAACTCTGGCAAACCTATCAGCAATATTCTAGCAGTGTAAATATATATTTTTTCAGACCAGTAGCATTCATGCATATTGAACCAGTACATTATGGATAGCTATGTCACTTGATTCACAGTCTGACAATCAGTCCAAAGCTTGTGTACACCATTGTGTACATGTTTGTCCCACATCACCTAATGCTGCTTAGAGATAGCCTTGCGGTTCCCCCCGCCGTTTTTTTCATGGCAAACTTTGCTCGTTCACGATTTGCCGAACATGCGAACATATGGCAATATTCGCATGTGCCATATTTTTTTGCATAGCAATGAACTTTCACCCATGATACATCTATCAGGTGGGACAGGACAGCCAATTGAGACGTTTCCGCACATGGACACCCCCCCATTGCTATTGCTATATACCTTTTCCACCAAATGCTGATTGACGGCTACAATATACTTGCTTCCACAAAATACTGATTGAGGGGTGCCATATACCTGTTTCTGCCAAATACTGATTGAGGGGTGCTATATACCTGTTTCTGCCAAATACTGATTGAGGGGTTCTATATACCTTCTTCCGCCAAATACTGATTGATGGCTGTGATACACCTGCTTCCACAAAATACTGATTGAGGGGTGCCATATACCTGTTTCTGCCAAATACTGATTGAGGGGTGCCATATACCTTCTTCCACAAAATACTGATTGAGGGGTGCTATATACCTTCTTCCACCAAATAGTGAATGAGGGCTGCGATACACCTGCTTCCACAAAATACTGATTGAGGGGTGCCATATACCTGTTTCTGCCAAATACTGATTGATGGGTGCTATATTTTCTTTCACCAAATACTGATTGAGGGCTGCGATACACCTTCTTCCACAAAATACTGATTGAGGAATGCTATTGCTATTTACCTGTTTGCGCCAAATACTGATTTAGGGGTCCTATATACCTTTTTCTGAGAAATACTGATTGAGGGGTGCTATATACCTGTTTCCGTCAAGTACTGATTGGGGGGTGCTATATACCTGTTTCCACCAAATACTTATTAAGGGGTGCCATATTCCTTCATCCACAAAATACTGATTGAGGGGTGCAATTGCTATATACCTTCTTCTACAAAATACTGATTGAGGGCTGCAATACACTTGCTTCCACAAAATACTGATTGAGGGGTGCCATATCCCTGTTTCTGCGAAATACTGTTCAAGGGGTGCTATATACCTGTTTCTGCCAAATACTGATTGAGGGTGCTATATACCTTCTTCCACCAAATACTGATTGATGGCTGCGATACACCTGCTTCCACAAAATACTGATTGAGGGGTGCCATATACCCGTTTCCGCCAAATACTGATTCAGGGGTGCTATATACCTGTTTCTGCCAAATAATGATTGAGGGGTGCCATATAATTTCTTCCACAAAATACTGATTGAGCGGTGCTATTGCTATATACCTTCTTCCACCAAATACTGATTGATGGCTACTATACACTTGCTTCCACAAAATACTGATTGAGGGGTGCCATATACCTGTTTCCACCAAATACTGATTAAGGGCTGCAATATACCTTCTTCCACAAATTTGGCTCTTTACGGACTTAGGCAGAGGGTCATTTAGAAAATGACAGGCAAAGGAAGAGGCAGAACGTTCCGCAGAGATGGTTGGGGTCGGGCAGGTGCATGATGCCGGAGCCTAAGTTGGAAGTTGGAGAAGGCGCGTGTGATAACTTCAAAGGGCACACCAGAGTTGGTTAAGTGGCTCACTCAGCCTTCCGCTTCTGCACCCCCCTCATCCTCTGTATCTGCACCCTCCTCACTCTCTGCTATGTGCACCCCCAAAGACACCACCACCACCATAGCCCCTCCACTCGAGTCAGAGAAATTTATTTTCCATCCATTCCCAGACCTTACCGATGCGCAGTCATTCTTGGCATTGAGTGAGGAAGAGTAAGTAGCAATGGCTGCCACCCAGCGGTCTAACGACAGTACCCATATCAGCCCAAGGAGAGTGGTCCCCGCTGTTGCTGCCATCACGTGGGTTCCCACAAGAGACGAAGAGGAGGGGAGTTCAGAGGGAGAGACGGAGTAGCAGATAGGGAGGAGAAGGAGTAGAAGCATGCAGAACTTACAGTGCGCAGGAGGCAAAAAGCAGACTGCAAATGTAACTGGAGCGAGCCATCCACCATGCACGGTCACATTTTGTGCTCCCAGAACACCGGCACATGGCTCCGCAGTGTGACGTAACTTGTCAGCCGCTGATAATAGTGTTGCCATCTGCAGCCTGTGCTGTCAACACAAGTCGCGGTAAGCCCAACACTCACCTTGGGATGACCGCCTTAAGAAGGCACCTGGCCTCCCATCACTGAGCCCAGTGGGAGCAATGCCATCAGAACTAGGAGCAATATTCGAATTAGCGATATTTCGCAAATAATTTTTAGAATATTCGTCATATATTAATGAATTCGAGAATTCAAGATTATATTCTTGATTGCGAAAATCAGCAATTAATTATTCACGTAATGCACGTGAAATACCGGCGTGGTTTACTTATGCTACATTTTTCAAGCTGGTATACGTTTCCTGAGACTGGAGAAAATGGTTGACACGGCAGAACATTAGAATAGCTTTATATGCAGATAGAGTGCTCCAATATATTTGCGCTTGCAAATTTTCGGCAATTAATAATGCGCATGTTTTTTCGCAATATGTGCAACTTGTATAGTAAGGGGCAGGCAACTTTTCTATTAGTTGCTAGGGATGTTGCTAAGCTGTGACAAAGCCTTCTTATTGGCCCACAAGCCTGAAGAAGGGAGGGATGATCACCTGATGTGTACTGTGTCAAGAAATAAAAATAAAATGAATATTTGTCATTATGAATATATAGCACCATATTCTAAATATTCGCAAATTCTCTAAGTGCCGAAATAAGCGATAAAAATTAGTTTTTCGAATATTCGTGTTCAACACTAGTCAGAATCCACAAAGCCACACTCCTGGCGCTCCACATGCTGCCTTCTTTTTCTCCTTCTCCTCTCTCCTCCTTCTATCGTGCCGTCGTCGCGTTCATTAGGCACAAGGAAGGCTTCCGTGGCCCAAATGTTCGAGTGTAAAAAAATTATGACGCCAGATAATCCTCTTGCCCAATGGCTGACCGCCGGCTTGTCGGAACTGCTAGCCCGCCAACTCTTGCAATATAAATTGGTGGACTCGGAGGCCTTTAGAAAATTTGTGGCTATTGGCACACTGCAATGGAAGGTCCCCTGAAGGACATATTTCTCCCAGAAGGTCATCCCTGAACTATATGGCCATGTTCAGCGGCAAGTTAATATATCTCTGGCACACAGTGTTGGTGCCACAATACATCTGACCACAGACACGTGGTCTAGCAAACACGGGCAGGTAAGGTACATAACTTTTACTGCCCACTGGGTGAACCTTCTGACGGCCGTCAAGCATGCAACCTGTGGCACCCGTGTGGATTTGGTGTTACCGCCACGGATTGAATGCAGGCCTGCCTCTTCTTCTCCTCCTCCTCCATCATCCGTCTCCTCCTCGTCTGACTCCTCCTTTTCCACTGCTAAAGCCTCTTCCGCTGCACCCCTCAAGCTATCCAGAACCTATTCGACGTGCCAGGTGAGACGCTGCTATGCTGTGCTGTGGCTGTTGTGCCTGGAAGCCAAGAGCCACACCGGTCCTGCACTCCTTTCAGCTCTGCGGTCACAGGCTGATCAATGGCCAACCCCGCTCAATTTGACTGTTGGTAAAGTGATGTGCGACAAAGGTGCCAATCTGCTGAGCGCGCTAAAACAGAGCAAAATGAGACACGTGCTGTGCATAGCAAACGTCATGAACTTAGTCGTGCAGCGATCCGTTGCCATATACCCCGGGGTCCAGGACGTCTTGCGGCAGGCCAGAAGAATCTCTGAATGACTAAATAGACGGCAGTATCATGTACTAAAACATAACATTTAATTCAAATGCAAATAAAATGGACCCTACAAAGACAAACAAACAAATACCTAGGCCAGACTATAAGTGTACTAGCCAAAAATGGACCCAAAACAAAAGCGTTATACACTCACCTAAAGAATTATTAGGAACACCTGTTCTGTTTCTCCTTAATGCAATTATCTAGTCAACCAATCACATGGCAGTTGCTTCAATGCATTTAGGGGTGTGGTCCTGGTCAAGACAATCTCCTGAACTCCAAACTGAATGTCAGAATGGGAAAGAAAAGTGATTTAAGCAATTTTGAGCGTGGCATGGTTGTTGGTGCCAGACGGGCTGGTCGGAGTATTTCACAATCTGCTCAGTTACTGGGATTTTCACGCACAACCATTTCTAGGGTTTACAAAGAATGGTGTGAAAAGGGAAAAACATCCAGTATGCGGCAGTCCTGTGGGCAAAAATGCCTTGTGGATGCTAGAGGTCAGAGGAGAATGGGCCGACTGATTCAAGCTGATAGAAGAGCAGCATTGACTGAAATAACCACTCGTTACAACCGAGGTATACAGCAAAGCATTTGTGAAGCCACAACACGCACAACCTTGAGGCGGATGGGCTACAACAGCAGAAGACCCCACCGGGTACCACTCATCTCCACTACAAATAGGAAAAAGAGGCTACAATTTGCACGAGCTTACCAAAATTGGACTGTTGAAGACTGGAAAAATGTTGCCTGGTCTGACGAGTCTTCATTTCTGTTGAGATATTCAAATGATAGAGTCCGAATTTGGCGTAAACAGAATGATAACATGTATCCATGCTCTGATGGCTACTTCCAGCAGGATAATGCACCATGTCACAAAGCTCGAATCATTTCAAATTGGTTTCTTGAACATGACAATGAATTCACTGTACTAAAATGGCCCCCACAGTCACCAGATCTCAACTCAATAGAACATCTTTGGGATGTGGTGGAACGGAAGCTTCGTGCCCTGGATGTGCATCCCTCAAATCTCCATCAACTGCAAGATGCTATCCTATCAATATGGGCCAACATTTCTAAAGAATGCTATCAGCACCTTGTTGAATCAATGCCACGTAGAATTAAGGCAGTTCTGAAGGCAAAAGGGGGTCCAACACCGTATTAGTATGGTGTTCCTAATAATTCTTTAGTTGAGTGTATGCGGTCCCAAATGCCACGCACGTTACAGTAGACTACCTTGAGGTAGGTCACAAATTGGGCAAGAAAAAGGATAGATCTCACCAGTCTAGTAGAATCTTATCATGCAGATGTGGCAGGTACCGGGGCAGGATTGACAGTAAGTGGAATATACTGCCCGGTATTTGCTAACCTATCGCAAGGTAAGATATAAGGATGGGGTAGGAGTAGGTAATCTGGTACTAACCCTAGTTTTCCCTAGTCTGGCCTACAAACCCTAAAAAACACCTAATATGGAGTCATCACCCCGAAAGGGGTGGTCCCGTCTGGAACCTTACCTTATTATCCAGGCCCTACAGAGCCCTAATGCTGATGGTTATCCTGGGTATCTTTAACCTTAAGGGTTAAAGTATTCTATTCCAAGGGGTCACCCAGAGGAGAAACTGTGTCCCAACAGTTGAGCCCCACGGATCATCAGGGGACACGGGGCTAGGATGTCATTCAAACATAGAGATGTGCGTATGGCAGGGATCTCAGCGACATAAGAGTAACCTAAACATGATATATGGAAGGGACCAGTTAAAATGTAATCAGTGAAAGGTCACCATATACTGAAAAGCAGGAGGGCATAAAACTTACTTGGTGAAATATAGTGGAGACATGTGTGTAGCACAGCTCCAATATGCAGGAATGTAGCAGATTGTGGTCTCCCCACTCGCTTGGCAGGTCAGGCAGCCTGAGAGTTCACTGCCACATCCCTTTATAGAATGCTCGGGCCATCTAGGGAGCGTGCGCAGCGTGCATGACGTCTGTAACGGATCTCCTGGCACCCCGACTGGGTACCTTTGTTGATGGATGCTCCTAGTGCTTCCTGAGGGCTCCAAGCACTCCACTTGACACCGTAATCACTACTGACCCCACGAACTGCTGCAGCTTGGTTGAGGCCCAGCGTCTTCCACCCACCTTGGGCCCAAGACCAGGATCCAACTTCCAGTGGGTAGAACCATGTTGTAATCCCAGGGGAGTATAATACCGATAGCAATCCTCAGAGTAAATATAGATGTTCCTTCACACATGAAATGACACTATGTTGAGGGTAAAACAGGAACTCACTTTATTGAAGATCAAATCAGTATATATACAGTTGAAGAAGTCTAACAACATAAATCAATTAACCATGAACAACATGCAAACAGACATCTTCACCCTCTCCATAATGAATGAATAGGGAGAGAGGAGACACATGTGATGGGATTATCTCCTGAGTGTATCATAGGGTGATCTACTCATCTAGGAGTCGGCTGCTCCTAAAGTCAGCTATCTTAATCCCATCACTAACACAATCAATGGGAGTCTCAGTGCAGAGTTAACCCCAAAAGGTCTCAGGGGTCTCCATAGTTCTGGGTCCATTGTCCGTAGGAAGGAGGCTGGCCCTCAGGCTTTTCCAGCAGCCCCGGTGACTGTTCAGTCCGTCACAACGTCAGACGCCTGTGGCTTCTCATCCAAAGTAAGCCCGTGCCAGTGGTCTGTCATTCTGGTGGACCTTATCGAGATGTGAGTCTCCAGAAATCCACCATTCAG
The DNA here is from genome assembly GCF_905171765.1 of Bufo bufo. Classification (NCBI taxonomy): domain Eukaryota; kingdom Metazoa; phylum Chordata; class Amphibia; order Anura; family Bufonidae; genus Bufo; species Bufo bufo. The sequence continues at coordinate 712,283,469 of NC_053390.1, forward strand.
CAGCCTCACACACATTTACACACCCCTGCAAATCCTCCAATCAGAATCCTGCAAGTGAAAATGTAGGCGGGTCCTGGCGGAGGAGGACTGCATGCAGCTCAACCTTTGAAGGCATCGCCTGGAACTCCCTCATGGCCATAGATATAGCCATGTCCAAGAGGCTTGGCATCTGTGCCGACTGTGTCTTGGGGCAGCACCCGATCTATGGTCAAGCTCATCGGCATAACCAGCCACAGCTTCCCCTGGATCCTGGGCACAGTGATCTGCCTGTGGAAGAGCAGAGGAGACGCCCAGGACCCGCCTACATTTGCACCCGCAGGATTGTGATTGGAGGATTTGCAGGGACTCACATCTCGATAAGGTCCACCAGAATGACAGAACAGCGGCACCTACAGTGCCGCTCCAGTGGAGAGCATAAATTAGCCCACCCACTGAAGGGAGCACATGGGAACGTAAACAAAGGCGGGGGGGGGGGGGGGCATGGCCATGGCCATCAGAGGCAGGTGGAAGCTCTGCATTAGATCACAGCAGAGCAGCCATCCTGGATACAGATTGATGGCCACAGCTGAATGGAGGCAAAACTTTTTAAGGTAGTAAACAAGTGCTCCACATTAAAGGGGATTTAACCCCTTCCCGACCTTTGACGTACTGTTACGTCATGGGAACCACTGAGTTCCCGCAATTTGACGTAATAGTACGCCATAGTGATCGCGCGGGCATCGTAGCGGTGCGCACGATCACTGCAGGGGCCCAGCAGTCCATGGTAGCCGGGCCCCTGCTGTATCTGCCAGCATCGCTGTAAAAGCCGATGCCGGCGGGTTAACCCCTTCTATGCCGTGGTCCGCGCTGACCGCGACATAGAAGAGGTTTGTGTCTGGTGCGGGAGAGCATCGAGTCCCCGTGCTGCTGTGGCAGGGGCCCGATGCGACACAAGGCAGCCCGATGCCTTGCAGAGGCTGCCCAATGCCTTGCATGGTATCGGGAACTGCCTTCTATGGGAGCCGAGGAGATCCAGCCTCAGGCTGGGTCTCCTAGGCAACCTGTTAGTGTATGACTCAGTGTCATACACTAACAGGCAATGCATTACAATACAGATGTATTGTAATGCATTGCAGAAGGGATCAGACCCCCAAAAGTGAATGTCATAAATAAAGTAAAGTAAAAAAAAGTTTAAAAAAAGGGTTTTTAATAAAATTAATAAAGTAATAAAATTAATAAAGTAAAAAAGAAAAAAAAAAACGCCCCTTTCCCCTTATTTTTTAATAAAAAAATGAAAAAACAAACAAAACCCACACATATTATGTATTGCCGCGTCCGTAATGACCGGCTCTATAAATATATTACATGATCCACCCTGTCCGATAAACACCATAAAAAAATAAAAATAAAAACAGTGTAAACACTAAGCGATCAAAAAGGCGTATGCCCCCCATAATGGTTTAAATAAAACCGTCACCTCATCCCGCAAAAAATGAGCCCCTACCTAAGACAATCGCCCAAAGAACATGGAGACACTAAAACATCATTTTTTTTGTGTCAAAACTGCTATTATTGTGCTAAAGTTAGGTATTAGGTATCGCCACATCCGTAACAAACAGCTCTATAAAAATATCACATGACCTAACCACTCAGATGAACACCGTAAAAAAAAAAGTAAAAAAAAGCTATTTTTGTCACATTACATCACAAAAATGGCAACAGCAAGTGATTAAAAGGCGTATGCCCCCCAAAATAAGACCAATCAGACCATCACCTCATCCCGCAAAAAATTAGATCCTACCTGAGAGAATCGGACAAAAAATAAAAAAGCTATGGCTCTCAGACTATGAGACACTAAAATATCATTATTTTGGTTTAAAAAATGCTATTATTGTGTAAAACTTAAATAAATAATTAGGTATTGTCACGTGTGTAACTATTTGCTCTATAAAAAAAGTCACATGACTTAATCCCTCGGTTAAACGCTGTAAAAATAAATAAAAACGGTGCCAAAACATCCATATTTTTTTTACCTTGCCTCACAAAAAATGTAATATAGAGCAATAAAAAATCATATGTACCCCAAAATAGTACCAATAAAACTGGCAGCTTATGCCGTAGTTTCCAAAATGTGGTCACTTTTTTGAGTTTCTACTGTAGGGGTGTATCAGGGGGGCTTCAATTGGGACATGGCATCTAAAAACCAGTTCAGCTAAATATGCCTTCCAAAAATCATATGGCGTTCCTTTCCTTCTGCGCCCTGCCGTGTGCCTGTACAGCAGTTTACGATCACATGTGGGGTGTTTCTGTAAACCGCAGAATCAGGGTAATTAATTTTGAGTTTTATTTGGCTGTTAGCCCTTGCTTTGTTACTGGAAAAAAAATGGATTAAAATCTGCCAAAAAAGTGAAATTCTGAAATTTCATCTCCATTTTCCATAAATTCTTGTGGAACACCTAACGGGTTAAGAAAGTTTGTAAAATCTATTTTGTATACCTTGAGGGGTGTAGTTTCTAAAATGGGGTCATTTTTGGGTGGTTTCTATTATGTAAGCCTCACAAAGTGACTTCAGACCTGAACTGGTCCTTAAAAAGTGGGTTTTGGAAATTTTTCGAAAAATTCCAAGATTTGCTTCCATACTTCTATGCCTTCTAACGTCCCCAAAAAATAAAATGTCATTTTATAGACATATGGGGAATGTAAAGTAATTACTATTTTTGAAGGTATGACCATCTATTATAAATGTAGAGAAATTGAAATGTGGAAATTTGCACATTTTTCAAAATTTTTTGTAAATTTGGTATTTTTTTATGATTAAAAATATTTTTTTTTAACTTATTTTTACTACTGTCATGAAGTACAATATGTGACGAGAAATCAATCTCACAATGGCCTATATAAGTAAAAGCGTTTTAAAGTTATCACCACAAAAAGTGACACATGTCAGATTTGCAAAAAATGGCCTGGGCAGGAAAGTGAAAACAGGCCCGGGGTTGAAGGGGTTAAAAAGGCAGAAAAAAACCAAACACATGACTTTGAGATAAACAATTATATTGGTAAATAGAGAGATGATGAATGCATACACCCAACACAGAAGCCTAGACAGATGCCAGGTCAAGGTGTATTGTGGCCATCATGACCAGTACCATGGAGAAACCTGAATAATATAGTACATACACAGGTGCTCAAATAGTGAGATAACTGAGACAAAGTAAAGTGGAATGCAGTGGAATAAGTACAATAATGGTGAGAGAAATATCAATGTCCAGCCGAGCCCACAAAGACGGAAACTCTAATGTAGCAGCCAAAGTGAAGCTGTTCATTAAGTCCAAAGGGGCTGGGGGTGTTCAGTTTGAAAATCCACCAGCACTCCCTCTGCAAAATACGTCTGTCTGAATCACCACCACGTGGCGACTAGTGTTGATCACGAATATTCGAATTGCGAATTTTTATTGCGAATATCGGCACTTCGAGAATTCGCAAATATTTAGAATATTGCAAAATATATTCGTAATCGCGAATATTCATTTTTTTTCCAAAAAATACCGTTCATGCAAATTTTTACGCAAATATTTTTGGCGAATTTTATGTGAATTTTCGCAATCAAGAAAATAATGCCTGGAGATCATGAATTCGCGAATTCTCGAATTTTTGGCGAATATTTGCAAAATATCGCAAATTCGAATATTGCCCCTGCCGCTCAAGACTCAAGACTAGTGGCGACCTCTTGACGTGTTCAATTCCCTTAAATCTGATCGCTGTGGGACGCCCGTGGTGGGTAATCTGTACATGTCTTGAGACTGGGGAGTTCTTCTTATTGCATATGTTGCTTAAATATTCCCCTACCCTCTTGCGGATTTCCCTACAGATTTTGCCCACATATCTCATGCTGCATTCACAGGTGAGGAGATAAACCACTCCTGTGGTGCGGTAATTGATGAAGTCACGTATGTAGTGGACATAACCTGTGGTGTCGTCAGTAAAAGATTTGCCCGGTGTTAAAAAAAATCACAGAAACTACAGTTGCCACATCTGAAACAGCCTTTAATGGGATTCTCGAGCCACATCCGTGATCGAACTGGTGGGCTGAAATGACTGTGTACAAAGTGATCCCTCAAATTGTCAACTCTCCTATATGTAACCGATGGTTGTAGTCTTAACACATCGGCCAGATCCGGGTCCACAAATAGAGTTTCCCAGTGGCGGCCTATAATGTTTCTCACCTCCCTAGCCGCTGAGTCAAATGTCCCTATCACTCTCATTGTATTCTGTGTGTTCACATCGGGGTGATCCACCGGGTGTAGTAATGAGGTACGTGCCTGTTCCTGTGCTCGTTAGTAGGGAGTTCGTAATATTTTGTCGGGATAACCCCGTGTGTGAAATTTCTCCCTAAAGTCACCTGCCTGGCGCCTAAACTGAGTTTGATCAGAGCAGTTGCGTCTCAGTCTCAGGTATTGCCCTGTCGGTATCCCACGTTTCAGTGGGGTTGGGGGGCAGCTGTCCCATATAAGTATGGAATTTGTTGCAGTGGGATTGCGGTATATTGTGGTCTGGAGACCACCCCTGTCAATCCTGCCCTGGTACCTGCCTCCACCACATCCGCATGATGAGATTCTACTAGACTGGTAAGATCTATCCTTTTTCTTGCCTAATTCGCGACCTACCCCAAGGTAGTCTAGTGTTGTAATGTGCGTGGCATTTGGGACCGTATATAATGCTTTTGTTTTGGGTCCTTTTTTGGCTAGTACACTTATAGTCTGGCCTAGGTATTTGTTTGTTCGTCTTTGTAGGGGCTTTTTTATTCACATTTGAATTAAATGTTATGTTTTACTATGTGATACTGCCCCCATTTAATCATTTAGTTCCTCAATTTGTGCAGTTATCTGTGAGAGGCACGGAAAGTTCCTTTCTCATTTGCTGACGTTCAGCGGCGACACCGTTTGCCCATCAGACATCTGATTTGTGACTGCCTGACGCCCTGGAACTCCACCTTGTATATATATGCTTGATAGGCTGCTCCAGCAGAAACATGCAGTTAATGACTACCTGTACGAACTCTGCAGCAGGACAGGTTCTGGGGAGCTTGGTTTATTTTCACAGCGCCAGTGGCTGCTCATGCGCAATGCTTGCAGACTTCTGCGGCCATTTGATGAGATCACCAAACTGGTCAGTCGCAGCCAGGGTGCCATCAGTGACATCGTACCTTACACCTTCTTTCTGGAGCATGCATTGATTTGTGTCATTGATAAAGCAGTCAAGTAGCAGGAGCTGGAAGACGAGGAAGTCACAATGCTGAATGAATTCCCAGCAAGAAGAGCAGGCTTTAAACTTTTCGGGGATCCGTGGTTTTGTCCGTGGCTGGGGGGAGGAGACCGAGGACGACATTCTCCTGTGCGATGAGCCAGGGCGCTCCACCGCTTCCAATTTAGTGCAAATGGGGGCCTTCATGCTCCAGTGTTTGAAGAGGGACCCCCGTATTAAAAGCATAAAGGTCAAGGACCTGTACTGGGTGGCAACGTACTTAGACCCCCGGTACAAACACAAAATGACAAGACATGTTACCAGCTTCACAGAGGGCTGTCAGAATGTAGCATTTCCAGGCCTTGCTGCAAGAGATGCTGCATTCTGCTGTTGCGGGCACTGGCAGAGATATTTCGACCCACAGCGAAACCACCTGCAAAAAGAGGGCGGTTTTAAGCAGTGTTGGTCACTTCAGATATGAGATCATTCTTGTAAGCAACCCATCGACAGCAGCCCTCCGGATCCAGCCTCAGGGAACGCCTAGAAAGACAGGTGTCCGACTACATTGGGTTAACGGCCGATGTGGACACTCTGAGAAGCGAGGAACCCCTTGACTACTGAGTGTGCAGGCTTGACCTTTGGCCAGAGCTAGCACAATTTGCCATGGAACTCTTGGCTTGCCCCTCGTCAAGTGTCCTGTCCGAAATGACGTTCAGCGCAGCAGGGGGGATCGTGACCATTAAGTGCACTCGCCTAGGTCACGACAGTGTGGACTACCTCACATTTTTAAAAATGAATGACCACGTGTAATTGAATTTCCTCATGCCAGCCCACACATATCCGCCACGACCCAGAACAAAGAATGGTCCTTGCCTTATGCATATACAGCTGCATAAAAGGCCTTTTATGTCAGGTGAATGCCTAATTTTTGGGGCCTATACTGGCCGACAGTTGCATATTCATCCTGTAACCGCCTAATGTACCTCCAGCCACAGAATCCAAAGTTCTTTGGTGTCAGGTGAATACCTATTGCCTAATTTTTGGAGCCTGTACTGGCCTACAGTTACATATTTATCCTGTGACCGCCTAATGTACCTCCAGCCACATAATCCAAAGTTCTTTGGTGTCAGGTGAATGCCTATTGCCTAATTTTTGGCGCCTGTACTGTCCTACAGTTACATATTTATCCTGTGACCGCCTAATGTACCTCCAGCCACAGAATCCCAAATTCTTTGCTGTCAGGTGAATGCCTATTGGCTAATTTTTGGGGCCTGTACTGGCCGACAGTTACATATTTATCCTGTGACCACCTAATGTACCTCCAGCCACAGAATCCAAAGTTCTTTGTAGTCAGGTGAATGCCTATTGCCTAATTTTTGGGGCCTGTACTGGCCGACAGTTACATATTTATCCTGTGACCGCCTAATATACCTCCAGCCACAGAATCCAAAGTTCTTTGCTGTCAGGTGAATGCCTATTTCCTTATTTTTGGGGCCTGTACTGGCTGACAGTTACATATTTATCCTGTGACCGCCTAATGTACCTCCAGCCACAGAATCCAAAGTTCTTTGCTGTCAGGTGAATGCTTATTGCCTTTTTTGGGGGGCCTGCACTGGCCGACAGTTAAATTTTTTATCTCTAGCCGCATAATCACACCCATTTCTCACTCCTCTCCCTCTCATTATGGTAGCATATGAACTGCATTAACCATAAGGACCTTCTAATGTCACAGGGTCATGTGACTGTGCACCCTACCAAGGTCGGACTGGGGATAAAAATCAGCCCTAGAAAAAGTTGGTCCTTGGACCACAGTAGTTATTAACCCCTTTCAGCAGTCCCCCTTTCAGTGAAGGGGGACTGCTGGGGTAAATAAATACTGTGAAGGACGGACTGCTGAAATGGGTTAATAACTACTGTAAAGGGGGACTGCTGAAAGGGGTTAATTATAACTACTGTGGGAGCAAAGAGGGGAATAAATAACTACACTGAAGAGGGGACTGAAAGAGGTTAATAACTACTGCGAAGGAGGGACTGCTGAAAGGGGTTAATAACTACTGTAATGGGCCTTCACAGTAGTTATAAAAACCCTTTCAGCAGTCCCCTCTTCATACTTATTCCCCCCTTTCTGCAGTCCCCCTTAACAGTAGTTATTAACCACTTTCAGCAGCCCTATTTTACCTTACGTACTTGGCCATTTTTTGCAAATCTGACCAGTGTCACTTTAAGTGCTGATAACTTTAAAACGCTATGACTTATCCAGGCCATTCTGAGATAGTTTTTTCGTCACATATTGTACTTCATGACACTGGTAAAATGAAGTAAAAAAAAATCATTTTTATTTATAAAAAAATACCAAATTTACCAAAATATTTTAAAAAATTGCATTTTCCAAGTTACAATTTATCTACTTCTATAATACCTCCAAAAATAGTTATTACTTTACATTCCCCATATGTCTACTTCATGTTTGGATCATTTTATGAATGATATTTTATTTTTTGGGGATGTTACAAGGCTTAGAAGTTTAGAAGCAAATCTTGAAATTTTTCAGAAATTTTAAAAAACCCAATTTTTAGGGACCAGTTCAGGTCTGAAGTCACTTTGCGAGGCTTACATAATAGAACCCACCCAAAAATGACCCCATTCTATAAACTACACCCCTCAAGGTATTCAAAACTGATTTTATAAACTTTGTTAACCCTTTAGGTGTTCCACAAAAATCTATGGAAAATAGAGATACAATTTCAAAATTTCACTTTTTTGGCAGAATTCCATTTTAATAATTTTTTTCCAGTTACAAAGCAATGGTTAACAGCCAAACCAAACTCAATATTTATGGCCCTGATTCTGTAGTTTACAGAAACACCCCATATGTGGTCGTAAACTACTGTACGGGCACACGGCAGGGCGCAGAAGGAAAGGAATGCCATACAGTTTTTGGAAGGCAGATTTTGCTGGACTGTTTTTTTTGACACCATGTCCCATTTGAAGCCCCCCTGATGCACCCCTAGAGTAGAAACTCCAAAAAAGTAGCCCCATTTTAGAAACTACGGGATAGGGTGGCAGTATTGTTGGTACTAGTTTAGGGTACATATGATTTTTAGTTACTCTATACTACACTTTTTGTGAGGCAAGATAACAAGAGATAGCTGTTTTGCCACAGTTTTTATTTTTTGTTATTTACAACATTCATCTAACAGGTTAGATCATGTGATATTTTTATAGACCAGGTTGTCACGGATGCTTCGATACGTAATATGTATAGTTTTTTTTATTTATGTAAGTTTTACACAATGATTTCTTTTTTGAAGCAAAAAAAAAATCATGTTTTAGTGTTTCCATAGTCTGAGAGCCATAATTTTTTCAGTTTTTGGTCGATTACCTTGGGTAGGGTAAGATTTTTGCGGGATGAGATGACGGTTTTTTTGGCACTATTTTGGGGTGAGTGTGACTTTTTGATCGCTTGCTATTACACTTTTTGTGATGTAAGGTGACAAAAAATTGTTTATTTAGAACAGTTTTTATTTTAAATATATTACGGTGTTCAGCTAAGGGGTTAGGTCATGTGATATTTTTATAGAGACGGTCGATACGAACGCGGCGATACCTAATATGTATACTTTTAATTTATTTATGTAAGGTTTATACAATGATTTCATTTTTTTTTTTAAGCAAAAAAAAATCATGTTTTAGTGTTTCCATATTCGAGAGCCATAATTTAATTTTTTGGGGATGTTACAAGGCTTAGAAGTTTAGAAGCAAATCTTGAAATTTTTCAGAAATTTTCAAAAACCCAATCTTTAGGGACCAGTTCAGGTCTGAAGTCACTTTGTGAGGCTTACATAATAGAACCCACCCAAAAATGACCCCATTCTATGAACTACACCCCTCAAGGTATTCAAAACTGATTTTACAAACTTAGTTAACCCTTTAGGTGTTCCACAAAAATTTATGGAAAATAGAGATACAATTTCAAAATTTCACTTTTTTGGCAGATTTTCCATTTTAATATTTTTTTTCCATTTACAAAGCAATGGTTAACAGCCAAACCAAACTCAATATTTATGGCCCTGATTTTGTAGTTTACAGGAACACCCCATACAGTATGTGGTCGTAAACTACTGTACGGGCACACAGCAGGGCGCAGAAGGAAAGGAATGCCATACAGTTTTTGGAAGGCAGATTTTGCTGGACTGTTTTTTTTTTACACCATGTCCCATTTGAAGCCCCCCTGATGCACCCCTAGAGTAGAAACTCCATAAAAGTGACCCCATCTAAGAAACTACACCCCTCAAGATATTCAAAACAGATTTTACAAACGTCGTTAACCCTTTTAGGTGTTCCACAAGAGTTATTGGCAAATGAAGATGAAATTTCATAATTTCAATTTTTTGGCTAATTTTCCATTTTAATCAATTTTTCCCAGTAACAAAGCAAGGGTTAACAGCCAAACAAAACTCAATATTTATGGCCCTGATTCTGTAGTTTACAGAAACACCCCATATGTGGTCATAAACAGCTGTACGGGCACACGGCAGGGCGCAGAAGGAAAGGAATGCCATACGGTTTTTAGAAGGCAGATTTTGCTGGACTGTTTTTTTTTACACCATGTCCCATTTGAAGCCCCCCTGATGCACCCCTAGAGTAGAAACTCCATAAAAGTGACCCCATCTAAGAAACTACACCCCTCAAGATATTCAAAACAGATTTTACAAACGTCGTTAACCCTTTTAGGTGTTCCACAAGAGTTATTGGCAAATGAAGATGAAATTTCATAATTTCAATTTTTTGGCTAATTTTCCATTTTAATCAATTTTTCCCAGTAACAAAGCAAGGGTTAACAGCCAAACAAAACTCAATATTTATGGCCCTGATTCTGTAGTTTACAGAAACACCCCATATGTGGTCATAAACAGCTGTACGGGCACACGGCAGGGCGCAGAAGGAAAGGAATGCCATACGGTTTTTAGAAGGCAGATTTTGCTGGACTGTTTTTTTTTACACCATGTCCCATTTGAAGCCCCCCTGATGCACCCCTAGAGTAGAAACTCCAAAAAAGTGGCCCCATTTTAGAAACTACGGGATAGGGTGGCAGTATTGTTGGTACTAGTTTAGGGTACATATGATTTTTAGTTGCTCTATACTACACTTTTTGTGAGGCTAGATAACAAGAAATAGCTGTTTTGGCACCGTTTTTATTTTTTGTTATTTACAGCATTCATCTGACAGGTTAGATCATGTGATATTTTTATAGACCAGGTTTTCACGGATGCGGCGATACCTAATATGTATACTTTTTTTTATTTATGTAAGTTTTACACAATGATTTCTTTTTTGAAGCAAAAAAAATCATGTTTTAGTGTTTCCATAGTCTGAGAGCCATAATTTTTTCAGTTTTTGGGCGATTACCTTGGGTAGGGTAAGATATTTGCGGGATGACATGATGTTTTTTTGGGCACTATTTTGGAGTGCGTGTGACTTTTTGATCGCTTGCTATTACACTTTTTGTGATGTAAGGTGACAAAAAATTGTTTATTTAGCACAGTTTTTTTTACGGTGTTCATCTGTGGGGTTAAAGAGGACCTTTCACCGATTATGACATTGTGAACTAAGTATACAGACATGGAGAGCGGCACCCGGGGATCTCACTGCACTTACTATTATCCCTGGGCGCCGCTCCGTTCTCCCGCTATGTCCTCCGGTATCTTCAGTCACAAAGTTATGGTAGGCGGAGATTTCAGTCACTAAGTTATGGTAGGCGGAGTCTGCCCTTGTTCTGCTGTAGCGCTGGCCAATCGCATTGCAGAGCTCACAGCCTGGGAGAAAAAAAATTACCAATTTTTTTTAACTTTATTTGGGGAAAATTACGTTTTTGTTTATTTTTACTTGAAACTTTTAATTTTTTGGGGGGGATAACTTAATTTTTTCAACTTTTTTTTTCAATTTATTTTTTGTCCCACTTTGGTACTTGAACATTTGGGGGTCTAATCCTTTACAATGCATTCCAATACTTCTGTATTGGAATGCATTGGCTGTATGAGTAATACTGTGTATATTACTCATACAGCTTCCGGCCTGTGAGAACCAGGGGGCTGGATCTCACAGACTCTTCACCGGAAGGCAGCGCGAGGCCTCAGGAAGGCATCGCGCTGCCTTCCATGCCATTGGGTCCCCCTACAGCCCCATGGGGACCCGATGGCACCACTGCCGCCGCACCAGGTAAAAGCCGCAAACCGCAGGTCTGAATTGATCGGTGATTGGAACTATACATGACGTACCGGTACGTCATGGGTCCCTTAGGGGTTAAGTCCTCCCTTCAAAGTATTTTTTAACCCCAGCAGTCCCCTCTTCATTGAAGGGGGACTTCTGGGTTTAATAAATACTGTGAAGACTACTGAAAGGGGTTAATAACTACTGTCTGTAAAGTTCCTTCACAGTAGTTATTAACCCCTTTTTCAGAAGTCCCCCATTCACAGTATTTATTAACCCCTTTCAGTCCCCTCTTCAGTGCAGTTAATTATTCTCCCTTTGCTCCCACAGTAGTTATAATTAACCCCTTTCAGCAGCGCCAGCCCAGTAGCCATTCACAGACTGTCTTAATCACAGCAGACTTGTTCCTTCCCCCATTTTAGTTTCAAAATTCATTCCCTCCCCTAGTCCCTGGCCCGGCCACAGCAACAGCACAGTCTTGGCACGTCTACTACTAGTACCTGCTCATTCGGCACTCGGCAGCGCTCCTCAGAGTCTGTCTTCCTCCCCGCCACGCCTGAATTGACTGGCGCAAATGAATCTGCAGGACAGCATTGCGTCCTGCGTGTGACGTCAGTGCGCTGAGCTGCCTGAGCGATCTGCGCTTTTGCAGATCGATGTCACCTGGTGCGGATGGGGTCGCCTGCGGCCGGCCGTGCGGCAATCAGGGCTACCGGCCTAACGGAATTTTCCCAGGATCCCGGTAGACCAGTCCGGCCCTGCCCCCCACCCTATACTGTGCCCCCTTATACCCTGAATTGTGCCCTCTTACCACACCCTGTGCAGTGCCTTTAGTAATTCCCTGTACTGTGCCCTCTTATACCCTTTTATCCAGTCACGGTATGGCGGTGTTATACGGTCACTGTACAGAGGTGTTATCCAGTCAATGTATGGTGGTGGTATCCAATAACTGGATGGCTATAACTGTATCCCTTTCCCTGCTCAACCCATCCTTATTTAGACCTGGCATGAGCAGGAAAAATATGTAGATTGCGGTGCTAAGGACCTTTGCCACAATCTGTGTCAGAAATACGCTTAACATAGATGTATTTCTATATAAAAAATGACCACCTAATTTTATTATTACTCGGGGGTTCTTTATATTATATAGATTCTAGTGTATTATACTGTGCCCTGTATTTCCCAGCAGCAAATGATCCTTGGGAAACACAATCCTCATCCCTGACCACCAGGACCAGGTAGCGCTCTGTCAGTACATGGCGGCCTCCCCTCTCCACCACGCTGCTCCGCTATGTATTGGTGCTTATTCTGGTGCCTGGGTTCACATCCTATTTTTGACATCCATTTAATGCATACCAAAAACAGATGCCTCAGACTGATGACGTACAGTGGCGTCCATTCACCATACAGTTCCATGGTAGAAAAACAAATGTACGTTAACGTATGCATTTTTTTTATTGACTCTGCAGGATACAAAAACGTGGAGTACTGCACATTTATATACAGTCGTGGCCAAAAGTTTTGAGAATGACACAAATATTAGTTTTCACAAAGTTTGCTGCTAAACTGCTTTTAGATCTTTGTTTCAGTTGTTTCTGTGATGTAGTGAAATATAATTACACGCACTTCATACGTTTCAAAGGCTTTTATCGACAATTACATGACATTTATGCAAAGAGTCAGTATTTGCAGTGTTGGCCCTTCTTTTTCAGGACCTCTGCAATTCAACTGGGCATGCTCTCAATTAACTTCTGGGCCAATTCCTGACTGATAGCAACCCATTCTTTCATAATCACTTCTTGGAGTTTGTCAGAATTAGTGGGATTTTGTTTGTCCACCCGCCTCTTGAGGATTGACCACAAGTTCTCAATGGGATTAAGATCTGGGGAGTTTCCAGGCCATGGACCCAAAATGTCAAAGTTCTGGTCCCCGAGCCACTTAGTTATCACTTTTGCCTTATGGCACGGTGCTCCATCGTGCTGGAAAATGCATCGTTCTTCACCAAACTGTTGTTGGATTGTTGGAAGAAGTTGCTGTTGGAGGGTGTTTTGGTACCATTCTTTATTCATGGCTGTGTTTTTGGGCAAAATTGTGAGTGAGCCCACTCCCTTGGATGAGAAGCAACCCCACACATGAATGGTCTCAGGATGCTTTACTGTTGGCATGACACAGGACTGATGGTAGCGCTCACCTTTTCTTCTCCGGACAAGCCTTTTTCCAGATGCCCCAAACAATCGGAAAGAGGCTTCATCGGAGAATATGACTTTGCCCCAGTCCTCAGCAGTCCATTCACCATACTTTCTGCAGAAGATCAATCTGTCCCTGATGGGTTTTTTTTGGAGAGAAGTGGCTTCTTTGCTGCCCTTCTTGATACCAGGACATCTTCCAAAAGTCTTCGCCTCACTGTGCGTGCAGATGCGCTCACACCTGCCTGCTGCCATTCCTGAGCAAGCTCTGCACTGGTGGCACTCCGATCCCGCAGCTGAATCCTCTTTAAGAGACGATCCTGGCGCTTGCTGGACTTTCTTGGACGCCCTGAAGCCTTCTTAACAAGAATTGAACCTCTTTCCTTGAAGTTCTTGATGATCCTATAAATTGTTGATTGAGGTGCAATCTTAGTAGCCATAATATCCTTGCCTGCGAAGCCATTTTTATGCTACGCAATGATGGCTGCACGCGTTTCTTTGCAGGTCACCATGGTTAACAATGGAAGAACAATGATTTCAAGCATCACCCTCCTTTTAACATGTCAAGTCTGCCATTTTAACCTAATCAGCCTGACATAATGATCTCCAGCCTTGTGCTTGTCAACATTCTCACCTGAGTTAACAAGACGATTACTGAAATGATCTCAGCAGGTCCTTTGATGACAGCAATGAAATGCAGTGGAAAGAGTTTTTTGGGATTAAGTTAATTTTCATGGCAAAGAAGAACTATGCAATTCATCTGATCACTCTTCATAACATTCTAGAGTATATGCAAATTGCTATTATAAAAACTTAAGCAGTAACTTTTCCAATTTCAAATATTTATGTAATTCTCAAAACTTTTGGCCACGACTGTACATCAAACTGATAGGAAATAAAAAATTTCTAGGCTCCAGCAGGGCACATTTTTGAGAGTTTCCCTTTAAGACACATAAAAATGGCCCCTGATTAAAAATTTTTTTTTTGTGGCCATTTTTGCCAATGATCCCCCTCTCGTATATCACTGTCCATGTTGTGGGACTATTTGTGTACTTCTAGTAAGTGTTTGCTGGCTGCAAATATGACCTGAAAGTTTTGCAGGTTCGCCTGCCTTTAAAGTTAATGGGGCCCGCCGCAAACACGTGTTTTGCAAACATTTGATCGCGAACACGCTTTTGCGTTCGCAAATCGTCCCGGCCGATGTTCGTCCATCATTAATGCTGCTTTGTACAGTGAAAGATGTTGGGGTGACATGTGTATGATGTTTCACACTATTTAAATACGCAGGTGTCTGTTGTCAGCAATAGACATTGGGCTTGTTATCTGGTTTGCCAGTCCGTAACAGCGCTGATAAAACTATCAGCAGTCAGTGGACTGATATAATAACAGTGAGAATTCAGTGACACCTATGACATTCATATTTTTTATTCACTTTTTCATTTCAGATTCTGATATATTTTAAATGAAATATGAAATAAAAGAATAGTTTTAATTTCAGTTCACAATACCCATTAGTGGGGGGCTGATTTGTCAGTGGGGGATTCTCTCTCTCATTGAAAGGAAATACAATATCTTTAGTTACAATCCCCCCTGATGTACTTATCTCCCTTATTTCTGGAGATAAGCGAATCGAATCCCATGAAGTGGAATTCAATCCGAATTTCTTGATAAATTTTATTCGCCTAGAAGCCGAATGTCCTTCTAGGCGGCCGGCCCGTAGCCAGCAAATGGAGGCGGTAAGTTTGATTTTGTAAGTTAGAATTATTGTTAATTTCACACTTGGATGCCTCGATCATGTATGAACGTGGCATCTGAGGGGTACAATGACAGGGCGGCACTATGGCAGCTCCCTGTGATTGCACCCGCTACTTGCAAAAAAATTTGCTTTGTGACGAAGTAATTCCTCACAAAGCAATTTTTTGGGTAAAATTTGATGAAGCAGCCTAATCGAATTTTCAATAAATTCGCTCATATCTGTTGATTTCCTTCAGAGTCAAAATCTTGCTCTCATTTCTTCACAAGATCCTATGTGGCTGACTTTCTGTGAAATAGAAAGTTTGTGGTAAAACTGTTCAAAGATGTCCAGGTAAATTGTGATCCAACAAAGAATAAAAAGTCTCCAATACTTTGCCTTATCCAAATTGCGCTGCAGGTCCTAAGGTGAAGTGGGTAAATTTCACACTGTCAGTCTATGCGTTATCTGGACCTCGCTGCTTGAACCTCCTCAGGAGGTAATATTTCCAAGATTAAAGCCAGAGGGACCCTCAGACATAGAAAAACATTGGATTCACACCGCTCATTCGATTTCTCAATGGATCATTCTGTGGATCATCGAAGAGGTCGCACGAATAGTGAAATACCATCGGCTAAGGTTATATAATAAAGGTTTACTATACTCTCAAGTATAGCACCACAATAATATGCGACTGACAATACTGGCTCACGCTGATGTTAAAGGCTGAAACTTTAGCCAATATCTTCCAGTCAGGGACATATGGGAGCCCTGTGCACCCCGTCAAGGTATCTCAGTGTGGCATGGGTCCTACCGCTAAACTACCTATTGTGCGTGAACACAGTCTGATAGCTGCTAAGGGCCGACTCACAGTCAAGCTCCTACATACCTCCATAATAAGATCCCTAATACAATGGGAGGGAGGAGGAGGCTGCTAGCCCCACCTATAACAGGCCATGTGACACAGGCTACCAGGTGCACCAGAATGTTACCAATGACAAGCATTCGCACATTCAATACATGTAAAGAAAAATCACTGAATAAAGTGGCCTAAATGGGAGGAAATGCTCAACTCCAAACACTGTAGCGTGTTTATAATCGGGGGAGCAATTCTTCCGCAAGTGATCTGTTGCTAACGGCAATCCCCAGAAAAAATGCATAGAATGGAGGATGCTGGCAGCAGACCACATGCACCACAAAAACATCCTACACAAGATTAAATATTGTGTGGATGAAAATATATAAATACATAAATCACTGAAAAAAGGTGTAGGATGATTTTGTGGTGCATTTGGTCCGCTACTAGCATCCTCCATTGTATGCATTTTTGCTGGGGACTGCCGTTAGCAACGGATCACATGCAGAGGAATTGCTCCCCAATTATAAACACGTTACAGTGTTTGGGGTTGAGCATTTCCTCCCATTTAGGCCACTTTATTCAGTGATTTTTCTTCACAAGTATAGCAGCATAAAAAACATATCACAAGACACTGAATATCTCTTGTGTTCCAACCCGACCCAGGTTTCGCTCACGCCACGCTTAGTCAGGAGCGAACCCTGACAAAACGTGAGCGAAACCCAGGTCGGGTTGGAACACGAGAGATATTCCGTGTCTTGTGATATGTTTTTTATGCTGCTATACTTGTGATCGGATCGGCTAGCAGATGATGAGCCCTAACCTTGCAGTGGGGTGTGGCGGAACTGCTTCTGTAAGGAAAGCCTAAAGAGGGCCACCTTGAAAGGAGGATGTGTGAGTTGAGGGTTGTGGGTGGGAGGGTCAGCTGTAGCTGAAGACCGCGTCACCCGGGAGCTCGCTGCTCCTACCTTTTGTAGTTCTGCTGGCGCCTCCCCTCACACAAATGCGGCGTCTGCCGCGCCTATACTTGTGATCGGATCGGCTAGCAGATGATGAGCGCTAACCTTGCAGTGGGGTGTGGCGGAACTGCTTCTGTAAGGAAAGCCTAAAGAGGGCCAAAAATGACGCGTGAGACACGGATGGTACAAAGGATTCGTGTTACAGATTTACAGTAATATTTTCTGAAAAGCACAAGACATTTCGGAGCGTGGATTGGGAATGTACCTGGCATAGCATGAACACTGCCACCGACCTAGTTTCTTTATGATGTGCTCCGGGGTGCCGTTTTTTGAAGCTGCGGATGCTGCGCCTATCCTAAAGGAATGCCCTGTGATTGAGCGCGGGTTTACCTTTACCTTGGATAGGAGGATCCGGACGTGCTTTAGGAACACTTGAATGCTGAGTGGCACGGAGCCAAACGCTAGTAGGGGAGATTGGGCTGGGGCCTGAATGATGGTGTCAGCCCATTCCCGTAGGACCGCTACCGGGCACCAGGCATTGCCGGTTGGAAAATATCTCACCTCTACGGTTTCCCCCGGCCGAGCAGTTTTAGAATGCGGCAGGGTGAGAGAAAAAGCGGAACCTACCTGGACGAGATGTCCCTTCTGGAGGTACCCGGGGGAGGAGCCTGGGCATGTGAACTCGCCTGGGCGTAGGAAACCATAGAAGCTGAGATACATTGCTGTTTTGATGAGTAGACTAGTATGGTGTCCGAAAGGTTCGTTATCTAACATGTGCGACAGGGATTTGAAGATTTCCCCAGTGATGGGTTCTCGTGAAGCCTTGGGTCTAACCGTAGTGTATTGAATACCCTTGAGGATGGCTTTAATGGGGTGTGCCAAAAATAACGATGGCCTGTCGGGGTACATGCTGTACCAGAAATGCTGGACGCCAGTTAAGTATAGCTTGATGGTGCTGTGGGATAATTTAAGAGTCTTATGGCAGTATGCTATGAATGCTAGGATGTAAGACACGTGATCTAAGTGAGCCTGTGGAAATAAGTGTTTGAACGTGCTGAAATGTCCCCAGTCGGTGTAATAATTCCTTTGTGTGTTTTTGGAGAGGGACTGATTGATGAGTGACCTAGCCACTTCCAAGTGCTGCCTCAATCCATGTGGAGGAGGCTGTAAGCTGGTGTTGGAGTCGGGCATGGGTCTGCGTCTGGAGAAACCTGGAAGAAAGATTGCATGTTAAGTCTTGACAGCGCGTCGGCGGCCAGATTAGCCTTCCCAGCAATGTGCGCTACTTCATAGTTGAAATGATGTTGTAACGCCAACCACACGAAGCGCCTTAGGAAGGCCATGACCTGCACGGATGCCGATCTCCCTTTGTTGACTAGATCGACCACTACCATGTTATCAGATATGATTAATACCGTTTTATTGGACCACTGACTACCCCAGGTCTGTGCTGCGGCGACTATGGGGTAAATCTCGAATAGAGGTGATGAGCCTGAAAACCCCGGAATGCGGGATACCTCTGCCGGCCAAGCGCTAGCTATCCAGTGCTCCCCGTAAATAGCCGCAAACCCCACCGAAGATGAAGCGTCTGTGTGTACGACAGGGGAATTGTTGGAGACCTTGGGTATGAACAAAGAGACTCCGTTCCAGTGTGTCAGAAACCGATCCCACATGACCAGATCTGCCTTGGCCTGGTGGTCGAGATAGATGATCGAATTCTGATCCGCTGCCTCTGGCAACAAGCGCAGGAGTCTGGAGATGAAGGATCTGCCCTGGGGAATAATCCTCATGGCGAAATTGAGCATCCCCAGAACGCTTTGCAGATTGACCCTGGACGTGACCCCCTCTTGAAGCAAGTTGCGCACCGCCGTTTTTATTCTGGACAGCTTATCTGCTGGTAGACTGGCCTGACCAGACGCGGTGTCTAGCTGGATTCCTAAGAAGGTGATCCTAGTGCTGGGCCCATCTGTTTTGTTATCAGCCACTGGTACTTGGAGTTCCCTAAAAACTTGCATCAGGGTAACGAGGTCTACCGGTGGTCGTGACGGGGGTTCAATCAACAGGAAATCGTCTAAGTAATGTATGACGTGGAAAGCGTGGAATTTGTGCTGCAAGATCCAGTGTAGGCCCCTGGCGAATTGATCGAAAAGCCATGGACTGGATCTAGACCCGAATGTTAATTTGTTGGCGAAATAATAACAGCCCTCCCATTTGACCCCATGCCATTGCCATAACTGCGGTGATATGGGAAGGAGTTTGAAGGCATCCGTGATGTCAGCTTTGGATAGCCACGCCCGTGCACCTAAGGACAGAATAACCTGGATGGCTTCGTCTATAGAGGAATATTTCATCGTGAACTCTTCCGCTGGGATGAGCGAGTTAAGACTTGGTATGGATAAAGAATGGGGCGCTGACAAGTCATAGATCAATCTTTGTTTATTATTAAACTTCCCGGTGACTACCCCTATGGGGTTGATCCTGAAGGTTTCAAACGGGGGTATGGAGAATGGACCGATGAGGTATCCCTTGGCTAGTTCGGCCTGGATCAGCAGTGACACTACCTCGGGGTTATTTAATGCAGATTGGAGGTTCCTACATTCAAACGAAGCCTGGGGAATGGCGACCTGTCCGGTATGAAACCCTGATGAACAGCCATTGATGACAAACCTGACCCAAGCTAGATCGGGATGGCCTGTCAGGTGACACGCGAGCATATCGATGTTTACCCTGCTTAGTCATGCGGGGTTGTGACCTTTCTGTGGGCAAGCAATGCGGGGATGTGCCCTGTAGCAATTAGCGCACAGATGCAACAGGCGGCACTGATTGTAGAAACAGCTGCCCGCATTAAAATTGTTGCATATCTGCGACTTCCCCAAGTATCTGATGGGCCGACCTAACTTGTCCACCCCCGTGCCTGCTTTAGACGGAAATGCCTCCGGGGTGTTTTTTGGGATGGGAATGTCGAGTCGCGTGCTGGCATTGGTGCACCATTCTTCTGCATGGGAATAAGACCCACAATTGACGCATGCTGGTGACTTCTGCCCGGCGAAGTGCCGACAGAACAGCTCAGTGTCCACGACTGCCCAATCTACAGTATGCCGGAACTGGGTAAGCATTGCAGCCGCTTTGGCGGAGAATGAGCGGTGATATTCATAGAAGGCAGTGCCCCCATACTTGTGACCCAGTTCCGCCACCTTGTAGAGGTACAGATCCAACTCCTCTCTGCGTGTTGGGGATACCGTACATATGACGTCTCTGTATAGGCTAAATGCCAGAACGAATTCGATGACACTGAGCTTCCTGTTTAATCGATTGTCTCTGGATTTCAATATTACTGACACTTCGCCGCATGCGATCGTTTTGTTATCAGGGACTTCGTGGGTAGCAATAAGTAAGGAGGCTAAATTGATGTCCTTACCCTCGAGGATGTCCTTCCTCAGAGTGGCAGGAATGAAATGAGACGGGGATATGCTGGGGAAAACGGGTGGGGTGTGGACGCCCAAGCCGGTGGAAGTAGATGGAACCACCGGAGCCTGGCTGTCGTCGATAGGATTGGAAGCCCTGCTTTCAACAACTTCAAGTCTGGTCTGAAAGCTGGACATGGATGAGGCCATGTTATTTATGACAGCGTGCAGCTGACTAATGGAAGTTTGAATGGTATTCATTGTAACCACGTCTTGGCTGGGGCCCGAATCCGCCTGGAGGAGACGATACAGTTCTGCCTTCCTGGCTGATGCGGGAAAGGGGATGCCTCTGCGCAGGAGCTCGGCCGATAGTTTTGGAATGGTCCAGGCTCTGAGGGACTGGGAGTGCTCCCTGTCTGACATCAGGTCGAGACTTCTCTGGGAATCGACCGTGCCTTGGCTCCTCTGGTCCTGCGCTGGTTCCATCTAAGATATTGTGAAGACATGAAGGCCCTGTTGCCCAGAGTGTCCACCTGCATGCACTAGTGTACCCGGAACTAATCACCTGTGGGATTCTAACCGTGCGCCCAGACTAGATGGTGACATCGAAGCAATGCGTGCCCTGGAACCTCGTGACTGGGGTGACCCTTGTATGCCTGAAATGGATGCGACGTGACATGAATTGATGCATGAATGTAATTTTATTTTTTTTTTATTTTTTTTTATTTTTTTCACGCATATACATACATATACACATACATACGTAACCCCCTACACATATGTATATATGTACATACATACACGTACGTATGCCTGTAGTCGTGACAGGACTTTAGTGGAGTCCTTGGACGTGAAGGACCGAGTCTGCCTGTAGACGTGACAGGGCTTAATTTGTGTCCAAGACCGTGTGGAACTGATGCTTGCCTGTAGTCGTGACAGGACTTAAGTCGTGTCCTGCGTGCGTAATGGACTACTGGTGCCTGAAGACGTGACAGGGCTTTGACCTGTGGATCCGAAGGCGTGACGGATCTGCGCACGTGCGTGAGGCGCATACTCAGAGGACAGACACGTGAAGATACGAGACTAGTGCCCCAGCGAAGAGGGGGCACCCAGGCCATACTGCCCCTCATGGATTTGTCTTTTGCCCCACTATCATGCAGCAGGAATGTCACGTCGCTGACACTTCTTCCGCCCCCCCCCCCCCCCTTCTCTCCCATAAGTGAAACCCACTTTTTTTTTTTTTTTTTTTTACCTTCAATTATCCCTGAGCAGGCGCCCTGTAATGAAAAGTTGCGCTTGATGAGCTTCTCATACCTGCGGTGCCACAGCCCTACCAACCCCAGACCATACCCTTCACACACACCCACAATAGCGCTGCTTTGATGGGGCTGCCGAATTGTTACTTTGAAACAACCTGTTGAAGGAAACACATGTGAGGAGGTGGCCGATGCGCCGCAAGGACCGGGCGTGTGTGCCAGTGGTCCGGCTGCTGCTGGTGAGTATGATGTGTCTGCTGGTGTCTGTGCCGTGCCGCCCCCCTACCACACTTACCCTCCGTGTGTACCGAATGTACGGTCCCTCGCTTCGGTTGCCGGCCCTATACTTACCCACCGGAGGAAGTATCGGGGAGACTCGTACCACGCCGACGCCGGAGCAAGAATAGGAGCAGGGGAATCCCGGAAGTGACGTCAGCTGTAGCTGAAGACCGCGTCACCCGGGAGCTCGCTGCTCCTACCTTTTGTAGTTCTGCTGGCGCCTCCCCTCACACAAATGCGGCGTCTGCCGCGCCTATACTTGTGAGTATAATAAACCTTTATGATATAACCTTGGCCGATGGTATTTCACTATTCGTGCGACCTCTTCGATGATCCACAGAATGATCCATTGAAGAATCAAATGAGCGGTGTGGATCCGATGTTTTCCTATGTCTGAGGGTGCCTCTGGCTATAATCTTGGAAAGATTACCTCCTGAGGAGGTAAATTGTGATACTCACAGTTGATTCGTCCCGCTATTTGTGTTCCTGACACTGCATACCAAACGCCAATTTTCTGGTCGTGAAGTGTTCTTTTGTGAGTCAAATGAGGATTTTCAGTGGACCAGTATCTCGTATTCTGGGAATTTACATGACCTGATAAATGAATAAAAAAAAACTGACTGAAAAATACTACTCTACAATGATTAATATTGCCACCATTTAACTTTATTATATAATAGAAATGCTATACAGTGACAGAATATTACTGTCACATTATGAATAATATTACAATATAGCGAAAACATAAATGCAGTAATACTAGCATTTAGTGACAGATTAGTAATACCAGCATAATGTGACTTAATAATACAATCATACAGTCACATAACTATACCATAGCCAAATAATGAGGCCATGCAAGTGAACAGGAAGACTTAAACCCTTAGGCCCCTTTCACACGGGCGAGAATTCCGCGCGGGTGCAATGCGTGAGGTGAATGCATTGCACCCGCACTGAATCCGGACTCATTCACTTCAATGGGGCTGTGCAGATGAGCGGTGATTTTCATGCATCACTTGTGCAATGCGTGAAAATCGCAGCATGTTCTATATTCTGCGTTTTTCACGCAATGCAGGCCACATAGAAATGAATGGCTCTGCGTGAAAATCGCCTAGCATCCGCAAGCAAGTGGGGATGCAATGCAATTTTCACGCATGGTTGCTAGAAGATGATGTTAGTAAATTGATAAAAGTCAATTTACTGTATTATTTTCCCTAATAACATGGTTATAAAGGAAAATAATAGCATTCTTAATATAGAATGCTTACTAAAATGTTGCTTGAGGGGTTAAAAAAACATAAACCTCACCTCATCCTCTTGTTCACGCAGCCGGCATCGTCTTCTTTCTTCATCTTTCAGGACCTGCAAAAGGACCTTTGATGACGTAATCACACTCACCACGTGGTAAGCGTTGTGACATCAGCGCAGGTCCTGCTGAATGAAGATAGAAGTGGTGCACGCGATTACATCATCAAAGGTTGGTAACATTCTTTTGCACCTGGTAGCTTCTGTGTCACATGGTCTGTTGTGGGTACGGCTCACAGCTTTATTCTACCTCACAGTGCATTGGTGATACCACTATGGAGGCATGTGAGAGTCTGGCTGTGAGTTGGTTTCTAGCACTGTTCAGACCCTGTTCACACGCCACAGGCAGTTGAGTGGTAGGACCCCATGCGTGCTGAGACATCATCACGTGGTGCATGAGGGGCTCCGATATGTTCCTGACTGGAAGATATTTGCAAAGTTCTCAGCTTTTAACATCGGCCTGAGGAATTAGCTAGTATTGTCAGTTGCGTATCATTTTGGTGCATTTTTTGCAGTGAATTGTGTTTGTATCTGCACAATGTATCATTTTGTGTAAGATGTTCTTATGGTGCATGCGGTCCGCGCCGGCATCCTCCATTGTACGCATTTTTTGCTGAGAATTGCTGTTGTCTGCGGACCGCATGCGGAGGAATTGCTCCGATGAGGGGCTCCGATATGTTCCTGACGATATTCTGGAAGATATTGGCAAAGTTCTCAGCTTTTAACATCGGCCTGAGGAATTAGCTAGTATTGTCAGTTGCGTATCATTTTGGTGCATTTTTTGCAGTGAATTGCCTTAGTGACCAGCCTGTTTTGGGCCTTACTGACCAAGTGCTTTTCTTCCTTTTTTCATCTTTGCCTTCCAAGAGCTATAACTTTTTTTATTTTTCCATCTGTATAGCTGTATGAGGGCATTTTTTTTGCGGGAAAAGTTTTAGATTTTAATGGCGCCTTTTTCGAGGTACACATACTGTATTTTTCGCCTTATAAGATGCCCCGGCCCATAAGACGCACCTAGGTTTTTGTAGAGGAAAATAAGAAAAAATATATTTTTAACCAAAAGGTGTGCTTTTGGTGGGTTTGAACTAATGGCGGTCTGTGCATGACACTATTATGGGGGATCTGTGGATGATGCACTGTTATGAGGTGGGGGATTATGATAATGGGGGGATCTGTGGATGGCATTATGATGGTGGGGAGGATCTGTGGAAGGCATTATAATGGTGGGGGGGATCTGTGGATGGCACTGTTATGGGGTAGTGGATCTGTGGATGACACTGCTATATATGTCATCCACAGATCCCCCCATAATAGTCCCAGCCACAGATCCCCCCCATCATAATGCCATCCACAGACCCCCCCATAATAATGCCATCCGCAGACACCCCCCATCATAATGCCATCCACAGATCCCCCCCACCATCATAATGCCATCCACAGATCCCCCCCACCATCATAATGCCATCCACAGACCCCCCCCCCATCATTATCCCATCCATAGATCCCTAAGGAGGGGCTGTAGTAGGCGGGGAGAGCAGCGGGCCAGTGCAGGCACTGTACTCTGGCCCCACCACTCAGTATGTACTGTATTATACCTAGTGTTAATCATAATATCTAAACTGTGCTCCCCCTGCTCCCCATCTGTACCGTACTTACCGGTACATGTCACACTCCGTCTCCTGTAGTAAGCGCTAGCAGGCAGGCTGGGCTGCAGGCGGCTGTAACTCACTGAGGTCACGTGCCTGCTCCGCCTGCTTCATTCATAAAGTAAGCGGAGCAGGCACGTGACCTCAGTGAGTTACAGCCGCCTGCAGCCCGGCCTGCCTGCTAGCGCTTACTACAGGAGACGGAGTGTGACATGTGTACAGCTAAGTACGGTACAGATGGGGAGCAGGGGGGCGCAGTTTAGATATTATGATTAACACTAGGTATAATAAAGTACATACTGAGCGGCGGGCCAGAGTACAGTGCCTGCACTGCCATCCGCTCTCCCCGCCTACTACAGACCCTCCTCACTAATACTGACTACAGACTGGGATGTAAATTGCCAGCATTTGCCCCATATGACGCAGGGGCACTTTTCCCCCACTTTTGGGGGGGGGGGAAGTGCATCTTATGGGGCGAAAAATACGGTAACTTGCTGATTAACTTTAACTTTTTCTGGGAGGGAGATGGGAAAAACAGCAATACTGTCACAGTGTTTTTTACATTATAAATTTTATTGTGTTCATTTTTTGGTATAAATAACACAATATCTTTATTCTCTGGGTCAGTACGATTACAGTGAGACCAAATACATACATTTTTTTTTTGCATTTTACAACTTTTTTGCAATAAAACCCCCTTTTTTAAAGGGAAAAAAATGTTTTTGCATTGCTGCTTCCCAAGATCCATAACTTTTTTATTTTTCTTTCTATGGAGTTGTGTGAGGGCTTCATTTTTGCAGGACAACTTTTATTTTTCATTGGTATCATTACGGAGTAAATTATGCTTTTTTTGTAGTCTGGGTCGTTATGGATGCGGCAATACCAAACATATGGGGGAGATTTATTTTTGCAATTTTTTTTCATTGAAGAGCGTATTTTAAATGGAAAATAAACTTATTTTTTTAATGGAATTTTTTAACTTTAATAAATGTGGGGTTTTTTTACGTTTTTTTTACCATTTAATAGTCCCACAAGGGAACTATAACAGATAATATTTAGATTGATTTTAAGATGCAATGCATTATCTCTATAGTGCCTTGCATTTTAATGTCAGTGCTATACTGACATTGACCAGTATACTGGTGCCAGAGAGGCACAGCCCGCTGGAATCTTCTAAAGGCAGGCTTGGGGCCTTCATAAGACACACATCGGCAACCCGCAATCGCTTTTGCAGGGTGCCAATGGGAGAAAGAGGGAGTCCACTCCTTCTTTCAGTGCTTTACTTGTGGCGGTCGCCATTGCTTACAGCATGTAAAGCATTAAACAGACCGGATCAGCAATCCTGCCAGTGCGGGCTGTTAGAGCAGGACCGTGGCTCTCATGTAAGAGACGGGTACAAGCTCCCAGCTGCATGGGGGACATAGCTGTAGGGGGTGCAGAGGTAGCAGTCGCTACCGGGCTCAGGAGCCTGAGGGGCCCAAATACCCTTGTGCCACATAAGACACTGGCATTATAGAAAGTACATGCTGATCAATTTACACCTCTGGCTGGAGGGAAGGGGTGAGGCTAAGAATTTGGCATGAGGGGGTGCCCTTTCAATGTTTGCCTCAGGCAGCAGGAAGGATATGTGCTCCCCTGCCCCTTGCCAACAAGCACTGAGGGACGGGGACCCAAGCTGAACTCTTGCACCAGGGCCCATGAGCTTTTAGTTATGCCCCTGGGACCTAGCCTAAATTACCTTAGTGGCGCATGGGTGGTCACTAAGGGGTTAATAGAGAGGTAGCCATGTATAGCCTTATCTCTCAAATTGACAATGTGTTCCACACAACAACAAAATATATTAAATATTACCCCACACAGTAACTATTTAGTGTGTGAGAAAGCAAAAACTAAAGATCTTCATTTATCCTTAAGAATAAGACTCACTGGGGGAGTTATCAAGCCCTATGTTTTAGAATAGTGAAGTAAAAATTTGCCAGATTTTTCACAATTTTTTTTTAAACTTTTTGCTCTATTGCATTGTATATGTCACTTTTGTAAGGAGTAGTCAGGGTGTGGCAGGTTAAGGTTGAGAAGTGAGCACTGGACCTGTTCAATACACACTGAGTAGAGGAGAGTCCTTGCTTCTGATTGCGATATGAAATAAGAAATCAATCAGCGCCCGGATGGTGGAGAGAGCTTTGAGCTCATGAATATCAGGATTCTCTGGTGCGTGCAGTGAATTGAACAACTTTACTGCTCATCTAGAAAAGGGCTGTTTAATGAAGATTTTAACAAAACAGCTGGGCCAATTCACATAGAGCATTATAGGTCAGAATAACACTGGTGACAAATTCTCTTTAAGGTCTTCTGAGCAATGGAGCTCTTGGGTCACTAGTAGAAAGACATTTTTCCAGTATATCTTGGCCTTACAAATTTAAAGTTTACATAGATTTTTACCGTTCACCTTACCAATGTGTCTCTTATTGTATGACTAAAATACAAAAAAAAATGTTTAACAATCTGTAACACATTTTCATAAAGCAAATATTTATTTAGTAATCTCAGCCAAATTTGCATAGTAGGCATTATGACACATTTTCAAAGATATCATGCACTTTACAAAATCTTTAATTATGCAGTCAGTGACAGCAGTTGATGAATTTTGCCAGTGGGTAGTTGCACTATTTCAGAATATGATGTGTTCATGATATGCCAAGAAAAAAATGCTAATATAAAAATAAAACTTATATGATCAACGCTGTGCCTTAAAAACCTAACAATTCCAATGCAGTTTGACATTAAGGAAATACCACAAAAAAGGAAATGCTAATGTCAAGTGTCAGCCGCATCTATGAGTCAATGATTTTATGTGAATCAGAGCCACACTGATTTTAGCTCCCAGAATATAAAAGCTTTTACATTTCTCTGGGAAATTGTCTAATGTCTAAGGTTAAACCAATGATATTCTAGATAATATTTTATTGCTAGTCTAAAGCTACATAACTGAACGAAAGAAGGCTTCCAAATGTGTTGGTAAACGTTATACGTGCGTATTTATCATACTTTCACACATATAGAGGCCTACTCAATTCCATAACTTGTATTATAGTATGAATCACTTTTCATTTAGTTTGTGCTATCCTCACAAACATTACAATTTATGTTAGAAATCTGAGATTTTATGTTGGCCGATTGTGTTTTGGATAATATATCAATTTTCACATTTTGTCTTGCTCTTTCCTAGCTTAAAGGGGTTTTCTGTTTCCAAAAAGCTATCCCCTATCCATAGGTTAATTGATCATTCTTAGATCGGTGAGGGTCCTACTCCTGGGACCCCCACAGATCACAAGTATGGGGCCCCAAACCCCATGGAGCTCCCCCTGAAATGGATGGAGCAGCTGGTCAGAATGCGTGCCACCGCTCCATTCTTTTTTATGAGAGTGCCAGAGATAGCTGAGCACAGTATTCCACATGCATTCAGACCAGCTGCTTCATCCATTTCAGGGGAGCTCCACAGGGTTTGGAGCCTATCCACAGGATAGGTCATCAATATCACTTCAGCAGGAGTCTGAGTCCTGGCACCTCCACCGATCAGCTGTTTTGGGAAGCTGCAGCACTCAGCGGAGCACTGCTAAATGTGGCAGCCTCCCGGACACTTACCAGGTCCTGGGTTTCAGACTACCACCAATTTGAGGATAGGTCATCAATATTACTTCCTGAATAACCCTTTTAACTCTCTGCATATGTTTTTTGACCAGGAGAGAAAGATTTTAACATTTATGATGAGCAAAAGAGAAAATCCAAACATTTAGTACATACAGGGATTTTATGTGATAGACCAACACAAAGTAACAAGTATTGTGTGAAGTGGAAAGAAAATGATACATGGTTTTCAGCATTTTTAATAAATTAAAATCTGGAAAGTGTGGCATGCATTTGTATTCAGACCTCCTGAGTCAATACTTTGTAGGACCACCTTTCACTGCAGTTGCAGCTACAAGTCTATTGGACTATGCCTCTACCAGCTTTGCACATCTAGAGGTTGAATGTTTTGCCTATTAATCTTTGCAAAATTACTTAAGCTCAGTCATATTAGATGGAGAGTGTCTGTGAAAAACTATTTTCAAGTCTTGCCACAGATTCTCAATGGGATTTAGGTCTGGACATTGACTCGACCATTCTAACACATGAATATGCTTTGATCTAAACCAGGGATGGCCAACCTGCGGCCCTCCAGCTGTTGCAAAACTACAACTCCCAGCATGCCTGGACAGCCTACAGCAGGACATGGTGGGAGTTGTAGTTTTACAACAGCTGGAGGGCCGCAGGTTGAGCATCCCTGATCTAAACACCATTCCATTGTAGCTCGCTCTCTCTCTCTCCTGCTGGAAGGTGAACCTCTCCTAAAGTCTTAAGCCTTTTGCAGCCTTTAACAGATTTTCCACCAGGATTGCCCTTTACTATTTAGCTCCTTTCATCTTTTCATCAACTCTGACTAACTTCCCAGTCCCTGCGCTAGAAAAGCATCCCTACAGCATGATGCTGCTGCCACCACCATCATGTTTCACAGTGGGGATGGTGTGTTCAGGGTGATGGGCAGTGTTAGTTTTCCACCATTGAGGCCAAAAAGCTAAACATCTGACTAGATCACCTTCTTCCACATGTTTGCTGTGTCCCTTGCATGGCTTGTAGCAAACTGCAAATGGGACTTCTTATGGCTTGTTTTGAAAAAATGGCGTTATTTTTGACACTCATCCATAAAGGCCAGGTTTTTGGAGTACACAACTAATAGTTGTCCTGTAGACAGATTTTCCCACCTGAGCTATGAATCTCTGTAGCTCCTCCAGAGTGACCATGGGCCTCTTGGCTGAATCTGCAGTCTTTTACTTCCTGTCATGACCTCTATTTCTACTCTATTCTTGAGTTGGTAACAGTGTAAACAGTGAAGCAGGTTGCTTATGCCTCTCTGGTCCACTATAGTGTTCAACTGTATCTGCGTCCTAGGGAAACAGATAGAGTTGACAGTGGTGACTTCAGGGCCCCACTGATACTGTGGGCCCTGTAGCAGCTGCTATGGTGGTAGCTACGCCACTTAGGACAATTTATAACCTCAGAGGTGGTAGCAGTGATGTGCTATTCTTGCACATGTATCAAACCATTTGTCTACAGTCACCACTTCATTGTCTTCTATTTACTGTATTACTTTAAATAGAATTATATTGGACTAAGGGGATTGAGAACATTTATAGAAAGTCTTGTAGACAAGAAAGTGGAAACTATAATTTCTTGCGAATCATGGAAAGAAGTCCCATACATATCATATCCTGATTGAACTGAATAATGTGAAGGTCTAATAATAGATTTGAGCAACTCGATTTTTGGTACAAATAGGACTTATTTTGAATTTTCCAAAAGTTTCAGATTTCAATCAGAAGCTTTTGGGATTCATCCCACATAAATAGCTCAAAATGGTGGCTGAATCATACAGATCATAATACAGAAAAAAAAGGATTACATGATATTGGGTGGTAGCCGGAGAGCTTCCAGATAAAGCCTTGCAGGCAGCCCTCCCTTTAGCTCAGCCAATCATGAGGTACTATATGTGCAAGTTATTAATGACTGTGGATGAGTCATATCAACTATAAAACATCCTATCCAGGAAATATTGCAGATTTTGGGGGCACACAGAATACAGATAGGTAGTGGACCAGTGTCACTGAGTGTGTGTCATAGAGAGAAGAAGAAAATAAGATTAGCTTTTCAAAAAATGTCCTACTCAGTTAGTCAGTGTCAGTTAGGCAGGCACAGGAAGCCATTGCTGTAAGTGATGCTGCACCTATACAATTCAATTTCTTACAGTACATTCATTTGTGAATCGCTAACCATTTATTATCATTTCAAAATTCAAAAATCTCTTCAATAATATTAGTGATGGTGCTGATAGCGTGCCGTTCCCCTCTAAAACAGATGCCGCTGTCATCATGTCATTTGTATATATCTAATGGTGCCACCAAGTATTGTACTGCATCTAACATTTATACAGCACCATTATACTTCATTCTGTACCCAAGTGAAAATCGGAACACTTTTGATTTAATTTGAAGAAAATTGAGAACTTCATTTATCTCTACCCACTAACTATTTCACATGACAATCTTGTGCTACATCATCTGTGGATCCAAGAAATTTTTAAAAGTTGTCTCTTTAAGTGTAAGCTAGATATACAGTAATGTATGGCTCATGTGAAGCTTGGCATCTTTCATGGTTTTGAAAGTCACAGTATATTAAGACTTTCCACGTGGCTGATTTCCTGAGTTGTAAGCCAACATACAGTAGTACTTTTACTGCACATCATAATTTAATATTTTATTATTTTTATAACAAATCATTGCGGTTAATTAAATTTACTATATATATAACATTAAGATTTTATTGTGTAGTTTGGAGTTTGATGTACTCTTACCTAAGTATATTGCCTATGATTAAACATTAACACAATTTTCTATATTAAACTGTGAATATTGATCATTGCGGTAAGATGTTTTAAAAGTTATAATATTAAGAATAAAGACCTCTATACATATTTGACTAATGTCGGCTGAACCAATATTTTTTGTCAGCACCAGCCTAAATTGTAATTTGTATGGGGACTTCAAAATTCTACACCAAAATATGATGTCTATGGAAAGAAGAATCAGTTTTAGATCCATTTTCTCTCAAAAGGCAAGCTGCTGCCAGGGGCAGTTGGAGACTTACCAAAAAAACTAACTAATGGGCTTCAAGTATTGTAAATCAATAAATAACAATCATTCTATTAACTTTTCATTAAATTAGCTCTTTTTTCTCTCAAAGATAGTAAATCTTTCATTTACATTTTGCAGAGACCATTTTAATCACTCCCCCGTTAAGTAAGACAACATCTCATCCAATTTGTTCAGTGATAGAAGTGGAAAGAAAATTTCTGTTTTGATAAAATAGAGAAAAAATACTTTAAAATACATAACTATAAATACAAAATTACAAATAAATACCCTGGTTGCTGTCGCATCACACATCAAAGAACAAATATATATATGTATATATATATATATTTGTGTAAGGGGCTTACGGTAGTACAGTGAAGAGCCCTGGGAAAGCAGGGAATGAGTGCAGTCGGTTGTGGTGTGCCGAAACCGAGGATGAGGTAGGCCTGAGAAAGAAGAGGGCCTACCCAAGGAAAAGATATAGAAGAAATTAGTTGTAAATGAGTGGAGTGGTGGGAGGGTCAAAGCTCAGACCTCAATGATGCAGGAGCCAGGTAAGGGGAGTGCCCTAAATAGGCTGGAGGCGGACCTCAGCCCCTCCCACAAATCCAGGCAATCTGCCTTAATACTTGTGTAAGGGGCTTACGGTAGTACAGTGAAGAGCCCTGGGAAAGCAGGGAATGAGTGCAGTCGGTTGTGGTGTGCCGAAACCGAGGATGAGGTAGGCCTGAGAAAGAAGAGGGCAAAAATGGAAATAACCAGTTTATTGTAGCCAATTGATGTATCAATAGCTTAACCCGACATGTTTTGGAAAGCCACTCTTAAACTCTTGTGTTGGATTGGGGAATGTATTGCGCGTAAGCGGATGACTCCCAGCGCCCCAATCCCCTGATGCCATGAGTGAGGATGTTGGCACTGGAGGCCGTGGACGTGGCTCCAATGCGAAAGGAGTGCCCTGAGTAGTTGGCTGCGTTGAGGCCTAGTTGTGTGAGGGATGACCCGACATGGGTCATGAAGGTGGTGGTGGTGAGTACCGAACCATGTAGTTGAAGTAGCGGTTGAGAGGGTAGAACTTGTGACGCTGATTGTGAGCATCCAGGACCCTGACTGGACACCATCTGTTGTGCGTGGGGTAATATGAAATGTTGACGGGTAAGTGCTGACTATTCTTGGAGTGAGGTAAGGACAGGATGTAGTGAACCATGTGTTTGACAAGTGGGAGACAAGAAGACAAGGTGAGGTTCGGGTCGTGGAGGCTGTAGTGAATTTCCCGGAACTCAGGAATCCGTAGAAGGTCAAGTAAATGCCGTATTGATGATGAAGTTGGTATCTGTTTCCAGAGGCGTGGCGTCCAGTAAGTCGGATAATGCTTTGAAGATATGATTGATTATGGGTAGCCTCTGGGCTGGACGTGCGGGTTCCGTTTCCTGAATACCTCTAAGTATGGATTTGATCTGGTGCGAGGACATGAAGCTGATGTTATTGGGGTGTATGATTAGCATATGATGTTGAAATGCCAGTGAGATATGGTTTGATGGTGTTGTATGACATGAGTTTGAGGTGGCAAAAAGAAGCCAACCCCGGAAGAGACGTCATGACAAAAAGGGTGCGTGATGTTGTGTTCCAACAGGACCTGTTGAATAGTGTGAACGCTCTGTCGTATGTTCTATGTGTATCGTCTGATAGTGCTAAGCGGGACAAAGACTGGCTATGCCGCATGATGCCTTCTAATCCAGAATGAGCTGTTTGAAATGATGGAGTGATGGAGGCCGTGGGTAACGCTGATGGGAGAGCTTGATGAAATGCCTGAAATTTGACGCGAGACAGACTGTCAGCTGCCGTATTGCCCACCCCCGGGACATGGAAACAATGCAAGAAGAAAATATTGCAAGCGGCCAACCAAGGAAGTCTCCGCAGAAACCTCACGATTGTGAGAGATTTGGAACAATCCTGTTGATGAACTGGCAGGTCGTATGGTTGTCTGAATAGCACCGGACCGACATGTTGCCCATGAATGACCCCATGCTACGGCCGCCGCCACGATGGGGTAGATCTTGAAAAGCGCTGAGGCAGTGGAGAATCCTTCCAAACCCCGGACTGCAGGAGGCCAGCTGCCCCACAGCCAATCGTTCCCAAAAATGGCCGCGAAGCCTGTGGTAGATGCCGCATCTGACCAGATAGAGGGGGAAGAGTCCGACGGCTGAGGGAGAAACAAGCTCCCGCCATTCCAGGTGGACAGAAATCTCCCCCACATGCCCAGACCTGCCTGCAGCGTGGGCATCCAGGGACAACCTGTGCGAGTCGTGTAGGAAAAGGGGAGAGGTGCAGGAGCCGTGATATAAATGAGCGACACTGAGGTGGATGCGCATGGCAAAGATCAGGGAGCCCAGCAGGGACTGCAGTTCTTTGCGGTTGCCGGTGCTGAGTTGAAGGTAGTTGCCTATGTGGGCGAGAATGTCCTGGATCTTCCCGGATGGCAAACTGGCTGAATCCAACTGGGTACCCAGGAAAGGTGATGACCGTGTCTGGCCCTTCTGTCTTCTTGGTGGCGATGGGTACCCCCGGTTCCTCCTCCGGTATTATGTGCGTCGGGCTGACTTCTTGGTCCTCCAGGCTAACGGTCGACGTGATCACTGGCAATCGGGCCGGTGACGCTGCCGGTGGTGGCCCCGCCAAGGAGAGGGTCGCAGTGACCGATTCCAGCCTCTCCAACCTGGCGTTGACTTTAGACATGGATGACATTTAGGGAGGACAGCATGGTATGTATATCCCCTGTGCTGGACTGGCTAGGTCCTCCCCTGCCTCCCTGTTATCGATTGGCGTGCGCAGCAGCCGGAAAAGCTCTGCTTCCCTTGCCGTGGCGGGGAAGGGAACATGCCGTCACCTTGACTCCGTCGTTATGCGCGGGATTGCCCAGGATCTGATGGGTGCTGGACTGGCTAGACCGTCTCCCTGGGTAACAGTGACGGATCTAGCAGGGGTGCCAGGTAGGGAGAAGTTCTTTCCCTTCCAGAGATATAGTAAAACAAAACAGTTGATTAGCTTGGGGAAACACAGGATCGTGCTGGCTAGCTAGGCCGGACGGCGAAAAAATTATACTTGCATGGTGACAGATGAGGCCCTGCTAATTGCCAAGCGGCTTGAGAGGCTCTACCTATGATTTGGCGCGAGGGGTTAATGAGGCCACTTGTGGTAGTGGCAGGAGCGTTGGCCTCTCGGTGACTGTAAGACAGGACTAGGGGAAGGGAGTGACAGGTGAGGCCCTCTCTATGCAACACGCGAGGCGGCTTACTAACGAGGTGGCGCGTTGGGCGGGTGCCTCTGTACGTTTGAGGCGGGGTGTCGGCCTCGCGGGACCACTAACTGCTGGCGAAGCCAAGAAGGGGGTAACCTAGTGGGATGATGGTGCCCCTAAAGCCAGCACGCTGACCCTAACGGGATTATTCGAAATGTAAGGAAGACTTTTGTTAATGAGCAAGTGAACGTACCTGGTGGTAAGAAAAATTCTCAGGATACATGGTAGTGCAAAATACAATATAGGTTAACCGCCTGAAAAAAGAAAGGGGGAGGGTAGACATAAAATAGTGTGATGAAATGTGCAAATGCATATGGTACATATACACGACCGGGCGGATCATGGCGGTTGTTCATGAAACGACAGCTTGCGCCTGGTGTGAAAAGAGACCAGTGCGTGCCGTGTGGCCATGCCCAGGCGGAAAGCGCGTGCCGGCAATTTAATGGAACATTTGGACCGTGTCCCTGCAATTCCCACCTATTTATTGATTATGATGAAACAATTATAATATATATATATATATATATATATATATATTTTTTTTTTTTTTTTTTTCCGGATGACCAGACGATGACTCCTCCCCCCAGTGCTTCCATTATTATTATTATTTTTTTTTATTTTTTTTATTTTTTTTTAAGCTGATGACCTATCCAAAGGGTAGATCATTGTTAGCAAAAAGGTGAAGAACCCTTTTGAGACAGTCTCTTTGCAGCTGAGTGTGTGTATGGGAAGTTATGCCCTTTCAGCCAGAAGAGCATTTATAAGATCATACATTGATTTTGGACAAGAGGGCCTGGCTTATAATCTTCATGTTTATTCCAAAAGGTGTTTGATGGCGTTTTTTTATTTATTTATTTTTCTTTTCTTTGTGTGGGCTGCTGGGGTGTTATATGACTGTAAGGGGCGTGCTGGAAGGCTCCCCTGCCGTCCGACGGCGCCCCCCGGCAACAGAAGCGGCGCGCACGGCCGCCGGGACACCGCGCACGCGCCATCGCCGCGCATGCGCAGAACCCCGGCCGCGCATGCGCAGACCAGGCACCAGGACGCGGCCGGGCGCCATCGGCCGCGCGGCAGGAGGAGCGGTAACCAGGCAGGAGGTGGTGGGGAGGGGATGTCAGGGCAGCGGTAAGCCCAGTGGAGGTGAAATGAATGGGGGGGGTGCAGGTTGCACCGCCGCTGGCCCCCGTGACAGCGCACCTAAATGACCGGGGGGGGGGGGGGGGGGGGCCATGAACGTTGTTGGTGAAGTGAAAATGAATCATGTGGAACATGCTTGGAGGATTATGTGACTGTTTGTAAGGAGTGACATTTTGGAGCATAGGAAAAATGAAAGCCATTTATTTTTGAACCCATTCGTCCGGAGTCCCCCCACGGCTGCCGGGACACCGCGCATGCGCCGATGAAATCGCCGCGCATGCGCAGAACCCCGGCCGCGCATGCGCAGACCAGGCCCTAGGACGCGGCCGGGCGGCGCCATCGGCCGCGCGGCAGGAGGAGTGGCAAACAGGCAGGAGGCGGTGGGGAGGGGATGTCCGCGCCGCGGCAAGCCCAGTGAAGTTTGAAATGAATGGGGGGTGTGCCGGGTGTACCGCAGCTGGCCCCTGTGCTGTGTACCTGGAAAACGAGGAGGGGAGGGTAGGGGAGGGGAGGGGGGGGGGGGGAGGGCATGAATGTTGGATGTTTGAGGGGTGAAACCCAGAAATGGGGAATGGGGCTGGAACCATCAGGGGGCTGACCGGAGTGACGGTCCTGTGGGGAGACGCCAGAATAGGCATGAGCAATGAGCTGCCGGTGATTGCTGAGAGCAGCCGTGACATGGATGCAGTGTGTGTGAAAAGAACCATGGAAAAAAAGGGGGGATTTAATCCACGAACCATTGGTCGCATGCTGCCAGAGCTGTTGACCGGAATGGTGGTGTGGTTTGTGAATGAATATGCATGAAACAGGTGTGACAGAAATGAATGCTGGTGACTTGCATGAAAACCGTGACATTGGTGCGCATTGATGAAGTGAGATGAACCGGTACAGGGGCAACCGTGAGGCCCTGCTGTACCGTATGAAATAACTCATACGCATTTGTGCTCCTGCAGCCGTGCACATGAACATGAGGAGGGGGGGGGGCATGAATGTGGATGATTGTGGGGTGATATGGACTGAAAAAGAAATGGGGAACAAGCCTGGACCCCAGGGGTGCTGACCGCAGTGTTGTGCCTGTGGGAAGATTGCTGAACGAGACATGACAAAAAGAGATGCTGGTGACTGTGAGAAAGCCGTGACATTAGCGCAGCGTCCATGAAATGAAACAGAAATGGGGGATTAGGCCAGAAACCATGCCGCATGCTGCAGAGGTGTTGACCGGAATGGTAGTACGGTGTGGACAAATTGCGCATGAACAAGGCGTGACAGAAATGAATACTGGTGACTTGTATAAGAAAACCGTGACATTGGTGCAGTGTATGATGAAAAAGAAATGAACCGGTACAGGGGCAACCGTGAGGCCCCGGCTGTACCGTATGGATGACTCAGAAACCACTGCCTGCATGCCGCAGGGGTGTTGACTGGAGTGGTGATACGGTGTAGATAAATTTACGCATGAACAAGACATGACAGAAATGAAATGCTCGTGACCTGGGCGAGAAAGCTGTGACATTTGCAGCGTTCGGTGAAACGAAATGAACAGAAATGGGGGATTGCCCAGGAACCGACTGCATGCTTGCCGCAGGGGTGCTGACCGGAATGGTGGTACCATGTAGACAAATTGTGCCTGAACAAGGCGTGACAGAAATGAAATACTGGTGACTTGTATGAGAAAACAGTGACATTGGTGCAGCGTTTGGTGAAATGAATTGAACCGGTACAGGGGCAACCGTGAGGCCCCGGCTGTACCGTATAGATGACTCGCAGTTTAACGGGCAAACGTGACCCACAGTGAACCTGAGTAAAGCTGGAAAAATAGAACCGAAATGCTCCAAATCCAGAACTGATGGCAACGAAAAAACTCCCAGGAATTCAGCGACTCGCAGGCAACTCTCCCGACACTCCACAAGCGACCTCCTCTCTCCAAAGCTCAGACCTCAATGATGCAGGAGCCAGGTAAGGGGAGTGCCCTAAATAGGCTGGAGGCGGACCTCAGCCCCTCCCACAAATCCAGGCAATCTGCCTTAATACATATAGTGGATAAAAATGTCAGTTTTATGTAGAAAAAAAGAGACAAAGATAAATCATTTCAGAACTTTTTCCACCTTTAATGTGACCTATAAACTGTACAACTCAATTGAAAAACAAACTGA
Source organism: Bufo bufo (assembly GCF_905171765.1). Taxonomy (NCBI): domain Eukaryota; kingdom Metazoa; phylum Chordata; class Amphibia; order Anura; family Bufonidae; genus Bufo; species Bufo bufo. Next base: position 712,321,832 of record NC_053390.1, read on the forward strand.
AATCTTTTAGGTAGAGGGAAGAAAAAAATATAAAAATAAAATAAGATGGTTGCATAAGTGTGCACACCCTTAAATTAATACTTTGTTGAAGCACCTTTTGATTTTATTACAGCACTCAGTCTTTAGGAGTCTATCAGCATGGCACATTTTGACTTGGCAAGATTTGCCCACTCTTCTTTGCAAAAACACTCCAAATCTGTTGGATTACGAGGGCATCTCCTGTGCACAGCCCTCTTCAGATCACCTCACAGATTTTCAATCGGATTCAGGTCTGGGCTCTGGCTGGGCCATTCCAAAACTTTAATCTTCTTCTGGTGAAGCCATTCCTTTGTTGATTTGGATGGATGCTTTGGGTCGTCGTCATGCTGAAAGATGAAGTTCATCTTCATGTTCAGCTTTCTAGCAGAAGCCTGGAGGTTTTGTGCCAATATTGACTGGTATTTGGAACTGTTCATAATTCCCTCTAGCTTAACTAAGGCTCCAGCTGAAGAAAAACAGCCCAAAGCATGATGCTGCCACCACCATACTCCACTGTAGGTATGGTGTTCTTTTGGTGATGTGCAGTGTTGTTTTTGCGTCAAATATATCTTTTGGAATTATGGCCAAAAAGTTCAACCTTGGTTTCCTCAGACCATAACACCTTTTCCCACATGCTTTTGGGAGAATTCAGGTGTGTTTTTGCAAAATGTAGCCTGGCTTGGATGTTTTTCTTCGTAAGAAAAGGCTTTAGTCTTGCAACTCTACCCCATAGCCCAGACATATGAAGAAAAAGGGAGATTGTTGTCACACAGTCAGGACTTGCCAAATATTACTGCAGCTCCTATAATGTTGCTGTAGGCCTCTTGGTAGCTTCCCAGACCAGTTTTCTTCTCTTCTTTTCATCAGTTTTGGAGGGACCTCCAGTTCTTGGTAATGTCACTGTTGTGCAATATTTTCTCCACTTGATGATGACTTCACTGTGTTCCATGGTATATCTAATGACTTGGAAATTCTTTTGTACCCTTCTCCTGACTGATACCTTTTAACCTTTTAACAATGAGATCCCTCTGATGCTTTGAAGCTCTCTGTGGACCATTGCTTTTGCTGTAGGACGCGACTAAGAAAATTTCAGGAAAGACCAACTAGAGCAGCTGAACTTTATTTGGGGTTAATAAGAGGCACTTTAAATGATGGCAGGTGTATGCTGACTCCTATTTACCATGATTTTGAATGTGATTCCTTAATTCTGAACACAGCTACATCCCCAGTTATAAGAGGCTGTGCACACTTATGCAACCATATTATTTTAGATTTTTGTTTGAATTCTTCCCTCCACCTTAAAAATTTCCATTTTTTTTTTTTTTTCCAATTGAGTAGTACAGTTTATAGGTCACATTAAGGTTGGAAAAAGTTCTGAAATGATTTATCTTTGTCTCATTTTTTTTACAGCACAGAAACCTGACATTTTAACAGGGGTGTGTAGACCTTTTATATCCACTGTTTATATACAGTACAGACCAAAAGTTTGGAGACACCTTCTCATTCAAAGAGTTTTCTTTATTTTCCTGACTATGAAGGCATCAAAACTATGAATTAACACATGTGGAATTATATACATAACAAACAAGTGTGAAACAACTGAAAATATGTCATATTCTAGGTTCTTCAAAGTAGCCACCTTTTGCTTTAATTACTGCTTTGCACACTCTTGGCATTCTCTTGATGAGCTTCAAGAGGTAGACCCCTGAAATGGTCTTCCAACAGTCTTGAAGGAGTTCCCAGAGATGCTTAGCACTTGTTGGCCCTTTTGCCTTCACTTTGTGGTCCAGCTCACCCCAAAGCATCTCAATTGGGTTCAGGTCCGGTGACTGTGGAGGCCAGGTCATCTGGCGCAGCACCCCATCACTCTCCTTCATGGTCAAATAGCCCTTACTTTCAAAGTTTTCCCAATTTTTCGGCTGACTGACTGACCTTCATTTCTTAAAGTAATGATGGCCACTCGTTTTTCTTTACTTAGCTGCTTTTTTCTTGCCATAATACAAATTCTAACAGTCTATTCAGTAGGACTATCAGCTGTGTATCCACCTGACTTCTCCTCAACGCAACTGATGGTCCCAACCCCATTTATAAGGCAAGAAATCCCACTTATTAAACCTGACAGGGCACACCTGTGAAGTGAAAACCATTTCAGGGGTCTACCTCTTGAAGCTCATCAAGAGAATGCCAAGAGTGTGCAAAGCAGTAATCAAAGCAAAAGGTGGCTACTTTGAAGAACCTAGAATATGACATATTTTCAGTTGTTTCACACTTGTTTGTTATGTATATAATTCCACATGTGTTAATTCATAGTTTTGATGCCTTCAGTGTGAATCTACAATTTTCATAGTCATGAAAATAAGGAAAACTCTTTGAATGAGAAGGTGTGTCCAAACTTTTAGTCTGTACTGTATATACGATTAGACAATTTTTTAATTGTCCAAATCAATAATACATGAATGAAGTAGGCTCCCATTTGCCTGAAAATTGGTATATGACACTCTGAGGTCTCCTAGGACACAATAACAGTAATAGTGTCATAAAGCGACACTGACATATATAACTATGGGTAAATGCATGGTTTAAGGTAGATGGTGTTAACAAACAGCATGTTTAAAAACACACTGCACCGTCACATCTGTTATGCTTTTTTGTATTATAAATAAGGTTGAGCAAATCGGGTTCTGATGCTGTATCCGAACCTGATTCTTTTAAAAACTTGGTTAAGAATATCAGCCCCATCCTACTGTAAAATTTCTTGTCTTTGTGGAAGTCTTTCCAAAGTTTCATCAAATATTGCAAGACTTATTTTGACTCGCTTATTCCAAATAACAAAAGATTTCCAGCTCACCGCATCCACATGGTGCACCAAACAGACCGGACCCGTCCTCGAATGCAACGACAAAAAAAGAAGGAAGTTCCAACATCCAGTTCATCCAAAAGTAGCTCCGTCTTTATTCAGGTTACTTTAAAATATCAACTTTAATAGACACCTTCACCCACCACCGCAGTTTAACATGTTTTGAACTTCAGCGGTTCTTACTCATAACCTCAAGTGGTGTCCAGCTTCAGGGTTAGAAAAAGAGAACCCCTTCCCATCAGAGGAGGGGGGAGGGAAATAGAAGCACAAACAGAAAGAAACAAAAAAATGAAAATCCAGCAAGTAAAGACAAAATAGAAATACCAGACCCTCGTCGACATGGACACCACTTGGTTTAACATGTATCACCAATTTCCAACATTAGATTAAAATAGATACATTCCCAACTACTGTGCAAAAAGAACATAGGCATACTAAATTCATTGTCAGGATAGCTCTACATCACTGTTGTCTATACATATGATAGTTTAATTGGACCCCCACCCACCCTGCCATTTATCACAGAATGGCCTTTGCTGTAGCTCCAGACAGCAGGTCCAAAGTGAACCGTGTGTTTTCTATACAAGATATATCTACCCAGGATTGGCTGGGGATGAAAACCAAAATGCAAGAGTTGGAAAAATTATTAATCCAAGAGATTAAATTGTGGTGGGATCATACAATGCTCACTAAATACGTTGAAAAATCCATGATTCCAAAAGGATTGCGTATTAAGAAAATTCCTACCACTGTCTTTTTGGACTATTTTTGTATCTAGATGGTATGGCATATTATCCTAATGTTCACTCCGCTGATGACACTTATCATTGAATGTGAAAGAGAGAAACTAACTGCGATTCAACAAGATATAGAAATTTGCCATACCTGTCTTAAAAAGTTCGAAAATATACACAACTTCCATGAGTTGGAGGAAAAAACCTCAGCTGTGGTAAAAGATCTAGAGGAGAATATTATAGCTAACAAACAGATTAAATTTCAGCGTGATCTCTTTCACTATAATAACAAAGAAATATATGAATGGGGCAGACGAGAGAATCCTCTACGTACCCCGAAATCCATTCTTAAAGAGGACCTTTCATCAGAATCAAGTATGTAAACTGAATATACATACATGGAGAGCGGCGCCCAGGGATCCCCCTGCACTTACTATTATCCCCGGGCGCCGCTCTGTTCTTCTGTTATAGGCTCCAGTAAAGTCATAGTTAGGCTCCACCCATTTGAGCCTGCCGGCGTCTCTTTCTCCTATGTTGTAGCGCTGGCCAATCACAGCGCTCAGCTCATAGCATGGCTAAGAGCTGAGCGCTGCGATTGGCCAGTGCTACAGCATAGGAGAAGGAGACCGCGGCAGGCTCAAATGGGTGGAGCCTAACTATGACTTTACCGGAGCCTATAACAGAAGAACGGAGCGGCGCCCGGGGATAATAGTAAGTGCAGGGGGATCCCTGGGCGCCGCTCTCCATGTATGTATATTCAGTTTACATACTTGATTCTGATGAAAGCTGTTAAAAAAGTTAATAGTTCGTCCGAACCTTGTACCGGCATGCTGGAAAAAAATCTTCCCTAGAATCTTCCGTAGGATCCGAACAGACGTCTGAAGCAAAGCTCCGCAAGCACCGCATGTGAGTCCACCAAGCACGCTGACGATACTGGATTCAGAGTCAGCTGTCACGGACTTGTTCACCGATCGGGGAGGTAATATCCCGGAGAGACAAAGCGACCAGACCAAGGTAATATTGCGCAAGTGAGTGAATCCACCACGAGCGCTCATTCTTCTGTACCTGGGGTCAGTTTGCAAAAACCGAAAAGGATCGGTGAACTATTAACTTTTTTAACAGCTTTATGTGCTAGGAGCGGAATTGTCTTTATCAAAATTTCCTGAATTGAGTGACTATTACGATTCCTTATAAAGAACCACCTGTGCTGCTATTTTCCTAGAAGGAACTATCTATGCTGCTATTTCTCCATAAGGAACCATCTATGTTGCCATGGTGATTAACCCAACTCCAGAGTTATATATTTTGGATCCAAACATTATTTGAATGCGTTATATCACCTATTTGTCTTATGCCACATGTGCTGCACTGATATATTATTGCTGCTATATTTATTGTTAGTGTTATATTATATTGTCACAGTTTGTTTAATTGAATTTTATCCATTTTTATCAGTGTGTGAATAAATATCTCATTTTAGTAACATATATTAAGTGCCTGGTCTATCCATTTTTATAATATATTACTGTCTGGGAAGAGGTGAAGGACCTGTGGTCAGGGCTGGCCTTTGGGGTGTGCGGGCTGTGCGGCCGCACAGGGCGCCATAGCAACAGGGGCGCCGGGCGGCCAATAGCCCGCCGTGAACTAAGTCTAGAGGAGTCTCTACTCACGATTATTCTGCGATTGCGTCGCCGACTAACACAGCGCTCAAAGCGCACGGTCCGGACGATTGAAGGAGTGAGGAGGGGGCGGGGCCCGCGGCCGCTCTGAGCTCCGCTCTGCTGCCTCGCTGGCCTGCCTGTCTCTTTAAGGGAGCAGACCAGTGGCTGCTGGAGCGTAGCTGCCGCACAGGCACTTCTTCCCTTTTGACGTTGCCACTGAGCTCCACCCCCAGAGAGAAGACTGAGCGCGCCCGAGCGCCAGCCAGCAGCCACAGCAAGGAAGGCCCACGCAGCAGCACTACAGTCTACACAGCAAAAGAACAGGTAGGTATTTGGAGAAATGTGCCATGGGGGCTGGGGGGGTGGAGAAATGTGCCATGGGGGTTGGGGGGGGAGAAATGTGCCATGGGGGCTGGGGGGGGGAAATGTGCCATGGGGGCTGGGGGAGGAGCAGAGATGTGCCATGGGGGCTGGGGGGGACGGACAGAGATGTGCTGATGCTGCAGTGCCCATCTGGAGGGGAGAAATGTGCCATGGGGCTGGGGGGACAGAGATGTGCTGATGCTGCCCATCTGGAGGGGAGAAATTTGCCATGGTGACTGGGGGGGGGGGATGTGCTGCTGCCAGCCGACTGGCCCATGGAGTGGGAGAAGTGTGCAATGGGGAAGGAGGGGGGCTCAGAGAGGACTCAGGGGGGGCTCATAGAGGACAGGGGGACAGTGTGCTTTCCTGCTACTACATCAACCTCCCCCCCCAGGGATTTTGGGGGCCATTAAGGGTTGGACTTTAACTCCTTGCTGCTGATGTTGAGTGTGCACATAGCCACTAATCATATTCCTCTCCCCCAGCACATCAGTTACCTTTAGGAGGGGGGGATATGATTGGTGGCTATGTGCACAATCTGCATCATCCAACCCCTAATGCCCCCCAAAATGCCCGGTGTGGGGGGGGGGGGGTATGACAGGCAGGAGGAGCAATGTGTATGCGGGCCCTTGCCCTGCACTCGCTCAGCTGTGCTTGCATACATATCGTGCCCTGTGTCCACTGTCCTGTGCCCACTCTGCTAAAGCCTGGCATAGCCCAGCTATGCCCAGCTTTACCAAAGCAGACAGGCAGGAACTGTGATGTGATCATATTTATTGTATGTATGTGTGTGTGTCTGTCCCTGTGTGTGTGTGTCTCTTCCTGTGTGTCACCATCACCATGCCCACAGTGTTCCTATGTCTTGACGCAGCTGCATCAGGACGTTCTGTGCAGAGGAAGAAGGAAGAGGAGGCAGCGCCGCCAGCAGGGAGTCCGTGCGATAGACACAGGAAGGCACACTAAGGACGAAGGTAACACTACCACATTATCAGCACTAGTGTTATCTGTAGTTTTACATAGGACTGCAGGTAACACTACCCAATTATCAGCACTAGTGTTATCTGTGGTTTTACATAGGACTGCAGGTAACACTACCACATTATCAGCACTAGTGTTATCTGTGGTTTTACATAAGACTGCAGGTAACACTACCACATTATCAGCACTAGTGTTATCTGTGGTTTTACATAGGACCGGAGGTAACACTACCACATTATCAGCACTAGTGTTATCTGTGGTTTTACATAGGACTGCAGGTAACACATTTTTTTCCTCTTTGTGTGTGTTTATGCGACCAGGTGTAAGGAGGGGGGGCGCCACAAGGTTAGCTCGCACAGGGCGCCTGAACACCTAAGGCCGGCCCTGCCTGTGGTGACATCACAGGTCATGTGATCAGCAAAACAGGCTGTGATAGGATGACCTGGATGATGTCACCATCATGTGATCAGTGCAGGATCGGACCTGAGTGAAAAGGAGAAGGAGCCTAATGGTGATTTCTGTACATGAGGAGAGGTAAGTAAAGGGAGAGGCAGAGCAATGCTGGGAGTTGTAGTTATTTAACTAGGATGTATGTTAGGGCTGAAGGGAGGGATGTTATTGACATGGAACTGTGTGCTTGAGGTGGCTGGGGGAGGGAGTGATGTTATTTACATGGGACTGTATGTTGAAAGTGGATGGTGGGGGGGGAATGATGTTTATGTACATGGGACTTAATGTTTAGACTACGTTCACACTTGCGTTTGGGGATCCGCTTGTGAGATCCATTTCAAGGCTCTCACAAGCAGCCCCAAATGCATCAGTTTAACCCCAATGCATTCTGAATAGATGCAGATCCATTCAGAATGCATTCGTTCGGCTCCGTACGCCCCCCCGTTCCGTTTTGGAGGCGGACCCCAAAATGCTGCAAGCAGCGTTTGTGTCCGCATGGCCTTGCGGAGCCAAACGGATTCGTCCTGACTTACAATGTAAGTAAATGGTGACGGATCCCTTTACATGGACACAATATGGTGCAATTGAAAACGGATCCGTCCCCCATTGACTTTCAATGTAAGTCAGGACGGATCCGTATTGGGACTTAGAAATTCAAATCTAATACAAACGAATCCGTCCTGAACGGATGCATTTGTTTGTATTATTGGTGCGGATCCATCCTGTACAAGTACAGGACAGATCCGCACGAACGCAAGTGTGAAAGTAGCCTTAGGGGGTGATGCTTACATGGGATTGTGCGTTGGAGGCGGCTGGGGAGGAGGTGATGTTATTTACATGGGACTGTATGGTGGAGGGAGGATTATAACTGCAGGGGGCACTGCAGATCCAGGGGACATTATAGGCGGTCTTATTACTACTGGGGGCTCTATAGGAGGGTCTTATAGATCCACCTTATTTCTACTAAGCACACTATGGGGGCCTTATTACTACTGAGGGGTCTATAGGGAGCTTTATTTCCACTGGGGCAGCAATAGGGGGCCTTATTTCTACTGGGGACTCTGTGAGGGTATTATTAATATGGGAGGGCTCTTCTAATAATGGGGGCATTGTTGAGGAGCATTATCACGGTTGGGGCAGTGTTACTAATGAGGGCATTCTAGAAGGGAATTACTATTGGTGGGACTATGAGGAGCACTATTACTATGGGGGGCAGTAATGTTTCTTCAGGATAGTATTTGGGGGTATTGGGGGGGGGCAGGGGGGTAACTAAAGGCTCATGGGCTCCGGTGCAAGAGTTCAGCTTGGGCCCCCCTTCCCTCAGTGCTTTGTGTGTCTTCTTATGCGGCACAAGTGTCTTTGGGCCCCTTCAGGCTCCTGGGCCCGGTAGCGACTGCTACCTCTGTTCCCCCTATAGCTATGCCCCTGGGGGGGGGGGGGGGGGCACATCAAGCAACAGGATAACACTGTGGGGACTCCAGTTGGGGGATAATGATAGAATGTGAGGAAGCTAAGATGTCTGTGTGTCACACTCTGCAGAGACGAGGCGGCTGAGAGAAGTTGTCCAGACCGAGTGGAGAAGATGATGAGAGAGAAGATCTACAGAGAAGATGATGACAGAGAGGAGACGTCACCTGGAGGCCCTGGACGTGACAGGTAAGTGCTGCTGTAAAGCAAGTACAGCAAAGTGCGGGGGCGTGGGGGGGGGGGGGGATCCAGGGGGCCCAAGTAAATTCTTGCCCAGGGTCCAATCAATATTAAAGACGGCCCTGGGTAGAAGACTGCAATGTTACAGACCAAGCCTTTCTATTACAAAAGAACAGAGAACAAATCTAAACGGGGGATCACCCAAAAAACAAACGAGAAGAGCAGGTCAGAAACATACAAAAAAAAAAACGCATGGAATAACAACCAGACACCGGAGGCAGGTATTTGACAATTCAGTTTCTTCTGATGTTATTAATTTATCCCAAGTGAGTTTAACTGAGGATCAACTGGAAGTTTTATCCCTGGGATTGAATTTTTCCCTGGTTTGTCTCACTAATTTACAGAATAAAAATGAGAGCTTCACAGCAACAGTTCCCAAATAGGATTTCAGGACCGCAAATATTAAATATTATCAAATTAATTCCCGTACTCCAAGTATGGACACTTTTCAAGAAGTCCTGGAAAAAGAACTGATAGCTATATATGCATTTAACCCCTTCAGGACCTTGGACGAGAATGCTCGTCCTAACTTGCAGGTATTTAACGCACTAGGACGAGCATTCTCGTCCCAGGGTTAATGCACTGCCCCACAACTGCTGCCACGATCAGCAGCAGGGGCCCGTATCTGCCAGCATCGGTGAAAACACAGATGCCGGCGGATTAACCCCCTGTATGCCGCGGTCACGCTGACCGCAGCATACAGGGGGTTTGCGGCAGCTTGTACATCCCTATCGGGTTCCCGTGCTGCGGTGACGGGGAACCGAGGGTTGCTATGGCAGCCCCGATGTCTTAACTGCCAGCTACGGAAGCCCAGGAGATCCAGCCCCAGGGCTGGGTCTCCTAGGCAACTGTTAGTGTCTTACAGTGTAAGACACTGACAGTTCAATACAGCACAATACAGATGTATTGTGCTGTATTGAAACAGGGATCAGACCCTGTCCCATAGTGGGACAAAAATGAAAGTGAAAAAAGAAGTTAGGGTCCATTCACACGTCAGTTTTTTTTTTCCGGATCCGTTCCGTTTTTTCGGAACGGATGCGGACCAGTTGCGTACCCATTCATTCTCAATGGATCCTGAAAAGATTAGGACAGCACAATGTGTGCTGTCCGTTTCCGTTGTTCCGTTCCGCATGTCCGATTAAATATAAAACTTGTCCTATTATTATCCGCAAAAATCGGTTCCTGGTACTATACAAAGTCAATGGATCCGCAAAAAACGGATGAAATACGGAAACATTTTCAGGAACAACAGATCCGCAAAAAACGGACCGAAATTCGGGATATAGAAAAATACTGACGTGTGAATAAACCCTACCTAAGATAATCACCCAAAAAACTGAAAAAAACTAAAGCTCTCAAACTATGGAGACACAAACATTTTTTTGTTTCAAAAATGAAATCATTGTGTAAAAATTACATAAATAAAAAAAAGTTGGCATATTTGGTATTGTTGCGTCCGTGACAACTTGCTCTATAAAAATACCACATGATCTAAACTGTCAGATGAATGTTGTAAGTAACAAAAAAATAAAAATGGTGCCAAAACAGCTATTTCTTGTTACTTTGCCTCACAAAAAGTGTAATATAGAGCAACCAAAAATCATGTACACTAAAATAGTACCAACAAAATTGCCACCTTATCCCGTAGTTTCCAAAATAGGGTCACATTTTTGGAGTTTCTACTCTAGGGGTGCATCAGGGGGGCTTCAAATGGGACACGGTGTCAAAAAACCAGTCCAGCAAAATCTGCCTTTCAAAAACCGTATGGCATTCCTTTCCTTCTGTCCCCTGCCGTGTACCCGTAACGCAGTTTACGACCACATATGGGGTGTTTCTGTAAACTACAGAATCATGACCATAAATATTGAGTTTTGTTTGGCTGTTAACCCGTGCTTTGTAACTGGAAAAAAATTATTAAAATGGAAAATCTGCCAAAAAAGTGAAATTCTGAAATTTCATCTTTATTTTCCATTAATTCTTGTGGAACACCTAAAGGGTTAAAAAGTTTTTAAAATAAGTTTTGAATACCTTGAGGGGTGTAGTTTCTAAAATGGGGTCACTTTTTTGGAGTTTCTACTCTAGGGGTGCATCAGGTGGGCTTCAAATGGAACATGGTGTCAAAAAACCAGTCCAGCAAAATCTGCCTTCCAAAAACCATATGGCATTCCTTTCCTTCTGCGCCCTGCCGTGTGCCCTTACAGCAGTTTACGACCACATATGGGGTGTTTCTGTAAACTACAGAATCAGAGCCATAAATATTTAGTTTTGTTTGGCTGTTAACCCTTGCTTGTAACTGGAAAAAATTGATTCAAATGTAAAAATCTGCCAAAAAAGTGAAATTTTATTTTTCCATTAATTATTTTATTTTTCCATTAATTCTTGTGGACCACCTAAAGGGTTAACAAAGTTTGTAAAATCAGTTTTTAATATCTTGAGGGGTTTAGTTTGTAAAATGAGGTCATTTTTAGGTGGTTTCTGTCGCGGATGATCCGCGAGAATATTGAACAATATTCACAATATTACCAATATTAATATCCCTTAGTGATCAATTGGTCTATTAAAGAGTACTTATTTCCATAGGGCCACTGAAGCTGCAGGGCCCCAGAGCTTACAATTAGTGATGAGAGGGAGGTGGTATATTCAATTTTGCGATATTTCACGAATATTTGTTTGAAAATTCGTTAATATATTCGTTGAAATCGAATATTCGTAATTATTCTATATATTGTGAATGTTACGCAAATTTATATTCGCATTGCGAATTAAACTTTGAGTTTCTTTTCATATTGTCTCAAGTAGTTTATCATTTATTGCGGGATGAGGTGATGGTTTGCTCGGTACTATTTTGGGGTGCATACACCTTTTTGATCGCTTGGGGTTGGAATTTATGTCATGGAACGTTACAAAATATGCCTATAAAATATGTCTGTTTTTGACACCTTTTTTTTATAATTTTTGTATGGGATTTGCCAAAGGTGTAAGGTCACGCTATATTTTTATAGAGCTGTTTTTTATAGAGCTGGTTTTTACGGATGCGGCTATACCAATTATGTGTACTTTTTGTAATGACCGGCGTCACGCACAGGGAGGGAAAAGGGAAATCCCTGCCCAAGGGAGAGGGAAAGGTGGTGACCCCTGACTCACCTTGCGGCTGGCACCTGACTGCCCTGGCGTCCCTAGACGGGTTGCTCACCCGTGCGGCGATCACGTGCCTAAACCCTGGCTTTCCCTAGAATGAGCCCTAGATAGTGAACGGGCCGGTGGGATCGCTAGTCCGCACCACTGACACTAAGAGGGAAACACCAGGGAGAGGACAGACAATACAGACAAACACATACACCCAGGTGGGCGACCACAGCAGACCCCCAAGGTCCAACAGGGATCCGGAGGGTAACGTTCTGGACCAACTACCAGAGAACGCAGCAACACAGCTCCAGAGGGTCAGTATAGAAGTCCAGGCAGGAAGCTCTATATCTGGCAACCAGAGAAGTGTGAGAGGGGAATATAAGGAGGTTGGGAGTGCTGGACAAGGAACAGCTGAGGAGAAGGAGCTACGGATCCCTGAGTGAGCCAAAAAGGGTTGCAAAGCAAACCCAGAAAGCTACCATAAGGAAACAGGCCTATCTTAAATAGAGCGCGCAGCCAACCGCTGCGACTTCCTGACCCCGGGTATAAAGGAGTCAGGCGTGGGTCTTGACACCCTCGTGACACTTTTATTATTTATGTAATTTTTAGATTACCTAAATAAATATATATGAGAAAATACCATTTCAAATTTATTTTTCTTTAAAAAATTTTTTATTGTCTTTCAATTTTTTTAGGACTTTTTTTTATATATATTTTTTTTTATTTATCAAGAACCATCTGGATCCTGAAGATCCATTGGGTCTGATCACTACACAGTGCATTGCAATAGTCATCTATTGTAATAAACTGTATAGTCAGTGCTACACTTACGCTAAGGCTGATCAGGGCCTGATTAGCCTTAGGTAAATGGCAACTAGAACGCCTTTGTAAGGTGCCATGGCAACCATCTTGACGTTGCGGCAGCAGTGACGGCAAGATGGAAGAGAGAGGGAGCTCCCTCCCTCTCAACCACATAGATGTCGCTGGCCTGAAACAGGCTTTTTTTTTTAAGTGCTGCGCTACGATTGGTTAGTCTGCAGAGCCAAAACAATCGAAGCGCTTACTAGCAAGGGAACACTCTGATTGTTCCTTTGCGGCTTACCACATGTGTCTGCTTCTGGGGAGAGAGGAGACTCCGGGGCTGTGACACTTTATAGTGTCACAGCCCCGGTACGCAGTTTTGGCGTGGCCGTACGTCAAAATGCAGCAAGTCACTTGTTATTTGGTCGTACAGTTATGTCAGAAAGCATGAAGCGGTTAAAGGATAAAGATTTAACATGTTTATTATTGTTTGCTGGAACTGACACCAGTGACTGAGTTAAAACACCCACAACACATATTATTTACCCTCCTGGCGGGGGGTGGTCACCAGCTCCTCCTCCTCATTCTCCTCATGAGAACCGTGGTGGTCTGGGGGTCCGGCATCCTCATGCTGTGGGGTAGGGTCAAAGGGTCTGGCCTGCTCCTGCTCCTCCTCCACCACCACTGCCTTTTTTGAAGGCCTGCAGCATAACTGTACATATATATTACAGAGTGTTGGTGTCGGGTCCCGTCACAGCAGCACGGGGACCCAATAGCCACTGCAGATGCTTCCCGATCACCCGGAAACACTGCAAACTGGGGTGGCATTGCTTTTATTTCGCAATTTTTGTCCATTTTGCATTTTGTTTGGCTTCCTAATACATCATATGCAATATTAAATGGCGGCGTTAGAAAGTACAACTTGTCCCGCAAAAAACAAGCCCTCAAGTGGCTCTTTGAAGGCAGTGAGCGAAATAAAAGGCTAACAAAAAAAACTCTGGCTTCGACAGGGTTAATATGCACTGAAGCTAGATAACATGTGAATTTGTATAAATACATTGAAATAACAAACATGTCATATGTAATACAGTGCTGTAATGTGGAATTACTTAGTGATCAGGAGATCTTCCTCGACTTCTTTAAAATTGCTCGAGACCATTTTCACGCGAGTCACACACGAGTAATGCACTGCGCTTCAAACTTCCACCTGTCAACAAACTCTGAAGACAAAGCCATGCCCGTATAGGCTCACACAAATATTTCAATGAAGAATTATTGCGATAGAAACACCATGTGCATATTGCGAGTGCAACTTAGGCAACTTCCTATTGGTTGCCTTGATAGAATGAACGATTATTGAGAATATACCCCTCTGTAAGTTGGATGCGCAATGCGAGTAAACTTACTTAAATTACTCGCATTGCGCATACAACTTAGTTCTGTGTATAGGCAAAGTTTTCCTAATAATGGTTTGCTTGCTAGAATTAACGAATATGACGAATACGAATATAGCGCTATATTCTCTATATTCGTTAGTTCTAACAAGCCAACCATTAGGAACGTTGCCAATACACAAACTTAAGTTGTGTGCGCAATGTGAGTAATTTAAGTAAGTTTACTCGCATTGCGCATCCAACTTTTACCATGGTCTCGATAACCGTGATTCTCACATCCGACAGTTCATTCTAGCATGGAGGCGTTCCCATGGTGATGGGGATGCTCCATGCACACTGGAAGTCGGCACTCGGCAGACTCTGCAACGGGCACTGACTGGAGCGTGCAAGGAGCATGGAGTCCCCCGGACATGTAAGAAGAACTGCTTTTGGGAAGTGGGAACAACATAAAAATAAAAAATAAATGAATATTCGAATTAACGAATATATAGCACTATATTTGAAATAGTCGCAAATTAGCGAAGTGCCGATATTCGCGATTAAAATTCGCTATTCGAATATTCGCGCTCAACACTACTTACAATCTGATTGCTGAGAGCGTCTCCATCTGTAATGACTGAATTTATGGATTTGGCGTGTACAGTACACAGAGAACAAAAGGAGTCCTTTTGTTCAAGTCATTCAATAGAGGCCAGCATATGGTTCAGGCTACCTGCAAAGTGTCTGTAACAGCTAAGCTGGAAATGGACACTTCCGGACCGAATAGTAACTAATTATGGGGCCCTCGTCAATTAGCTAATCAGACTTTGGCTATTCATCTGCGTCCCCTGGTAAATAGGAGGTTACGTGGTTAGGGCTCCCTTTTGTCAGACCCACGTAGAAGTGTGAAGTCAATTTACTGAGAAGGAAGCTGTCCTGATAAACTGCAGACAGCCAGGCACCGAAGTATGAGATATGATTTTGCCCTTTTTAAGAGAGACCATGCATCTTACGGACATGAAACTTACATCATCTTGTCACTCAGAATTGACTGGACCATTCCATATTACACACATGGCTCTAGGAGAAGCCCAGGTAAAGTTATGGCTTTTCCCCATCATAGAATAGGTTATAATATTCATATTTGATATCACTGAACTTTATATTTTGTGGGGAATGTAAATCTGTGCTGGTTACTTGTGTACAGCGGAGACATCCCGACATATGGCACATACCATATTTCAGAACTGACGTTCACCTCAGGAATACAGCCGGCCCCAGCAGGCGGACTCTCAAGCCCCGCCTTGATCCTGGGACCCTTATAACAAGGACCTAGAATCTGCTAAAGGGAGTTCTCCAATTGTAACAACACCTGAAGAGGGCCACAGCCAGAGAACCCGTGGGCTGTAGGTATATTGGGATTATTTTATGCAAACCAAGACATCCTGAATTATTGGACTTCCTGAATAAAGGCTCCTTGGACTTTATCCCTGCAAACGGACTCCTTCACCAAAGGACCTCTTTCCTGCGGAAAATAAGTATCCTTCTGTTTTCTTCCCTTTTGTTTATTGGACTATACTTTTCTCAATTATTGTTTTAATAATTACTGTACATCTTAATAATTTGTATTATATATATATATATATAAAATGACCTCCAAGTCATTTCTCTAGCCATGCCTGTTTTCTAACACTGCAATAACTTACCCTAGCCTCTCTGAAGAGAAAGCTACTCGACTCTGTTATCCAGATCGTGGGTTCCTTGCTTCCATAAGTCGCAAGGTGGTGGCAGTAAACTACCCTGTGGGTGGTTCCGGTCCAGTTGCTCACACGCTTACTCGTGGACCATCTGCGGTCCAATCCCCGTGGTTTCAGCCTATCGACTTTACGGACTCAAGTTAGACTGTCGGTGTGCTGAAAGCGGCTGGGAGGCCTGCTTTGCGGATCGACAACTAGGGGCGAGGTGACAGTTTCGTGACATATTTTGGCCACGGCGGTGGCAGTTCATCACAGTTTCTATTATGTAAGCCTCATAGTATTTCTATTATGTAAACCGCACCTTGAACTGGTCCTGAAAAAGTGGGCTTTAGAAATTTTCTGAAAAATATCAAGATTTGCTTCTAAACTTCTAAGCCTTCTAACGTCCCCCAAAAATAAAATGGCATTCACAAAATGATCCAAACATGAAGTAGACGTATGGGGAATGTAAAGTAATAACCATTTTTGGAGGTATTACTTTTTATTATAAAAGTAGAGAAATTGACATTTGGAAACTTTAAAATTTTTACAATTTTTTGGTAAGTTTGGAATTTTTTCATAAATAAAAATGTATTTATTTTTTTACTCAATTTTACCATTGTCATGAAGTACAATATGTGATGAGAAAACAATCTCAGAATGGCCTGGATAAGTAAAAGCGTTTTTAAATTATCACCACATAAAGTGACATATGTCAGATTTGCTAAAAATGGCCTGGTCCTTAAGGTGAAAAATGGCAGAGTCCTTAAGGGTTTAAACAGTTTGACAAACAAAGATATCATAATCTTACTAAAAAACAGGGAGAAGCTATGAGACAACTTGGGAGCATACAGACCTTGTCATTAAAAAAGCGGATAAAGGGGGCTCTATTGTAGTTATGGACAAAGTTGTATATTGCCAACAAATGGTAGATCTGTTATCGGATGACTCCACATACAGGGGAACCCACTGGATAGATACCAAAAGGAATATACCTCCATTTTGGATAAAGGCCGAGATAAGGGCTTTATAGACGAAAAATAATATAATTTCCTGTGTGTGGAAGATCCTGTAACTCCGATCATACATGCACTTCCTAAAACGCAAAAGAAGGTGTTTCCTCCCCCGTTATGGATAGGGTCCCTATTAGAAAGGATAGGAGAATGGTTCGATGCTATTTTACAACCCCTTGTTAAACGGTTACCTGGCCTTATTAGGGATACCTCTAATGTCCTTTCTAGACAAGCCTTTCTAGACAAGCCTGGGATGGAGGGATACATTTGGTTGACCATGTATGTAGTCTCCCTGTATCCCTCCATTCTGCATAATATAGGCCTCCTAGCTTTGGAGTACCATCTCCATAGATTTTGCAGTCACGCTACAGATTTTATAGATTATGTTTTGGAGGTAACTTCTTTTCTCATGATGCACAATTATTTTTGTTTTGACAAATAATTATTTTTGCAAAGTAAAGGTGTCTCGATGGGTGCTAAATATTCACCGTCTTTTGGAGCGGAGATGTGTTTGCCATACCAGACTTCATCAAATATGCCAACAATAACAGTTACAACTTGAAATTCACCCACCATATGGATAGATGTTCAATCTGTTTCCTGGATATAAAACTGATAGGGGTTCCCAACCGTATTATAAACACGGAGACCTCCTGCAAAGAGGTCTCCGGTAATACTATTCTGAGAGCTAACAGCCATCACCCGGTACATACAATAAAGGCAAACTCAGTGGGTGAATTTATAAGGGCAAGAAGAAACTGCAGCACGGATATTGACTTCCAGAAAGAATGTGAAGTGATCTGGAAGCGATTAAAACAGAGAGACTTTACCAAGTGGATGTTATCTAGAGCAAAGAATATAGCTGTGAATAAGGGTAGAATAGAGTTACTCATGAAACATCCCATAAAAAAAAACTGGTGACATCAGTAAAAACAGGAGAAATTGAAAAACATACCTTGGTACTTACCTACAGTAGACAGTTTTCAGCAATAGAGCAGGCTATCCGTAAATGCCTTCCAATCCTATATGAGGACAATAATCTATATGAGACCTTTAAAAATGGTTGTAGGATTGTATCCAGATGGCCCTGTAATTTAGCCAATTCTCTGTCCCCTTCTATGTTCACACGCACTTCTGGTACGATCAAAAATACCTGGATGAAATATCTGGGGTTTAGCAAATGCGGGGGTTGCTCATGTAAAATATGCAGATATGCTTATGCCACCACAAGCTTTGATAATTCCGGACACACAGAAACTTTCCCCATAAAATGTTATATTAACTGTAATAGTGTGGGTGTTACCTAAGTGATCAAATGTATCAGCTGCGATGTTATGTACGTGGGTAGTATAAGCAGACAAGTTAAGGTCAGATTCCGTGAACATTTAAATTATATTGCTAACCCCGGAGCTACTGGTATTTTTAATGCAGCAAATCATTTAATCAAACAACATAATAGAAGTGTAGAGAGTTTCCGCACATATGCCATTGAGAAGCTGATCATTTCACCTGGGGGGGGGGGGGGGGGGGGGGGGGGCGGGCAATATAACAAATAAAATACTCTTACGTGAAGCATTTTGGATTTTTAGATTAAATACCCGCTATCCATTAGGATTAAACTTAAAAAAGGAACTTTTTGTACTGCTATGTATAGTGCTTGATATCAGAATTGCAGGGAGGTAGATCTCTGTATTTTCTGATGTAGAGCATTATATATTTTCTATAAAAACACACTTATAACATCATTGGATGACATATAATATTGTCCAGGTATTACCAGCTTGGGGCCATTGTTCTAGTCACATGAACCTGAAGGGAAAAAAAAAAATTTTATTGAAAATTTTGAGTATATTCACACTATTATAATTTTTTTTTAAGCTCATAAGGTGAACTTACTATTTGTTTTTTTCCCTCTATTTCTTTCTTGTAAGGTTCTATCTGTGCTCTCAGTTTTTTATATGAATTTGGTATGCTTATGTTCTATTTGCACAGTAGTTGGGAATGTATTTATTTTAATCTAATGCTGGAAATTGGTGCTACATGCTGTCTTAGTTTTTATATTTTTGTGACAAGTGATAAACCAAGTGGTGTCCATGTCGAATAGGGTCTGGTATTTCTATTTTCTCTTTACTTGCTGGATTCAAATTTTTATATTTTTTTATTTTATTTTTGTGCTTCTATTTCCCTTCCCCCCCCCCTCCTCTGATTGGAAGTGGTTGTCTTTTTCTAACCCTGAAGCTGGATACCACTTGAGGGTATGAGTAAGAACAGCTGAGGTTTGAAACATGTTAACCTGCGGTGGTGGGTGGAGGTGTCTATTAAAGTTGATGTTTTAAAGAAACCTGAATAAAAACGGAGCTACTTTTGGATGAACTGGATGTTGTAACTTCCTTCTATTTTTGTTATTTTGACTCGCCTCTATTATGCGTCACTTTGCTTATTCGCATAAATTGCTGCATTAAAATACTAAGCCGGACTCGGCTTTGTGCTTCATTAATGAAGCCGAGTTCAGCTTTGTATTTAGATACAGTCATTTATGCGAATAAACAAAGTGACAAGTGATAGAGGCAAGACAAAGTAAGTCTCCAAAATCCATGCCTCGTTCAATTTGACAAAAGTGATGTTTTGTAGACTGGCAAAAGGCAACTTTGTCCGTTTGGGTGTGACAATGCCACATGCCACGCTGAAAACGGTCTGTGAAATGACACTAGCGGCTGGAAGACAATACATAGAGAGCATACAGAGCCAGTTCCAGTCACTGTTCAAATCTGCCTCTACAGAAGTTCATGGAGTCGGTAACACATTGCACTGGAGAAAGTCCAGAGTTCAGGTAAGACTGAAACCAGAGGCAGTACATTTCCATTTGCTGACTTGCCTGCACTGCTCTGCGCTGTTTCTGTTGGGGATGGGAGGATGTCCATGGAGGAGGATGTGAAGGAGACAGCTAAGTGCCTGGTGTGGGACCCAGACCAACACAAACATGCAGGTGTCAATAAGACCTGGCCTTGATGCTGCAGTGGTGCCCTACAAAAAAACTGACCTAGTGGGTGGTGAAAGATATATTCTGTCCCTGCTGATAACAGCTGCTCCAGGTGTCCACTGTGGCGTGCACCTTACTACACAGCGAGAATCACAAGGAGCGGCCCATGTCCTCTGCCACATAAGATTACAAGGCAAGCATGGTTTTTAGAGAAATAATGTTGATTAGGAGAAGATAAGCACACTCCATCATCCTCCAAAGAGCAGCAGAATATAATAAATGGTAAGGAAATGACTACACTGCCAGCAACTTGACCAGATGGGAGTTAAGCTTGCATGTTAGCGAATTTCTGGGCTGTAGAGTTGTTTCTTGGCCACATATTGCGTTAGTGATGGCTGAGTAGGGATCAGAGTAGAAGGAGGAGGAGTAATCTGAGCAGAAGAAGAAGTAAGATGATGCTGCAAAGGAGACCTGGAGAAAGTGGATGCTCTTGTTGCCCTAGCTTGCGGTCACTTATCCATCTTTCCACAGTAACTGGTGATGCTATATCAAGTGCTGCAATAGAGCCATGGTTCTAAGTTTGTGTTTGAACACCTATGGCTTATTTTAATCCTCTAAATCTTGCACATGCTTTTGTTTTCAAGCACTGTAAAGAAAAACTGCTAGATGGGAGATACTAGCACACTCTGCACAGAACTAGCCTCAGCCAAGCTTGACTTAGGTCTGGCATGTTTTTAGCATGTTCCACAGTATGAGCAGCATCCCCAGTTCCTGAGCTGACCATAATAGAAGCATACCTGATGCTGGCAGTTTTTTGGGGCAGGTTCTGGCTATACTCTACCTGTGCTCTTTATTGTCACTGCCATTGCCACCTCCCTCCTCCTCTGATGTTACCTCCTCTTCATCACCCTTAGGGTCCATTCACACGTCCGCAACGTGTTTTGCGGATCCACAAAACACGGACAGCGGCAATGTGCGTTCTGCATTTTGCGGACCGCACATTGCAGGCACTAATAGAATAAGCCTGTTCTTGTCCGCAATTGCAGACAAGAATAGAACATGTTCTATTTTTTATGGGAATGGAATTGCGGACCCGGAAGTGCGGGTCCGCAATTCCGTGTCCGGGCAGCACATTGTGCTGCCCCTCAGAAATGAATGGGTCCGCAAAATGCGGAACGAAATTGCGGATGTGTGAATGGACCCTTATCCAGATCCCAGGTCCTGTCCAACAAAGAATCATCATCTTTATCATCCTCGTCCTCCATGCAAATTTTATCTGAATGTGATATGTTCTGTATTTGCCCAAAGTTCCATTGTCACTACAAATGCCCATACTGCCACCACCATAGTAACAAGTGCTACTACGATCACCACCACCTAACATAGCTACGCATGAGGCTCCTCGTCTCCACCTGAACCTCTTCTTCATGGCAGTCAAAAAGCTGACTGTTCTTACACAAGTCATCAACAAAGACATAATCTTAAGTATCTTCCATAGACAGAAAAAGATGAAGGTTGAGAACGGCAATTACGAAGTGGATGATGATGAGACACAGTTGCCAATAAGTCGACCGCAATTAGTGTCTCATGAGGTTCATGATGAAGATGAGACGCAGTTGTCAATAAGTGAGGTTAATGTTAGGTCAACAATTCAGTTGGATGACCAGAGTGAGGAAGTGGACGATGAAATCACTGGATCTCACAGGCCGGAAGCTGTATGAGTAATACTCACTGTATTACTCATACAGCCAATGCATTCCAATACAGAAGTATTGGAATGCATTCTAAACGGATTAGACCCCCAAAAGTTCAAGTCCCAAAGTGGGCCAAAAAATAAAGTGAAAAATAAAGTTTCCCCCCCCCAATAAAAGTTTCAAGTAAAAAACAAACAAAAATGTCATTTTCCCCAAATAAAGTTAAAAAAAAATTGGTAAAAAATAGGCGGGAAAAAAAAGTATACATATTAGGTATCAAAAAAAAGTGGTAGGTTGTGGTGGCTCACTAGCAAGTAGTTAAGGTATGGTGCTGCAAGCTCATATAGAGGGAATCACCCCACCCTCTCTTAAAGGCAAATGTAGTAATAGAGTAATGAGCGAGCACTCATACACTTGGCAACCAAATTGACATGTGCAGAAAATATTTATTATATCCCCATAAAATACAAGTAATAAAATTTATAAGAACAATGTAGCAATAATATACAACATTACAATCACATATATTGTGGTAGATATGATCAACACTATATTCATATGACTCAATAGTGTCGATAAATTCAATAATATATATCACACCAAGAAACTTCAAGTATATGCTGTTATTTGGGAAAGAGGGGGTATTATCTTCTAGCGCTCTATCCCAATTTGGGAAACTGAATGTCACTGAAAATGTTGTAGGTGTATTCACTGGGAGCGCAATATGTTCATAAAGTGTCCACATAAATCCTGATAATGTGAAAAGTCTCTTATAGCATATCCTTTTAAGTTCGATATGAGCTTTGGATTGGAGAAAACTTTAAATCGATGTTTGGCTTACCGTCTAGCCTCTTACCACTGAGGAAGGGAGAGTGAATCTACCCGTAACGCGTATGGTGAAACAAGTGATGTACCTGCATTGAAAAGCCTCCGATAATACTGTATGGCCATACAGAAGAAAATCTCTACAGTAAAGGATTAACTATTCTTATCGTCGAAAGCTGCACCACAGGAAATTGCGGAACAGAGTGGTAACTCCTGCGATCTTTGGAACTCCTGCGAAATTTAAACCAGCTTGCTGTATGGAGCGACTGAATAAGCCGGCAAATATTTAAAGCTCCATTGAAGCAATAGGGAGACAGCAGACGCTAGACGGTAAGCCAAACATCGATTTAAAGTTTTCTCCAATCCAAAGCTCATATCGAGCTTAAAAGGATATGCTATAAGAGACTTTTCACATTATCAGGATTCCTGTGGACACTTTATGAACATATTGCGCTCCCAGTGAATACACCTACAACATTTTCAGTGACATTCAGTTTCCCAAATTGGGATAGAGCGCTAGAAGATAATACCCCCTCTTTCCCAAATAACAGCATATACTTGAAGTTTCTTGGTGTGATATATATTATTGAATTTATCGACACTATTGAGTCATATGAATATAGTGTTGATCATATCTACCACAATATATGTGATTGTAATGTTGTATATTATTGCTACATTGTTCTTATACATATTAGGTATCGCCACGTCCGTATCGACCGACACTATAAACATATCACATGACCAAACCCCTCAGATAAACACCGTAAAAAATAAATAAAAACTGTGCTAAATAAACCATTTTTTACAACAGCAAGCAATCAAAAAGGCGTTTTCCCACCAAAATAGTACCAAAAAAACTGTAACCTCATCCTGCAAAAAATGAGCCCCTACCTGAGACAACCACCCAAAAAATAAAAAAAAACTATGGCTCAGAATATGGAGACACTAAAACATAAAAAAAAAAAAAAAGCTGTTATTGTGTAAAACTTACATAAAATATTTTTTTTTTTATAATAATAATAATAATATTATATATATATATATATATATATATTTATTTGGTATTGCCGCGTCCGTATCGACCGGCTGTATAAAAATATCACATCACCTAACCCCTCAGATGAACCCCCTTGAAAAATGTAAAATAAAAACTGTGATAAATAAACCATTTTTTGTCACCTTACATCACAAAAAGTGTAATAGCAAGCGATCAAAAAGACACACGCACCCCAAAATAGTGCCAATAAAACCGTCATCTCATCCCGAAAAAATCATACCCTACCCAAGGTAATCGCCCAAAAACTGAAAATATAATGGCTCTCAGACTATGGAAACACTAAAACATAATTTTTTTTGCTTCCAAAAGGAAATCATTGTGTACAACTTACATAAATAAAAAAAAGTATACGTATTAGGTATCTCAGCGTCCGTAATAACTTGCTCTATAAAAATATCACATGACCTTACCCCTCAGGTGAATACCGTAAAAAAAATAAAAACCTTGTGAAAAAAAAGCCATTTTTTGTCATCTTACATCACAAAAAGTGTAATAGCAAGCGATCAAAAAGTCACACGCACCACAAAATAGTGCCAATAAAACAGTCATCTCATCCCGCAAAAATCATACCCTACCCAAGGTAATCGCCCAAAACTGAAAAAATTATGGCTCTCAAACTATGGAAACACTAAAACATGATTTTTTTGGGTTTCAAAAAAAGAAATTATTGTGTAAGACTTACATAAATAAAAAAGTATACATATTAGGTATCACCGCTTCCGTGACAACCTGGTCTCTAAAAATACCACATGATCTTACCTGTCGGATGAATGTTGTAAATAACAAAAAATAAAAACGGTGCCAAAACAGCTATTTCTTGTTACCTTGCCTCACAAAAAGTGTAATATAGAGCAACCAAAAATCATATGTACCCTAAACTAGTACCAACAAAACTTCCATCCTATCCCATAGTTTCTAAAATGGGGTCACTTTTTTTGGAGTTTTTACTCTAGGGGTGCATCAGGGGGGCTTCAAATGGGAAATGGTGTAAAAAAAAAAGAACAGTCCAGCAAAATCTGCCTTCCAAAAACCGTATGGCATTCCATTCCTTCAGCGCCCTGCCGTGTGCCCGTACAGCTGTTTACGACCACATATGGGGTGTTTCTGTAAACTACAGAATCAGGGCCATAAATATTGACTTTTGTTTGGCTGTTAACCTTTGCTTTGTAAAAGTAAAAAAAAATATTAATATGGAAAATCTGCCAAAAAAGTGAAATTTTGAAATTGTATCTCTATTTTCCATTAATTCTTGTGGAACACCTAAAGGGTTAACAACGTTTGTAAAATCAGTTTTGAATACCTTGAGGGGTGTAGTTTCTTAGATGGGGTCCCTTTTATGGAGTTTCTACTCTAGGGGTGCATCAGGGGGGCTTCAAATGGGACATGGTGTAAAAAAAAAAAAAAAAAAAAGTCCAGCAAAACCTGCCTTCCAAAAACCGTATGGATTTCCTTTCCTTCTGCGCCCTGCCATGTGCCTGTACAGAGGTTTACAACCACATATGGGGTGTTTCTGTAAACTACAGAATCAGAGCCATAAATATTGAGTTTGGTTTGGCTGTTAAAATTAAAATTATTAAAATGGAAAATCTGCCAATCTGACATTTTGTAATTGTACCTCTATTTTCCATTAATTCTTGTGGAACACCTAAAGAGTTAACAAAGTTTTGCATTTTTGGGTGGTTTCTATTAAGTAAGCCTCTCAAAGTGACTTCAGACCTGAACTGGTCCCTAAAAATTGTTTTTTTTCAAGATTTGCTTCTAATCTTCTAAGCCTTGTAACATCCCCAAAAAATAAAATATCATTCCCAAAATGATTCAAACATGAATTAGACATATGGGGAATGTAAAGTAATAACTATTTTTGGAGGTATTACTATGTATTATAGAAGTAGAGAAGTTGAAACTTGGAAATTTGCCATTTTTTGAAAAAAAAATTGTAAATTTGGTATTTTTTTATAAATAAAAATGATTTTTTTTTTACTTCATTTTACCAGTGTCATGAAGTACAATATGTGACGAAAAAACTATCTCAGAATGGCCTGGATAAGTCAAAGCGTTTTAAAGTTATCACCACTTAAAGTGAAACTGGTCAGATTTGCAAAAAATGGCCTGGTCCTTAAGGTGAAATAAAGCTGTGTCCTAAAGGGGTTAACCTAGTGGTTTAGCGGTTTCTCAAAACCTACCCCAATTTGCCTAAGCTACTAGTGAAGGTGTGCCGCGTTTGTGCTCATTTCCAAAAGTCATCTACAGCTGACGCCGGTCTGGCAACACTGAAGCAGCGCTTGCAATTGCCAGCTCACCGACTGTTGTGCGACGTGAGCATGCGCTGGAACTCGAAGTTCCACATGTTGGCCAGGCTTTATAAGTAGCAGAGGGCAGTAGTGAAATACCAGCTGCAACATGGTCGTCACCTTTCCAGTCAGCTTCCACTGTTCACAAGCGACGAGTGGGCATGGATGTCTGACTTCTGTGAGGTTTTACGCAACTTTGAGAAATCAACACAGATGGTGAGCTGCGATGCCGCTATTATCAGCGTAACCATCCCACTTCTGTGTCTACTGAAACGCTCGCTGCTCACAATGAAGGCGGATGCTTTACATGTGGAAGAGGTGGAAGTGGGCAAAGACAGTACACAGGGCCATAGCCAGACCACCCTCAGTTCATCTTCTCAGCGCGAATGGGATAATGATGAGGAGGAGCAGGAGATGGTTGACTCCGCTACAGAGGGTAGTACCCATAGCAGGTTTATTTTTTCTGTTCGGTGTGGATGGGTCATAGAGGAGGAAGAGGATGAGAGGATTGAGAGTCATCCTCCTGATGAGGACAGCAAAGTCTTGCCTGTTGGGACTCTGGCACGCATGGCTGACTTTATGTTATGCTGCCTTTTCTGTGACCATCGCGTTATATGCATTTTGGCCAACACCGATTACTGGTTGTTCACCCTTCTTGACCCCCGCTACATAGAGAACTTCTCATCTCTCATTCCTGTGGTGGAAAGGACTAGCAAAATGGTGCAATACCAGGAGGTCCTTGTGGAAAAATTGCTCCAAAAAATTCCAGCTGACTACGCTTGCGGCAGAGTACGTAGTTCCTTGGGCAACCGGGAAGGGGAGACAAGGGGAACACACAGCAGTTCCAACAGAGGCAGGGAAACACTCTCCAAAGCCTGGGACAGTTTCTTGACATCCCTCCAGCACCCTCACCCTGATGCGCGGCATAAGTGACACAAGGAGGGAAAATTTTTGGAAGATGGTGAAGGAGTACGTAGCAGACCGTGTCAGAGTCCTTAGTGATCCCTCTTTGCCTTACAACTATTGGTTGTGCAAGCTGGACATGTGGCACGAACTGAGCTCTACGCCTTGGAGGTGCTGGCCTGCCCTGCCGCCAGCGTTTTGTCAGAATGGATATTTAGTGCTGCTGGGGGCATAATAACCGATAAGCGCTTCTGCCTGTCAACTGAAAATGCTGACAGGTTGACTCTTATCAAAATGAACAAGGCCTGGATTGCCCCTGACTTCTCTACTCCACCAGAGGAAAGTGGCTGAACATAAAGGCACTAAGGCACTTCAAATGTGGCTTTTATGGTATATTGAATACACTGTATTCCCATGCACCCCTTCCACCACAAAAAAGGTATATGGTTCAATATTCCTTTTCTCATCCTTCTCCTCCCTCATATCAACATGCTTATTAGGCTGCCCTCACTCCTACTGTTTTACAGGGTCAGCTCAGCAGCAGCCCCTCACCCCTAATGTTTTAGAGGGTCAGCTCAGCAGCAGACCCTCACTCCTAATGTTTTAGAGGGTCAACAGCAGGCCCTCGCCCATAATGTTTTAGATGGTCAGATCAGCAGCAGGCCCTCGCCTCTAATGTTTTAGAGGGTCACCAGCAGGCCCTTGCTCCTACAAGTGTAGGAGTCCCACTACCTGAACAATTGTACCACAATGTGAATAAGGCCCTCCTTTATGTGATATACAGGTTGTATTGGAGTGCTTCTTCCTTGTAATTTTTGGCAGCACTTGCAATTTATATCCAAGTAAATATAAAGGAAATAATGTTTCCTAACAATTTTTCCTCTAAAATCAATTTTATCTTCGGTTTTGTGCGTATTATTGTCAGTCTGTTAAAGTGGCGTACTACTCAGACAACATCGTTCCCATCAGCGACCTGGGAGTCCAAGATGCATCCAGACATCCTTCTCATGCTGTTCCCGAACCATTTCAGTGGTGTTTCCATCAATTTCTGACCTTTTCCTGTGAACCGTCAACCTCCCCTCTTCAGAGCAGGGGGTATCTGGTTTAATGCTCGGGTTCTCCCATTGACTTTCATTGTGCTCGGGTGCTCTGTTGAGCACTCGAGCATCCCAAAAAGTGTTCTACTCGAGCACCCGAGCACTTTGGTGCTCGATCAACACTATAATGTTTTTTTTATTTCCTCTAGTTCGATACTGTGCTAATATATCATATGCACTGTTCGGATATGATCTATTAATACGGTATGTGATGCATCCTGGACTTGTATTGACGTTATGTTTGAGTACGTCTTCTCTTCTGACATCCTTGGAGTCAGTTGTAAACCTTTCTGACAGGAATTTGGACAATGGATGCTTGTTTTATTTGATGGACCTTTTTGCCACAATGGACTTCCAAATTTAGCATTTACATATTTTATTTCAATATTTTTTCTTATTTTGGAAATCTTGTCTTTTGATACTTTTTGAGGGTATTTGTAATCATTATTTATTTTGGCATTTATTGATTTTTGTTTAGTCATGCTTTTCCCCCATTTTCCTGTCTGGCGACCAGGGCTATCATTAATTTATATTGTGTAAGGGATCGCCTCTTATTTGGGGGTCATTCTCACAGATACGGCTTTAGGACACCAGGTTTCAGGTCCAAACCGTGCATTTATTGTGCACACTCCAACCAATACAGGTTATCATGAAGTCGCAGCTTCACCTAACACATGTGACATCCACATAAAATAATAAACACTTGCCCGGCTAGGCTCTAACTAACACAGAGTTTCCTGACTCACCTAAGTCCTTGTTCAACCCCTGTGAACACAAGCGGCTTTCTCAGCCAATGTCCCACAGCCTCCTGGCTGTACAGAGCACAGTACGCCCACTGCCTCCAGTCCAGTGTCTCAGCA
The DNA here is from genome assembly GCF_905171765.1 of Bufo bufo. NCBI lineage: Eukaryota > Metazoa > Chordata > Amphibia > Anura > Bufonidae > Bufo > Bufo bufo. Next base: position 712,350,359 of record NC_053390.1, read on the forward strand.
CACATGGGGAATAGTGGTCTCTCAGCCCTCCTGGCTTGGACCACACAGAGCCTCTAGGCCTCTGTCCACAGGCAACACACTCCCCCCTTTCTGACACTCTGGGAGGTCCCTTATACCAGGCTTAATACCTCCAGCTTCTATCACCTGTGGTGGAACAGGGGTGTGGACCACACTATCCACCCCTTCCTTGCCTCTAACCTGAGTTAGACCTGTCACTGTCTCACATATCCCCCCCCCTTTGTTCAAGCCCGTGAGGGTGAACACCTGCATAACCACGGGAGGCTGGTGAGAGGGTATCGACCTGGCCTGGACGTGGGGAACAGCCACCCACCCTGCTCTTTGGCTGCTCCCAATAAGAACAGGCCCAGATTGGCTTTACAGACACACTAAGTAACCCAGTGTCAGCGAGCACTAGCTGCCGCTGACACAGATAATTACTGGTTCTTATTTCACCGAGGCCAGGAACCTCGGTGACACGTACCTTCCCTTTGTTCTGCCAGACCCACGCCAGCAGAGCTTGGTTTATCACCAAAACCAACATCTTGCCTAACTGAAACTGCCTAAAGGCCTCATGTGCCCATCTCATGGCCAGATACTCTTTTCTTACTCTTTCCCCAGTGATGATGATGCGTTGTCGTATATTTTGATCTCTCTCTCTTTTTAGATCCTCTGGCTCCTGTACATGAGCCTCACGTCCTTTCTTGGACTGCTGCAGCTCTTGCCTGAACTGTTGCCAGTCATGGTCATATCCCAACACTTTCTCCTTTGCTTTGCAGGGCTCCTTCAGCAGAGCATGCTTGCCCCTACTCGCTTCTTTTACGTGCACCTGGGTCACTTCTTCCTTCTTTCCAACAGTAGTTACTCCAGCTACTATGGCAGTTTTAGAGACCTCTGCTTCTTTAGCGGCTTTTTCCACTTCGGCCGCGGCTCCCTTTGGCTTAACTTTGGTCTCTGTAGAACCTGGGGACCTCATGTCAACCAACATATCGGCCTTAACTTTTTCAGTCTTTGTCTTCTTGAAGTCTCCAGTCTCTTTGACCGCCTTCTCATCCTTCTCGGACATGGCACCATACACTTGCCCTGTTAACCCCTCCCCCTCTTTCTCATTGAGGCAGGAGGCACCAGGGTCTTCAGCAGACTCCTCGTCTTCTGTCATTTTCTCCAGAGGCTCACCCAGGACCCTGTTCTCATTTTGTGGAGGAGTCAGGAGATACAGCCCATTGTAATAACCCGGATCCGAAAACTGATCGTTCACCTCCTCGTACTTCTTCCCCAGCAGCCTGCTGGCTATTTAGAAGGCCTTGTATGCAGAGGGGACGTCTTCCAGGCCTAGGCTACACGCTACCACGGGTGTGTGGTCTTCGGCATCCACATCAGCCCCATCATCTGGTTTAGAAGAAGCATCTTCCATCTTCTCTGCCACAGCCAGCACCACAGTGCCACGCTCTCCAGTCCCATTTTTAACAGGCTCTGGCTTCTTAACGTCTTCAAGAGAACTCTCCTCTTCAGGTTTCTCACCTTCCACCTGCTGTTTGAGAGCACACTTAGATTTCTCCAACTCATCTTTTAAGCTCATGAGATTTTCAGTCTCTGCTCTGAGTTGCTTGTTCAGCCTCTCCAATTCAGCATGCTCCTCAAGCGCTTTTTCCAGGGCTTTAGCCAAGGAGAGGGCCTTGGTCTCCTTTTCCCAAGCATCAGTCTCTGTTTGGTCACGTTTTTCACCATATCGAGCCGAGATGTATTTCTCTTCAGCTAGGAGCCAATCACACTTCTCCTGTTTCTTTGCTAGATTAGACCTAACTTACTTCTGGTGGTCAAGGTCCACCATCAGATCATCCAATTCTCGCTGAAGTTTGTTCTTGGTTTTCTCCACCTTTTCATATGTCACACCCTATTTCTCCAGGCGCTGAACCATCAACTCCCTGTTTTTCAGCAGTTTCTTTTCAGCTTTTTGCACAAGCTTGTGGGAAGTGCCCCGCTTTTGGGCCTCCGGTTCCAGCTGCTCCTTGCTCGGCTCTGCTGCAGCAGATGTAGGAATATCACCATTCTCTTTCTGGCTCTCCTTCTTTGCCCTTTCTGAAGCCTTCTTCAGTTGCTCTGTGAAGACAGCTAGTCCCGTCTCTAACGTTTCTAGGGAGCGTGAGATGAGAGAGAGATCATCCTCCTGTTTGCAGCTGTACTGTCGTGTCAGGTCACCTACCACTGTCTGGATATGGGCTTCAGACCCTAGGCTGACGTCACCCGACTTAATTCTCATCTCGTCAGATATAACTGTCTGGTCGCTACTAGTAACCACCTTTGTTTCACAGGACCTTGACATGGTAGCTTCACTCTCTGGGTTGCTACCGGTCACAGCACATACGTCACCTATACCGCTCGTGTCATTATTAATTCTGACCTCTAGGGGCACCGATGAGCTAATCCCCACCTGGGACACTTCCTTAGTAAACAACCAACATTGTGGAGACTGCATTTCCACCTCTGGTACGTGCGGTACACCCTCTAACCCAATTATATTTTCCTGCACCTTCAAACACTGAGCTGGAGCTGGGCTTTGCTCCACACTACTTATATGCATGTCTTCAGACCTTTTGATTAAGTCATATCGCGCTTCATGAAACATAGCAGATGCAGAAAATAAAGTTTCATCATCATTTACATTTTTACCACCAGGGGGCGTTTCTCCCCTGACCTCAACCTGCAACGGAAAAGATAGATCACTGTCACCACGTATTTCATATGACATCATATTTTCCTTATGCATTTCCGCACTTTTGTCACCATCACTTTGCACTTGACCAGCACCATTGTTTCCAATGGTCAATATTCTTTCCCCATGCAGGTCAAAGTGCAGCTCCCTTAGATCCTCACTTAAAGGGACAGGTACAGGTTCTGCAGGAGTTTCGTCACTATCTGCAGAAGTGTCTACCTTACCCCATAGCAACAAACCGATATCACGTCCCAACACTCCCTCATGCATGAGCGTATCTGTAACATCAAATTCATCAGTCTCTGTTCTCATTGGAGTCTCACGCTCAGTGAAAATCAGCGGATAGTCCTTATCCACACGACTGTCCAGCACCTTTATTATTTTACCAGTCCCAGGTTTCAATATTGTGCTGCCTCTTACCCGGGCTAGCATGGGATCCCGGATCCTTGTCATCCCATGTCTAGCCTTGATCCTGGGCATTTTGGGTAACACAAGAACATTCTCCCCTGCAGATTCCTGCGAGGGAGCGATCACAACAAGTTTACCCGCCTGTTCAGACACTGGTTTTTCCATGTTATCACACATTTTCGCAACAGTTTCTTGCCTCCGTGACTTATCACCTACCGGCCCGACAGGTATCAACTGCCGCCGGCTTACTGTCACTGGGTCTGCCACATAATCACTAACAGGAACAGTCTTACCCTTTGTAATCAACCATTCTGGTAAAGCAGTGACATTCTCTCCCGCGGACTCATCAAGGTTGTGGTTGCTCCTAGCAACAGCTTTACTGCACCTCCGCACTCCCTCTCTAGGACTCCGGACACAGTCGCAGGGAAGATATGCACTCCTGAGAACCGCATCACTCTCCACCTCTTTGTCTTCCCGACGGTTGCCCTTGGCAACGGCATATCTTTGCTTTTCCCCCCGATAATCCCGGCACACCACCAACCTCTTGGAACTTTGTACAGGGTCCATACAATGTTGAGAACCCATTTCTCAAGGCCAGCTGCAACTGCGCCTCCAAAGCCTCTCGCTCTGCATTCAATTTTGCCAATTCATTCTTAGTGTAGCCAATTGCTATGGCCATTTCTTCTGCCTGCTGTATGCGCCAGCGCTGCCGGACGTACTCTTCCCCGAGACCCATGGTAGCAGGAAAAACTTTCAGCCACAAGTCCACTTTTGCTGGGCTACTGGCCCTTTAATTCACTAGTTTTACTTGCACTACAGCAAAATAGTCCACAAAAGCATGAGCAGCACCTGCTCCACTGGACAAACAGGCTTCCAGCCCTTTAACTCCAGAGCACAGCAGGATTCAGCAGCACCTGCCCTTTCTCATTGTTGCTCCTAGCAACCGACCGTTGCCCTTCTCTCATGGACAACTTGCCCGCATCCTCCACCAATTGTAAGGGATCGCCTCCTATTTGGGGGTCATTCTCACAGATACGACTTTAGGACACCAGGTTTCAGGTCCAAACCGTGCATTTATTGTGCACACTCCAACCAATACAGGTTATCATGAAGTCGCAGCTTCACCTAACACATGTGACATCCACATAAAATAATAAACACTTGCCCGGCTAGCTCAGCAAGCCCGCCGCCGGGCACCACACGGTTGCGGCGGGTCCGGCCGCCGCCGCGCCTGAGCCCAGAGGATACCCCCAGGGTCCGGCGCCGTGTTAGGAGCCCCTTGCGGGACCCTCCGCGCCGGGGGGCCAATGTGCAGACTCCCTCCAGGTCCTCCCGGCGCGGGAGGAATCCAGTTGTTCGGCGGGGCAGCGTACGACAGGGAAGCAGGAGCTGGTACTGCAGGCTCCCCTCTCCAGGCGGGGGGGGGGAGGGCTGCTTGACGTGGGAGAGGCAGCAGCAGCAGGGGTCGCGAGGCTGTGCACCAGGAGCGAGGTGGAGTGCACAGGCCTCAGCAGCATGACGGACAGCGTTCCGCTGGTCCTGCCCGCGCTGAAGATGAGGAGGAGGAGTCGTTTTCGCCGCACAGCGCATCCAGCGTGGAGGATGCTGGGATGCCCGGTCCGAGCGGGAGAGTGGCGTCTGGAGTGGTCGTTCCAGTGACGGCGGGGTCACTACGTCAGGAGTCAGGAATTCCAGCTGCGGGGTTCACAGCGCCCCGGCAGCCAGGTGAGGCGGCATTGGGAGCTTTTCTTGCGCTGGCGCAGGGTTCTGGGCTGGGTGGTTTAGGAGGGGGACAGAAAGATATGATGGCGGGTTTGGGGAGATTATTGTGTGGGTTAGCTGGTGTGGATTCTGGGAGTGGTGTGTCAGGCGGGGGGCCGATGCAGGCTTGGGGTGTTGGGCCTGTTGGGGGAGTGGAGACAAGGGGCTCAGGTAGTGCAGCGGCAGCTTCCGTGTCGGTGCAGACGCAGGCAGGGGGTGACGACGATAGGCCGCGGGTGGATGATGCTGCTAAGGGGGAGGTTTATGTGTGCTTTGAAGGCCCACTAGGTGCGCACTTAAAGCAGGAGGTCAGGGATCGGATTTGCCAAGGGGAGTACGTGGATATATTTTCGCTGCTTCCCCTGGAGCGTTTCAATCTGGATTTAGCAAAGCGGGACGGGTCAAAAAGGGAGGAGGAGGAGAAGCGGCGTTATAGACTGATACCGCGCACGTTTGCTAACTGGCTGCATGCCTTCGCCATTTTGGCTAGCGTGATTGGGGAAAGGGCGCCGGACAGTTGTTCGGCACTTTTTTGTTACTTGGATGCGATTGGGGAGGCGTATAGGGTTTATGGGGGTTCTGGGTGGTTGAGATACGATGAGCAGTTTCGTCAGAGAAAAGCGGTCCGCCAGAGTATGCGGTGGGACCATAAGGACATAGGGTTATGGATGAAGGTAATGGCGCCGGTACGGGCTGTGCAGCCCTTTCGGGGGGAGCAAGGGGGGTCAAGTCAGTCGGGATTTGCATCCGTCTCGCCCGGCGGAACAGGGGTGTAGGGTCAGGAAGAATTTGCGGTCAGCCTTAGAGCACAAGGAGGTTGTATCGGAGAAGCTGGCTAAGGAGGTAGCGTTGGGGAGGATGGATGGGCCGTTTGGTGACTTGCCGTGGGAGGATTTGAGGGTTTCCCCTTTGGGGGTAGTGCCTAAGAAGGAGCCGAACAAGTTTCGGCTTATTCATCACTTGTCTTTCCCAAAGGGGGCGTCGGTCAATGACGGTATTGATCCTGAACTTTGTTCGGTGGTCTATACCTCGTTTGATGCGGCGGTAGGTTGGGTACGTAGGTTGGGGCCTGGGGCCTTGTTGGCAAAAACGGACATTGAGGCGGCATTCCGTTTGTTGCCTGTTAATCCAGATAGTTTACACTTGTTAGGTTGTTTCTGGGACGGGGGTATTTTGTGGACAGGTGTTTGCCAATGGGGTGCTCGGTGTCTTGTGCATTCTTTCAAACATTCAGTTCTTTCTTGGAATGGGTAGTTAAGGATGTGTCGGGGTGTGTGTCGCTGATACATTATCTTGATGATTTTTTATGCTTGGGTCCGGCGGAGTCACGAGTTTGTTCATTGTTGTTGTCCACGTTGCAGTATGTTTTTGACTTGTTTGGGGTGCCGTTGGCGGCAGAGAAGACGGTGGGACCCACGACGGAGTTGAGTTTTTTGGGTATTGTTATTGACACAGTTAAGATGGAGTGTCGGTTGCCTGAGGAGAAGGTTCAGGACCTGAGGGGGGTGGTAGGTAGTGCACTGAGGGCGCCCAAGATTCGACTGAGAGATTTGCAGTCTTTATTGGGCAAGTTGAATTTTGCATGTCGGATTATGCCAATGGGGCGGATATTTTGCAGGAGATTAGCGGCTGCTACCGGGGGGGTGGTTGCCCCACATCATTTTATTCGATTGGGGCGGGAGTTAAAAGAGGATTTGGTGGTTTAGGACAAGTTTTTGAAGGATTTCAATGGCAGGACATTGGTGTTGGGGGAGGTGGTGGATAGCTTTGACTTTGATTTGTATTCGGATGCAGCAGGGGGGGTTGGTTTCGGGGTTTTCTGTAATGGACAGTGGTGTGCGGGTCAGTGGCCAGAGTCTTGGGTGTTGAGGGGTTGGGTCCGCAATGTGGCTTTGCTTGAATTGTTTCCAATTGTTTTGGCAGTGGTGCTCTGGAGGGATAGGTTTCATGATAGGAAGGTTCGTTTCCATTGCGACAACCTTGGAGTGGTGCAGGCTATTAATGGGTTGACGGCTTCTTCTCCCCCGGTGGTTAAGTTATTGCAGCATTTAGTGTTGTGTTGCTTGGAAATTAATGCTTGGGTTGTGGCTGTGCATGTGCCAGGGGTTGATAACGGTGTGGCTGACTCTCTTTCTCGTTTGCAGTGGGAGCGTTTTCGGCAACTCGCCCCGGAGGCGGAGGCGGTCGGGTTGGTGTGTCCGGAGTCCCTGTGGGAGCTCTTGGAGGTACAGTAGCGGGGCTGTTGAGGGAGTCTTTGAGCGCTGGTACATGGGCGGCATACGGTAAGGCCTGGAGTGAGTGGGAGGGGTGGTGTACTGAGCTAGGGGTGGGGGTCGAAGATGGTGAGGTTCCGTTGGTTTTGTTCTTGGGGCATTTAGCTGAACTAGGGAGGTCGGTTGCGCAGGTGAATCGAGTTATGGCAGGTTTGGCTTTTGGTTTTAAGCTTAGAGGCCTACCTGATGTTACAAAAACCTTTTTGGTGAGGCAGGTGTTGAAGGGTTGTAGGAGGGGGAAGCGAATTGCTGATCAGAGACGGCCGGTTTCATTTGCTCTATTATTGAAGATAGCGGAGCAGGTGGGCGTGATTTGTCGGTCAATGAGTGAGGTAAGGTTGTTTAGATTGGCCTTTTCGCTAGCGTTTTTTGGGGCTTTTCGGTTGGGTGAGTTGGTGTGTCCTAGTATTAATAGGGCAGGGAGTTTGTGTTGGGGGGATGTGGATTTGTATGGTGACAGAGTGGTAGTGCGGATACGGGTGTCTAAGACGGATAGGGAAGGTAAGGGGTGTAGCGTGTCACTGTTTGGGATTCCAGGTTGTGGGTTGTGCCCGGTGCGTTGCTTGAGGGAGTACCGGGAGGGTGTAAGTTTTGGGAATATGGGGCCCATGTTGAGGCATGAGGACGGATTGTTTCTGTCGCGTTTTCAGTTCGTGGCAGTGTTTAAAAAATGTTTGGGGGAGTTGGGAATGGACTCTAAGCTTTTTACGGGTCATTCCTTCAGGATTGGGGCTGCTACGGAGGCGGCGAGGTTAGGTTTGGGCGAGGAGGTGATTAAAAAAATTGGGAGATGGGAATCTTTGCGTTTTAAATCCTATGTTCGTTTGGGAAGTTGGTAAGCTGAGTGATGGCATTAATTTTCTTTGTTTGTATTGCAGGTGCGGTGTTGGTGTGGATTATGGGGCATTCATTTGTTTTCTGGGGTGCGCTGCGGGCTGATGTTCGTCCGGAGGGGCGTCAGCTGGGTTTCAGCAGGAACGAGGCGGTGCTGCGGTGGCTGGGTAGTAGGGGTATGTTGTGGGGAAGTGTGATGAGGGAGGTGCACCATTTTGTGAGGTTGGATCGAGCCCCAGACATTTTAGTGTTGCATGTCGGGGGTAATGACTTGGGGGTTAGACCGTGTCGGGAACTTATCAAGGATGTGAAGTTTGACATTTTGAGGTTGTGGTCTTTGTTTCCGGGTATGGTGATTGTCTGGTCCGACATTGTGGCTCGGAAGACATGGAGGGAGGCGCGTTCGGTGGAGCGGATCAACAAGGCCAGGGTTAAGGTAAATAGGGCTATTGGAAGGTTTATGGCACGGAATGGAGCAGTGGCGGTTCGGCATGCGGATCTGGAGGCGGGGAGCAGTGTTTTTGGAGGTCGGATGGTGTTCACCTGAATGCGGTGGGCATTGATCTGTGGGCGCTTGGTTTGCAGAATGGAATTGAACGGGCCTTGTGTTTGTGGAGGAACGCGCAGGCTTGAGGGTGGTAGTAGGGTTCAAGCTGCGCGTTGTTGGCGGTGGGAGATCATAGAAGCTGGTGGTATATGACGGTAGTGGAAATGGGAGGGCCTCAATGGTGGGGCTGGACTCTCATAGTTTCAGGTACTTGGTTAATTGGAGAAGGCATCCATCACTTGGTGTCTCCGAGCTGGTGCTTACGGCTGGAGGCAAGATGGAGTTGCCAGGTTGGCTTCTTGTGGATGGTAACATTTTGGGGCTTCTACGATCTCCCTCGTCAGGGGTTAATGTTAATTTAATGTTATTGTTATTTATGGATGTATTTATTTTATTAATAAAACGGCTGCTGTGGCCGATTTAATCCAAGCAAAGTGTGTGGTGTTTTATTGGGATGGTACTTGGAGGTGGAAAAAGGGGAAGTTATGGAAGGCCCTGAGTAAGTAACCAATAACCCTATCAAGAGAGGCCGGACTAGGACGCCAGGTAAGGGGAGGCCGTCATGATTGGTTTTGGTAGGAAGGGCCTGGGTTGGAGTGAGTTAAACTGGTGGGTAGAGGTGTGGTTAGGGTAATGAGATGGGAGGAGTTAGGGGTTAAATAGAGGTGACCGGCAGGCAGCCGGTGCCATTTTGTGTAAAGCAAACTCCCTCCCTCCCGCCCTAAGGTTTTGTGGTGGTGGAATGTACGGGACAGTGTTATATGTCGCGGCAGTCGTGGCGGTGGGAGATCATAGAAGCTGGTGGTATATGACGGTAGTGGAAATGGGAGGGCCTCAATGGTGGGGCTGGACTCTCATAGTTTCAGGTACTTGGTTAATTGGAGAAGGCATCCATCACTTGGTGTCTCCGAGCTGGTGCTTACGGCTGGAGGCAAGATGGAGTTGCCAGGTTGGCTTCTTGTGGATGGTAACATTTTGGGGCTTCTACGATCTCCCTCGTCAGGGGTTAATGTTAATTTAATGTTATTGTTATTTATGGATGTATTTATTTTATTAATAAAACGGCTGCTGTGGCCGATTTAATCCAAGCAAAGTGTGTGGTGTTTTATTGGGATGGTACTTGGAGGTGGAAAAAGGGGAAGTTATGGAAGGCCCTGAGTAAGTAACCAATAACCCTATCAAGAGAGGCCGGACTAGGACGCCAGGTAAGGGGAGGCCGTCATGATGGGTTTTGGTAGGAAGGGCCTGGGTTGGAGTGAGTTAAACTGGTGGGTAGAGGTGTGGTTAGGGTAATGAGATGGGAGGAGTTAGGGGTTAAATAGAGGTGACCGGCAGGCAGCCGGTGCCATTTTGTGTAAAGCAAACTCCCTCCCTCCCGCCCTAAGGTTTTGTGGTGGTGGAATGTACGGGACAGTGTTATATGTCGCGGCAGTCGTGGCGGTGGGAGATCATAGAAGCTGGTGGTATATGACGGTAGTGGAAATGGGAGGGCCTCAATGGTGGGGCTGGACTCTCATAGTTTCAGGTACATGGTTAATTGGAGAAGGCATCCATCACTTGGTGTCTCCGAGCTGGTGCTTACGGCTGGAGGCAAGATGGAGTTGCCAGGTTGGCTTCTTGTGGATGGTAACATTTTGGGGCTTCTACGATCTCCCTCGTCAGGGGTTAATGTTAATTTAATGTTATTGTTATTTATGGATGTATTTATTTTATTAATAAAACGGCTGCTGTGGCCGATTTAATCCAAGCAAAGTGTGTGGTGTTTTATTGGGATGGTACTTGGAGGTGGAAAAAGGGGAAGTTATGGAAGGCCCTGAGTAAGTAACCAATAACCCTATCATGCACATAATGATTTGGCATCTGTAGGGCAGGACGTGTAAGTACACCCTGCACTTTTAATTTAGAAATATTTTCTCTAATAGTGCTGGCACTTACTGTATGTTTACTAACCTCCGCATGTGCTGTTCTGAGATTGTATTTTTTCCAGACGTACTGTGCCATTACCGGGCAGCGAATGCGTATGTTGTTGGCGTATTTGCAAGGCGTTGTATATTCCACTTCCTTTGACTTGCCCAGATGTATTAATGGGCGCATGCACTGCTCTGATTGCCTCTAGCCGCCATTACAAGTAACTTTTGTGCCTCTCTACTGTCCAGATCATTACTATTCTCCACTATAAATTTAAGGGCCTTATTACCCTTTGGACACACACCCCTGATGAAACCAGGGTAGCTTGCGATACAAGTGGGGTTGCTTGCACCATCCCCCGTCCCAGACTGCGAGGTTTTTGTATGCAATTTATGCATTATTCTTTATTGTCTTGGTCTATTAGTCTATTGTTGACATGTACTTCTTATATTGTTATTTAGCCTTGCACCCTAGGTTGTGTTTTATTGATATGATACGGGAGATGGCTACGGTAGGGTACTTCACATGGTTACCCACTTGTGTGTCCGTTTGCTGTTTTAATTGTTTTTATGTGAATACCTTTTCCATGGTATTGATTTAATAAAGATTTTGGTTTATAATACTCATGGTGTGCTTGCTCTTTTAGCCATACTACTTTTCTTTTTCCTTATATTTACATTCTCTTTAAGATAATCCCTATGGTCAGTTGTGAGTATCTTTGAATACGCAGGGTTCTGCTGCATCTTTTGATTGCAAATGCATTGCAGTAACAACTGACATTCACTTGCCCATTTCTTTCACTTTTATCGGTAGGATTAGTGACTGCCACCAGGAATAGAAGTCATAACAATCTGTCAACAGTTGTATTTTTCTATCTACAAAATGTGTATCCACAAAAATATGGATTACATCCGTGCTACATATGTTGTTGTTTTTTGTGGATCCATTGTAACAATAAATATTTTTGCCATATTGTTGTTTATTTACTTCTTAAAAATGCAAAATTAAAAAACTTTCAAAACAGTGTTTGTTGAAAATTTCCTTCCATGTTCACCTAGTCCTTCATTTAGCCTTGTGGTACTGCTGAATTTGACATTAGTCTGTCAGAGCTCTGCTTTTTCTGGCAGCTCAATATGTTCTCCTCCTCTCTTCTCTTAGTTTTAGGCCTACTGCTCATGACTGATTCTGTTTTGCTATGCGTAAATTGCAGATCCACGTTTCGTATGTAGTCCGTTTACATCCCACGATTTTCCTGAACCCACTGTAAAAAGGCCTATTCTTGTTTACAAACTGGATAAAAATAGGAAAGGTTCTAAAATGTGTGGCCTATTTGTACAGATGTGGAGACAAATATTTTTTTTTTTTTGTGGACCCATAGAAATCAACGAGTCCGTGTGTGATCCACAAAAAATGAGATGAGCAGTTTGCAGAATTTTCCAAAAAGGTTCCATTTGATCAGAATTTATTTGTAGCAAATCTCGTTAAAAAAACACTTATTATCTGGCTGCAGAGAGCCTGTATAGTGATGTACAAAACGGTGCCTTGCAGAAACACGCATAGAGAGTCCACTGTGGTAGTGAAACAATAGAGTGAATCAGTATGACATGCAAATGACAGGTGTTGCTCTTAGAATCACTGAACACTTCACTTATTTGGGCAGTCATGGGGCCAAAACTGACCAAATAACTCAAGTGTAAACTCAGCCTTAGGCCTCATGCACACGACAGTTTTTTTTTTGCGTGGGCTTTCCTTGATTTTTGGAGGATCCAAGGACATGAAAAAAAAGTCGTTTTGGTGTCCGCCTGGCCGTGCGGAGCCAAATGGATCCGTCCTGAATTACAATGCAAGTCAATGGGGACGGATCCGTTTGACGTTGACACAATATGGTGCAATTTCAAACGGATCCGTCCCCCATTGACTTTCAATGTAAAGTCAGGAGTTAATATACCATAGGATCGGAGTTTTCTCCAATCCGATGGTATATTTTAACTTGAAGCGTCCCCATCACCATGGGAACGCCTCTATGTTAGAATATACCATTTGAGTTACATCATGAAAACTCAGATCCGACAGTATATTCTAACACAGAGGCGTTCCCATAGTGATGGGGACGCTTCTAGTTAGAATATACTACAAACTGTGTACATGATTGCACCCTGCTGCCTGGCAGCACCCGATCTTTTACAGGGGGCTGTGATTAGCACAATTAACCCTTCAGGTGCCGCACCTGAAGGGGTTAATTGTGCGTATAATAGCCCCCTGTAAGAGATCAGGGGCTGCCAGGCAGCAGGGGGCAGACCCCCCTCCCTCCCCAGTTTGAATATCATTGGTGGCCAGTGTGCAGCCCCCCCTCTATTGTAATATCATTGGTGGCCAGTGTGCGGCCTCCGTCGGCCCCCCTCCCCTCCTCTATTGTAATTTCATTGGTGGCCAGTGTGCGGCCTCCGTCCGCCCACCTCCCCCCTCTATTGTAATTTCATTGGTGGCCAGTGTGCGGCCTCCGTCGGCCCCCATCTATTGTAATTTCATTGATGGCCAGTGTGCGGCCTCTGTCGGCCCCCCCTCCCTCTATTGTATTATCATTGGTGGCCAGTGTGCGCCCCCCCCCCCCCCCGCTCCCCCCTTTATCATTGGTGGCAGTGGAGATTCCAATCGGAGTCCCAGTTTAATCGCTCTGGGGCTCCGATCAGTAACCATGGCAACCAGGACGCTACTGCAGGGAGCTCCTGCTACTAGTAAGTGACAGATCATTAAGCAATGCGCCGCACAGACCAGTCACTTACCAGTAGGAGGAGCTCCTGGCCGGTCACAGACATCGCAGCAGGTAAGTATGATGCTTCTAATATTGTAATATTGCTAAGTAACCATGGCAACCAGGCCTGCAGTAGCGTCCTGGTTGCCATGGTTACCGATCGGAGACCCAGAGCGATTAAACTGGGACTCCGATCGGAATCTCCGCTGCCACCAATGATCGGGGGGGGGGAGAGGGGAGGCACTAATGATATTAAAACAATAGAGAGGGGGCGGGCACACACTGGCCACCAATGATAATACAATAGAGGGAGGGAGGGGGAACCGGGGGAGGCCGCACACTGGCCACCAATGATATTACAATAGAGGGAGGGGGGGCGGGGGGCAGCACACTGGCCACCAATGATAATACAATAGAGGGAGGGGGGCCGGGGGGGGCCACACTGGCCACCAATGAAATTAAAACTGGGGAGGGAGGGGGGTGTGCCCCCTGCTGCCTGGCAGCCCCTGATCTCTTATAGGGGGCTATGATATGCACAATTAACCCCTCAGGTGCAGCACCTGAGGGGTTAATTGTGTGGATCACAGCCCCCTGTAGGAGATCGGGTGCTGCCAGGCAGCAAGGGGGCAGTCATGTACACAGTTTGTAGTATATTCTAACTAGAAGCGTCCCCATCACTATGGGAACACCTCTGTGTTAGAATATACTGTCGGTTCTGAGTTTTCACAAAGTGAAAACTCAGCTCAGAAAAAGCTTTTATGCAGACGGATCTTCGGATCCGTCTGTATGAAAGTAACCTACGGCCACGGATCACGGACGCGGATGCCAATCTTGTATGCATCCGTGTTCTTTCACGAACCCATTGACTTGAATGGGTCCGTGAACCGTTGTCCGTCAAAAAAATAGGACAGGTCATATTTTTTTGACGGACAGGAAACACGGATCACGGATGTGGCTGCAAAACGGTGCATTTTCCGATTTTTCCACGGACCCATTGAAAGTCAATGGGTCCGCGAAAAAAAACGTAAAACGGCACAACGGCCACGGATGCACACAACGGTCGTGTGCATGAGGCCTTACAGGTCAATGTTAGCTCCAGGTTTAAAGAACCGTGCAGAGGCCGAAGATACTACTATAGCGTGAAAGAGCACACTCCTTTCACAACATCGTCAGCTGATTCCACATGACGGAGACTGTGTCAGCAGTAAGTTTGTGTTAACGTCAAAGATTATTTTGCCCTTCCTCTGATCTGTCAGAACAATAACCCTCAAAAGTGGATCCTGTCTGTTGAGCTTCCGCCTTCACATGGTCAGTAATCCATCAGTATTGCTAAAGCAAAAAAAAAAAAAAAAAAACAACAAGAGTGGATCCAAAACAGAGAAGACATGTGAATTGAATATTTGCATGTTGTCTGTGTTTTGTACCCACTGCTGCTTTTGGCCACCAAATCATAGGCCAATTTTGATGCAAAATAGGGACCATGTCATACAGGCTTTACAGCTGATACATAGACAGGATCCGCTGTGTGTCTGAATTTTCCTTACTTCTGACAGATCAGAAAAAGGGTCAAATAAATGGTTATGTCATCCAGGCCAAAAAGGCAATAGTGGCCCAGTCATGGAGTGGGAAGGGTGGGAACAGCATGAGAAGTCCACAGAGTGGCCCAATGAAAAAGTTTTAAGGTGGCAGCAGCAAGAGTATACCACAGAGTGGTGAGGTGGCAGCAACATAAGAAAATCACAGAGTGGCCCAATGACATAGTAGTGAGGAGGCAGCAGCATGAGGAGACCACAGAGTGGTGAGGTGGCGGCAGCATGAGGACACCACAGAGTGGCCCAGTGACAGTGGTGAGGTGGAAGCAGCATGAACAGACCACAGAGTGGCCCAATGAGTGTTGAGTTGGCAGCAGCATGAGGAGACCACAGAATGGTGAGGTTGCAGCAGCATTAGGAGAACATAGAGTGTCCCAGTGACATATTGGGGAGGTGGCAGCAGCATGAGGAGACCACAGAGTTGCCCAGAGATATAGTGGTGAGGTGGCGGCAGCATGAGGAGACCGCAGAGTAGCCTAATGACAAAGTGTTGAGGTGGCAGCGGCATGAAAAGACCACAGAGTATTGAGTTGGCAGTAGCATGAAGAGACCACAGAGTGGTGAGGTGGCAGCAGCATGAGAATACCACCGGGTGTTGAGGTGGCAGCTGCATAAGGAGACCACAGAGTGGCCCATTGACATAGTGGTGAGGTGGAAGCAGAATAAGAAGACCACAGAGTGGCCCAATGACAGATTTTTGAGGTGGTAGCATCATGAAGAGACCAAACAGTGGACCAGCAGTGACAAAGTGGTGAGGTAGCAACAGCATGAGGAGACCACAGAGTGGTGAGGTAGCAGCAGCATTAGGAGACCACAAAGTGGCCCAGTGATATACTGGTGAGGTAGCAGCAGAATAAGGAGACCACAGAGTTACCCAGTGATATAATGGTGAGGTGGCAGCAGCATGAAAAGACTACAGAGAATTGAGGTGGCAGCAGCATGAATAGACCACAGAGTGCTGAGGTGGCAGCAGCCTGAGGAGACCGCAGAGTGACCTAATGACAAAGTGTTGAGGTGGCAGCAGCATGAAAAGACTACAGAGAATTGAGGTGGCAGCAGCATGAATAGACCACAGAGTGTTGAGGTGGCAGCAGCATGAGACCACAGAGTACTGAGGTGGCAGCAGCCTGAAGAGACCACAGAGTGGTCCAGTGACATAGTGTTGAGTTTACAGTAGCATGAAGAGACCACAGAGTGGCCCAGTGACAAAGTGGGGAGGATGGGGGACAATACCAGTACAAGCTGAAGTTGGTGGGTGGCAGTAGGAGCACCTGGCGGCAGGTGTGTTGCATCAGGCAGGTGGTAGCATCATAATAGTAGCTGAAGTAGGTAGCCAGAAGAAACAGGTCTCTTTTAACAACATTTAGGTGTGGCACCATGGATGATCTAGTCTGATGCATCAGTACTGGTGTGTGGAAATCCTAGCTGATCCACACCTAATTAATCTTCACCAAGGTCAGTTTCTCCACAATTTGGGTGGACAGACGAGTTCTCCTTGGGGTAACTATGGCCCCCACTGCACTAAACACCTCTCTGATGCCACACTGCTCACCATTCAGGAAAGCTTGTCCAGGGCAAACTCGGCTAGTTGCGGCCACAAATCGAGTTGGCTGCACAGTAGTCCAGGGGATCTTCGATGTGGGCTGGCAGGGTGCACTCCAAGTATGCCACAATCTGCTGGTTCAGGTTCTGCTCTATGTCTACCTGCTGCTGCTGGCGAGTAGTTTCTTCAGTAGGCGGGTGAAGAAAACTGCTTATCAGCAACTCTAGACTGAATTTGCTGATGATGGAGCTGGTACTGCTCCCCCCCCCCAAGCAGCTATGGTAGTGGGACATGAGTGAAGAGGGGCCCCCGGTCAGACCTGTGTAGGGATAGGCAATGGCTCACATGGGCAGTGGCCAACTGACTACTTAGGATGTCTCGATAGTAGTTCAGTTTGTCCTCCCTCTCAGCTGGTGGAAAAAAGGCCCCCATTTTGGACCGGTAGTGTGGGTCTAACATGGTGGAGAGCCAGTAGTCATCCCTCTGCCGAATGGTGACAATTTGGCTGTCACTACACAAGCAACCAAGCATCGGGCCATTTGCCCAAGTGACTCGGAGGGACTTCCTGCCTCCGTCTCCACTGTATACTGCAACGGTGTGTCTGGGTCATCTGCCTCGTCTTCCTCATCACCCTGTAGCTGCTCAATCTGCTCCTGCTCCTCCTATCCTGTCACCTGTGTAGAAAAAACTGCCATTTCTCTATGCATTGCTTGTGCTCGAATGTCCTCCTCCTCTAGTTCAGCCCCCACAGGATTTATGTGGCCGTGACATGTAGTTTCCACGTTTTCTGTACCCTGGCCAGCCAGATTTAGCAGCATCTGTTCCAGGACATATATCTGTTCATCCCGTAGTCCTGGCGATTGACAAATAAAGTGGCCTCCTCAAAGGGCCTAAGCAAATGGGAGGTGTCAGCTCTGTCCGCCTGTATCATTAATAAATCGTTTATGGCTTTTTTCTGTTTATATAATCGGTCCCAGAAATGGAGAGTGGAATTCAGACGGGTGGAAAAGTCGCATATCAGCCTATGTTTGGGGAGCGCCGTTCTGTCGCTGCAGCTCAAGAAGGGTGTGCTTTGCGGTGTTCGGGTGGCTGAAGTGACGTTGTTCATCCCATAGTCCTGCCGATTGACAAATAAAGTGGCCTCCTCAAAGGGCCCGAGCAAATGGGAGGTGTCAAGCGTGACCTGCCACTGGCTAACATTGAAGTTACACAGGGGAGTAACTCTGTCCGCCAGTATCATCAAAAAATCGTTTATGGCCTTTCTCTGTTTATATAATCGGTCCAACAAATGGAGAGTGGAATTCCAACGGGTGGAAAATTCGCATATCAGCCTTTGTTGGGGGCGCCGTTCTGCCGCTGCAGCTCAATAAGGGTGTGCTTTGCGGTGTTCAAGTGGCTGAAGTGCATGCAAAGTTTCCTAGCTATTTTAAGGATGTCTTGCCAATGGGGTGAAGACTTAAGGAACTGCTTTACAACCAGATTCAACACGTGCGCCATGAAGGGCGCATGGCTCAGCCCTCCTTGATGCAGCGTCGAAACCATGTCCTTCCCATTGTCGGTCACCATGGTTCCGATTTTGAGTTGTCAAGGAGATAGCCAGGATTCGATTTCTTGATGAAGGATGCTGAGCAGTTCCTTCCCTGTGTGACTCCATTTGCCAAGGAAAACGAGGTGCAGAACAGCATGACACTGCCATGCCCTACACATACGGTAAGCTGGTGGGGCACTGTGGATTGTCCCTGCAGTGGAGGCTGAGGACACGGAGGAGGATGAGGAGGCAGAGGCGGACATTGTTGCAGCACCAACGGCATAAGAACGTGGAGGCGGAAGCGGAGTCACCTGGCCAAGTTGATGGTGTAGTTAGGCAGGAACAACATTTACCCAGTGGGCCGTAAAGGACATATATTGTCCTTGACCATAGTTACAGCTCCACATGTCGGCGCTGCCAAGCACTTTGGCAGACACTGACAGGCTCAAGGACTGGCCCACCTTCTGTTCTACATATGTGCGCAGGGCTGGTACTGCCTTTTTCGCAAAGAAAACAGGCCATCAGTTCTCTGAATGGTGCAAAGTCCACCACCACCACTTGGAAAGGGAAGGACTGCAGCACTATCAACTTGGCCAGGTGCACGTTTAGCTTCTGCGCCGTTGGATGAGTGCACTCATACATACTGTTGTTTCTTGGCAATCACTTTGGTGATCGATTACTGATGAAATGACTGACGAGGAGTAGGAGGATGAGGAGCAGGAGCATCAGGACCAGTAGATGATGGGAAGGACAGACAGTTCCTTTCGGCTGAGGTGGTGAAGCCTTGACTGCATGAAATCGCAGTTGCTGCGGCTGGCTGGACCAACATATCGGAGCCATTGTTCTCCCAGGCCACTTTATGGTGATGGTGTTGACGCACCCTGCCACAGTTAACCTTATGCCCACAAATTCGGCAAATGGCCATATTCACCTCCTCTGGCTGCATAACAAAAAAATGCAATTTTCCCCCAACACTCTGCACTGACTGCATGCTACCAATGCCTCTGTGAACCCCTGCACTGTTACTTTCCAGGCAGGTAGGCTACTGTGAAGCCGGTGGTCTACCCCGGGCATGTTTGGCTCCCGCCATCCCACCGCTGCCACCCTCACGACCACGCTACTCAGTTGCTGCCTCATGCACAAGCTGCCACCCTCTTCTCACGATGATGATGAAGCCCCTTCTTCACCCAGCTCCCAAGTGCGATTGGCTACATCATCATCATCCGCTACTGTCTGCACATCATTAATGTCCCCATCAATTATCTCAGGCCCAAAAGGCAGCAGCAGATGTCTCCTCTAGATCATGGCTGGGTACTAGCTGCTGACTGTGCTCTAGCAGATTGTCCTCGCTGAAAAGTGGAGCCGAGCCTATGGCATATAATACTTCTCGCGCTGAGGGAACAGAAAATGACAGTGGCCAGTTGAGGACAGTTGGGAGCACAGGGGCTGCTCACGGGCCATGCCAACTAAGTGTCATGTCAGAGCAACCCACTGACTCTTAGCTGGGGGTGTCTAATGTCACTCGCAACGAAGTCGAAGACTGAGTCAACCATTCAAGCACCACTGGTTTGCTGGTCAAGACACGAACGCTAGATGACACTGGGAGCTTAGACCTCTCGTTGTGACTGCTGCTGCCATCCCCCCTGCTGCTACTTCTGCCTGTGACAGAAACATTTTGGCCGATGCCTGTTCCCATTGAAGGGCCTGTCTTTTGTCTGTCTGACATACTGTAAAATAAAAGAAAGAAATTAAAAGTAAATTAAAACACCCCATGAATGGCTGTAGTACAATGTAACTTTACTGCAGAATGACAAATAAAACATATTTGTTTTTACTATTAATACACCCCATAAAAATGTGTATAACAATATAAATTCACTGCAGAACAGCTAATAGGACGTACATATATTTCCTATTAATATACCCCCCCCCAAAAAAAAACTGTAGAACAAAGTAAATTCACTGCAGAACTGCTAATAAGCCGTATGTATATTTCCTATTAATACACCCTGTAAATGGCTGTACATATATTTACTATTAATGCATCCCATAAATGGCTGTAGTAAAATGTAACTTCACCGCAGAACGGCAAATATTACATATTTTTTCCCATTAATACACCCCCAAAAAAAATGTAGAACAATTTAAATTCACTGCAGAACGGCTAATAGGACGTACGTATATTTCCTATCAATACACCCCGTAAATGGCTGTAGTAGAGTGTAACTTCACCGCAGAACGGCAAATAAGACATAATTTTTTTTTCTATAATTTTTTAATACACCCCCAAAAAAACTGAAGAACAATGTACATTTACCACAAAATAACTAATAGGATGTACATATATTTCCTATTAATATACCCCTTAAATGGCTGTAGTACAATGTAACTTCACCGCAGAACGTCAAATAAGAAGTATTTTTTCTCTATTAATACACCCTCTAAAAAATGTAGAACAATGTAAAATCACCGCAGAACAGCTAATAGAATGTAAGCATTCCAATTAATACACCCTGAAAATGACTGTATCACACAGCACTTGCACCCCAATTGCAAGCAAGGTTTGCTGGAATTACTTGGCTATCATATAGTGCCAACCTAAAAGCAGTAGTATAACAGCAATTTGGATCCCCAATTAGTGAAGCAATGTGTAAGACCTCATGCACACGACCGTTCCGTTTTTTGCGGTCTGCAAACAGCAGATCCGCAAAAAACAGAAGCCGCCCGTGTGCCTTCCGCAATTTGCGGAACGAAACGGGCGGCCCATTGTAGAAATGTCTATTCTTGCCCGCAAAACGGACAAGAATAGGACATGTTATTATTTTTTTTGTGGAGCTACGGAACGGATTGGACCCATTGAAGTGAATAGGTCCACATCCGAGCTGCAAAAACTGCAGCTTGGATGCGGACCAAAACAACGGTCATGTGCATGAAGCCTAATAGAATCACTCCTATTACCCAGGCTGTACACTCGCCTCTTGAACCCTGTTCTCCTTTTATAGTGTAGATAATGCCTCCCTGTCCTTTCCCTACACTATGAATAATCTTTCCCTGAACTTCTAAATTGTTTTTTCAGCACAATAAAGTGTTTCCTAGCACTGTCCCTAGCGCCTGTCACATCTCTCCCTGCATTAAGTACACTGGAAAATGGCTGAATCCAAGATGGCTGAGGCTATTTATAGGGCTGTGACATCACAGGGGCTGGCTGGCTGCTGATTGGCTGCATGTACGGCATTGTGGGTGATCCCTCACCAGAGTTCTTTGCTCCATGACCTAACATGTGCAGCAGCCATTTTAGGAAGAAAGACGATTTGTTACTATAAAGCGTGAGGAAATTCGACTTTGGTGCAAATAGAATTTTTCCTGAAATTCGGATCGAATTCCACTTCGTCAACTTCGATTCGCTCATCTCTAGTGGATCTGACCAAAAATATGGTTGTCTGCATGAGGCCCTAGAGACAGAAGAAGAGTGGGTGAAGACATAATGCACAACAGATCAAAGTGTAGAGAGGGGGGTACATCCAAGGAGGGCAATTCAACCACAGGATGTAAATGCTGGGAAGAACACAAGACGGTTTGCAGGGGAAGACAACTGTATCCTGCATAAACAGATCTCACAGCCACCATGAAAAAAGTGTACAATTAACAGTAGGATACAAACTGAATATCAGGCAGTCTGAAAATGAATTAAACAATAAAGATTGCAGCCTGAAACATTTAATGCAACTTTTAATTTTTACTTTTACTCAAGATAAATAATATAATATGTAAAATCATTTAGATTTGAATTTACAAATTGGTAGCAAGATTAGCCTGTGCCAGTCTATTGTTTTATTGTGTGCGGCTCATGTACAGGAATCAATGTGAATGGGCCACTATTCTGGACATAACGTGCATGTACAGTACATTATTTTCTGATATAAATTACTGGACAAACTCTATACTGCTAACTGCAAAGTTTACTGAAATGGCAGATAAATCACCAACTTAAAGAATGAAATGATAAAAGCTGTACTGCAGACAAAATCAGTCATGTTTCACTATAAAAGAAAACTAAAAAATACCACTTTCTACAAAAAAAGAAAATCTTTACACAGTAGGCTTTTCTCTATGGATTTGTTGTGCATGAAATATTTTGGCATTGTAAAGCCTAGATTTAAACATGTTACTGTTCTTGCCTTTTCGCTGTGTATTTTCAAAGCTGCTTGTAATGTTTACCTTGTTAAGAAAATGGGTTTTTGCAAGTATTAAAATGTCATATACAAAAAAGAGAATAGTTCTTTTCATTCTGTACAATTGTATCATCTGTAAATCTCACTTATGAAACATTTAAGGCAAACCGCATCAGTAAGAATTCTGTGCTTGCTTTGTTAGTTATCTTTTAGATGCTTTGGAACCCAGCTGTGCTGATAATCTTGCAAATACTCATGAAAATCACAAAATTGCTCATTTCACAAGACATCACATTTCAGTTCATGAATGTTGTATCACTCAGTTCTAGAGGGACTATATGGTGTGTGGCTACTCTACCTGTTGGAATATGTTCTTTCTATGAATCTAATGCAATGCTTTAATTTACATGGACTGGTTAGTTTAAAGACAGTAATCTTTTCTACACTGTTTTCAATAATCAATATTAATTTTATTGATCTTTTTACATTTTTATCTCCTTCTCCTCGGTACTATAACTGTATACATTTATACAGTTAGGACTATGTATATTTGGACACTGACACAAAGTTTGTTTTAATTACCTGTTTACTAAAACATATTCAAGTTATAGTTATGTAATGGACATGGACATAAAGTCCAGACGTTTAGCTTTCATTTGAGGGTATCCACATTAAAATTGGATGAAGGGTTTAGGAGTTTCAGCTCCTTTACATGTGGCATCCTGTTTTTAACCACCTCAGCTCCCCTAGCTTAAACACCCTTAATGACCAGACCACTTTTTACTATTCTGCACTACACTACTTCACGGTTTATTGCTTGGTCATACAACTTACCACCCAAATGAATTTTACCTCCTTTTCTTCTCACTAATAGAGCTTTCATTTGGTGGTATTTTATTGCTGCTGACATTTTTACTTTTTTTGATATTAATCGAAATTGACCGGAATTTTTGCAAAAAAATGACATTTTTCACTTTCTGTTGTAAAATTTTTCAAATATAATTACATTTCTATATAAATTTTTTTCTAAATTTATTGTTCTACATGTCTTTGATATAAACAAATAAATGCAATAAGTGTATATTTATTGGTTTGGGTAAAAGTTATAGCGTTTACAAACTATGGTGCAAAAATGTGAATTTACTCACTTTGACTTTCTGAGCACCTGTCATGTTTACTGAGGTTCTACAATGCCCAGACAGTAGAAACACCCCACAAATGACCCCATTTCGGAAAGTATACACCCTAAAGTATTCACTGATGGGCATAGTGAGTTCATGGAAATTTTTATTTTTTGTCACAAGTTAGCGGAAAATGATTTTTATATATTTCTTCTTCTTAGAAAGTCTCATATTCCACTAACCTGTGACAAAAAATAAAATTTTACATGAACTCGCCATGTCCCTCACGAAATACCTTGGGGTGTCTTCTTTCTAAAATGAGGTCACTTGTGGGATATTTATACTGCCCTTGCATTTTAGGGGCCCTAAAGTGTGAGAAGTAGTTTGGAATCCAAATGCGTAAAAATGCCCTGCGAAATCCTAAAAGTAATCATTGGAATTTGGGTCCCTTTGCGCACCTAGGCTGCAAAAAAGTGTCACACATGTGGTATCGCCATACTCAGAAGAAGTAGGGCAATGTGTTTTGGGGTGTATTTTTACATATACCCATGCTGGGTGAGATAAATATCTCTGTAAAAGACAACTTTTCCCATTTTTTTATGCAAAGTTGTCATTTTACATAGATATTTCTCACACACAGTATGGGTATATGTAAAAATACACCCCAAAACACATTGCCCTACTTCTCCTGATTACGGCGATACCACATGTGTGACACTTTTTTGCAGCCTAGGTGCGCAAAGTGGCCCAAATTCCAATGAATACCTTTTAGGAGGGCATTTTTAGGCATTTGGATTCCAAAATTTCTTCTCACGCTTTAGGGCCCCTAAAATGCCAGGGCAGTATAAATACCCCACATGTGACCCCATTTTTGAAAGAAGACACCCCAAGGTATTCCGTGAGGGGCATGGCGAGTTCATAAAAGTATTTTTTTTTGCCACAAGTTAGCGGAAATTGATTTTTTTTTTCTCACAAAGTCTCCCTTTCCGCTAACTTGTGACAAAAAGTTCAATCTTTCAGCGAATGCCCCTCAGCGAATGCCTTGGGGTGTCTACTTTCCGAAATGGGGTCACTTGTGGGGTGTGTTTACTGTTCTGGCATTTTGGGCGGGGCTAAATTGTGAGCAACCCTGTAAAGCCTAAAGGTACTCGTTGGACTTTCGGCCCCTTTACGCACCAAGGCTGCAAAAAAGTGTCACACATGTGGTATTGCCGTACTCAGGAGAAGTAGGGAAA
Organism: Bufo bufo; assembly: GCF_905171765.1. Taxonomy (NCBI): domain Eukaryota; kingdom Metazoa; phylum Chordata; class Amphibia; order Anura; family Bufonidae; genus Bufo; species Bufo bufo. The sequence continues at coordinate 712,374,743 of NC_053390.1, forward strand.
TGTGTTTTGGGGTGTATTTTTACATATACCCATGCTGGGTGAGAGAAATATCTCTGTAAATTGACAACTTTGTATAAAAAAAATTAAAAAGTTGTCATTTACAGAGATATTTCTCTCACCCAGCATGGGTATATGTAAAAATACACCCCAAAACACATTGCCCTACTTCTCCTGAGTACGGTGCTAACACATGTGTGACACTTTTTTGCAGCCTAGGTGCGCAAAGGGGCCCAAATTCCAATGAGCGATACAAAATACCTTGGGGTGTCTTCTTTCCAAAATGGGGTCACATGTGGTGTATTTATACTGCCCTGGCATTTTAGGGGCCCTAAACCGTGAGAAGAAGTCTGGAATATAAATATCTAAAAGTTTTTACGCATTTGGATTCCGTGAGGGGTATGGTGAGTTCATGTGAGATTTTATTTTTTGTCACAAGTTAGTGGAATATGAGACGTTGTAAGAAAAAAAAATATATATATCAATTTCCGCTAACTTGTGCCAAAAAAAATAAAAATCTTCTATGAACTCGCCATGCCCCTCAAAAGTGATCTTTATAGCGCTGCAGCGATTTTACAGTGTTTTTGCAGTGATCAGAAAAAAACATATTTCTGTCACTGCGGTGGGGCGGACTGATCGCAAGTGTGCGCACAAGATCAGGCCTGATAGGGCGAACACTGCATTTTTTGTAGAGCCTATAGAACATGTCCTATTCTTGTCCGCAATTGCGGACAAGAAAACGCATTTTCTATATAGTTCTGGCAATGTGCGGATTTGCAAAATGCGGAAAGCACATTGCCGGTATTCGTGTTTTGCGGATCCGCGGAGTCCGTGTTTTGTGGATCCGTGGATCCGCAAAACACATACGGACGTCTGAATGGAGCCTTACAGGGGGGTGATCAATGACAGGGGGGTGATCAGGGAGTCTATATGGGGTGATCAGGGGTTAATAAGGGGTTAAAAAGTGACAGTAGGGGGGTGTAGTGTAGTGTGGTGATTGGTGCTACTTACAGAGCTGCCTGTGTCCTCTGGTGGTCGATCCAAGCAAAAGGGACCACCATAGGACCAGGTAGCAGGTATATCAGACGCGGTTAACAAAACAGCGTCTGATATACCTTTCAGGGGTTAAAAAAAATCGCATCTACAGCCTGCCAGTGAATGATCGCCGCTGGCAGGCTGTAGATCAGCTCGTTTACCTTCCGATCCTGTGAACGCGCGCTCCTGTGTGCGCGCGTTCACAGGAAATCTCGCGTCTCGCGAAATGACGCGCCGATGCATCTAGGAGGAACAAACCGACCGCCCGCAGGACGCATCCCTGCGTTAGGCGGTCGGGGGGAGGTTAAAGGGACCAAAAGTAATTGGACAATTGACTCAAAGGCTGTTTCATGGGCAGGTATGGACAACTGTTTCATTATTTCATTCTCAATTAAGCACATAAAAGACTTGGGGGTTGATTTGAGGTGTGGTGCTTTCATTTTGAAGATTTTACTGAGAAGTAAACATGCAGTCAAAGGAGCTCTCCATGCAGGTGAAATAAGCCATCCTTTACCTGCAAAAACAGAAAAAAAAAACATACAATAAATTGCTACACTATTAGGAGTGGCAAAATCTACAGTTTGGTACATCCTGAGAGAGAAAGAAAGAAAGCACTGGTAACCTCAACAATGCAAAAAGACCTGGACGTCCACGGAAGACAACAGTGGTGGATAATCGCAGAATAATTACCATGGTAAAGAGAAACACCTTTGCAACAGCCAATCAAGTGAACAACACTTTCCAGGATATATACGTATCAATATCCAAATTTACCATAAAGAGAAGACTGCATGAAAGTAAATACAGAGGGTTCACTGAACGGTGCAAGCCATTCATAAGCCTCAATAATATGAAGGCTGGATTGGACTTTGCTGAAAAAAAATCTTACAAAACCAGCAATCTTCTGGAATAACATTGTACACCTCTGAATCATGGTACAGCTCATGATCCAAAGCATACCACATCATCTGTAAAACATGGTGGAGGAAGTGTGATGGCTTGGGCATGCATGGCTGCTAGTGGCACTGGGTCCCTAGTGTTTTTTGATGATGTGACATAGAGCAGCCGGATGAATTCTGGAGGTTTCAGAGACATACTGTGTGCTAAATCCAGCAAATGCAGCCAAACTGATTTGTTGGCATATTATAATACAGATGGACAATAATAACCCAAAACATAAAGCCAAAGCAACCCAGGAGTTTATTAAAGCAAAAAAGTGGAATATTCTTGAATAGGCAAGTCAGTCACCTGATCTGAACCCAATAGAGCATGCATTTCACTTATTAAAGACTAAACTTCAGACAGAAAGGCCCACAAACAAACAGGAACTGAAAACCGCTGCAATAAAGGCCTGGCAGAGCATTAAAAAGGAGCAAACACAGCTTATGGTGATGTCCATAAGTTAAAGACTTCAGGCAGTCATTGCCAACAAAGGGTTTTTAACCAAGTATTAGAAATTAACATTTTATTTACAATTATTTAATTTGTCCAATTACTTTTGAGCCCCTAAAATGAAGGGATTGAGTTTAACGCACTGAATTGAAGCTGAAAGTCTGAACTTCAACTGCATCTGAATTGTTTTATTCAAAATCCATTGTGGTAACGTTCAGAACAAAAATTTTTTAAAAAAAATCTCTGTCCAAATATATATGGACCTATCTGTATAGGTTAACCCCTTAAGGACTTAGGGCGTGACCGCGGGGATCAGAAACTTTAGTGTGCCTAAAATATCGATTTTGCACCCCCCTGCACCCCTGCATGATTTTTTGATGGCGGGTGGTGCAGGGGGGGGGAGTTGTGGCCGGTGCGGGAGGCGGGCGGTGCGTCAGGCGGGATCGCAATCCCCAGCCCGCCTCCTCTTGAAAATTCGTTGGTGTACAGTGGTTATACCAGAGTGTCAGCACATTGCTGACACTCTGGTATAAACGGCTAACATCTGTGCAGATGTCAGCCGTTTAACTCTTTCCATACCGCTGTCAGTACGGACCGCTGTATGGAAAAAGTTAACAGTAAGAGGGAGCTCCCTCCCTCTCCCATCGGGGGGCTGCTGTGCCTTTGCAGCCCCCCGATGGGGAGGGAGAGAGCCCCCAGACAGCCCCCAGACAGTCCCCCTCCTTACCCTTCCCCGTCTGCGAAGTTGTGGCCACAACTGAGCAGACGGGGAAGGTTCCCATGGCAACAGGACGCCTTCTCAGGCATCCTGCTGTCCATGGTGCTGAACAGATCTGTGCTAAAGGCATAGATCTGTTCAGACAAAGTGTAAGTAAAATTCAGTACAAAACACTATATAGTGTACTGTACTGTATTAGGCTACTTTCACACTAGCGTTCGGGTGTCCGCTCGTGCGCACCGTTTGAAGGGGCTCACGAGCGGCCCCGAACGCATCCGTCTGGCCCCAATGCATTCTCAGTGGAGGCGGATCCACTGAGAATGCATCCGCCTGCCAGCGTTCAGCCTCCGCTCCGCTCAGTGAGCGGACACCTGAACGCTGCTTGCAGCGTTCGGGTGTCCGCCTGGCCAGGCGGAGGCGAGCGGATCCGTCCAGACTTACAATGTAAGTCAATGGGGACGGATCCGCTTGACGATGACACAATATGGCTCAATCTTCAAGCGGATCCGTTCCCCATTGACTTTCAATGTAAAGTCTGAACGGATCCGCTCAGACAACTTTCACACTTAGAAAATTTTCTAAGTTTTAATGCAAACGCATCCGTTCTGAACGGATGCGAACGTCTGCATTATCGGAGCGGATCCGTCTGATGAAACATCAGACGGATCCGCTCCGAACGCAAGTGTGAAAGTAGCCTTATACAGACATCAGACCCACTGGATCTTCAAGAACCAAGTGGGTCTGGGTAAAAAAAAAAGTAAAAAAAAGTGAAAAAAATGTAAAAATCAAAAAACAGATTTATCACTGAATAAAAATGAAAAAAATTAAATTCCCTACACATGTTTGGTATCGCCGCGTCATGTTACTTTCCCCGCACGGTGAACGCCATAAAAATAAAAAAATAAAAACTATTAGGATATTGAAATTTTGCCCACCTTACTTCCCAAAAAAGGTAATAAAAGTGATCAAAAAAGTTGCATGTACGCCAAAATAGTACCAATCAAACTGTCATCTCATCCCGCAAAAATCATACCCTACCCAAGATAATCGCCCAAAAACTGAAAAAACTATGGCTCTTAGACTATGGAAACACTAAAACATGATTTTTTTTTTTTTTTAAAATGAAATCATTGTATAAAACTTAAATAAATAAAAAAAAAGTATACATATTAGGTATCATCGCGTCCGTATAGACCGGCTCTATAAAAATATCACATGACCTAACCCCTCAGGTTACCACCGTAAAAAAATAAAAATAAAAACGGTGTAAAAAAAGCCATTTTTTGTCATCTTACGTCACAAAAAGTGTAATAGCAAGCGATCAAAAAGTCATATGCACCCCAAAATAGTGTCAATCAAACCGTCATCTCATCCCGCAAAAAATGAGATAATCGCCCAAAAACGGAAAAAAACTATGGCTCTTAGACTATGGAGACACTAAAACATTTTTCAAAAATGAAATCATTGTGTAAAACTTGCATAAATAAAAAAAATTGTATACATATTAGGTATCGCCTTGTCCGTGACAACCTGCTTTATAAAATTACCACATGATCTAACCTGTCAGATGAATGTTGTAAATAACAAAAAAAAGACGTGCCAAAAAAGCTATTTCTTGTTACCTTGCCGCACAAAAAAGTGTAATATAGAGCAACCAAAAATCATATGTTCGCTAAACTAGTACCAACAAAACTGCCACCCTATCCCGTAGTTTCTAAAATGGGGTCACTTTTTTGGAGTTTCTACTCTAGGGGTGCATCAGGGGGGCTTCAAATGGGACATGGTGTCAAAAAAACCAGTCCAGCAAAATCTGCCTTCCAAAAACCGTATGGCATTCCTTTCCTTCTGCGCCCTGCCGTGTGCCCGTACAGCGGTTTACGACCACATATGGGGTGTTTCTGTAAACTACAGAATCAGGGCCATAAATAATGAGTTTTGTTTGGCTGTTAACTAGGGATCGACCGATTATCGGTTTTACCGATATTATCGGCCGATATTCAGGATTTTGAACGTTATCGGTATCGGCATCTATTTTGCCGATATACCGATAAAGTATTGGGAACACAGAACGCACTGCTCTCAGCGCTCTCTGTGTTCCCTCCGCAGCACAGGGGAGAAGGAAGCAGTGTCTCCCTCCCCCTGTGCTGCTGCTGCCGCTGCCGCCAATGACAGGAGAGAAGACAAGAGGAGGGGAGGGGCTGTGGCTGCTGCGCCACCAATGAAGATGAGTCTTTCATTAATTCATATACAGGAGGCGGGAGCTGGCTGCAGAATCACATAGCCGGCTCCCGACCTCTATGACAAGTAGCTGCGGTCCGCGGTAGTTAACCCCTTAGGTGCCGCGGATCGCAGCTACCGCTCATAGAGGTCGGGAGCCGGCTATGTGATTCTGCAGCCAGCTCCCGCCTCCTGTATATGAATGAGAGACTTATCTTCATTGGTGGCGCAGTGCGCCCCCCCCAAGCCCCCCAGTATTAATCATTGGTGGTGCAGTGCGCCCCCCACCCCCATCCCAATAGTAAAAACATTGGTAACATTTTGTAAAATCAGTTTTGAATACCTTGAGGGGTGTAGTTTCTAAAATGGGGTCACTTTTATGGAGTTTTACTCTAGGGGTGCATCAGGGGGGCTTCAAATGGGACATGGTGTCAAAAAACCAGTCCAGCAAAATCTGGCTTTCAAAAACCATACGGCGCACCTTTCCCTCTATGCCCTACTGTGTGCCCGTACAGTAGTTTACGGCCACATATGGGGTGTTTCTGTAATTGGCAGAGTCAGGGCAATAAAGATACAATCTTGTTTGGCTGTTCACCCTTGCTTTGTTAGTGGAAAAAATGGGTTAAAATGGAAAATTTGGCAAAAAAATGAAATTCTCAAATTTCATCCCCATTTGCCAATAACTCTTGTGCAACACCTAAAGGGTTAACGAAGTTTGTAAAATCTGTTTTGAATACCTTGAGGGGTGTAGTTTATAGAATGGGGTCATTTTTGGGCGGTTTCTATTATTCAAGCCTCGTAAAGTGACTTCAGACCTGTAGTGGTCCCTAAAAATTGGGTTTTTGTAAATTTCTGAAAAATTTCAAGATTTGCTTCTAAACTTCTAAGTCTTGTAACATCCCCAAAAAATAAAATATCATTCCCAAAATAGTAGTTTGGGAATGATATCCCAAAATAAAATATCATTCCTACATGAAGTAGACATATGAAGAATGTAAAGTCATCACAATTTTTGGGGGTATTACTATGTATTACAGAAGTAGAGAAACTGAAACTTTGAAATTTGCCAACTTTTCCAAATTTTTGGTAAATTAGGTATTTTTTATGCAATTTTTTATTTTTTTTTAACTTCATTTTACCAGTGTCATGAAGTACAATATGTGACGAAAAAGCAATCTCAGAATGGCCTGGATAAGTCAAAGTGTTTTAAAGTTATCAGCACTTAAAGTGACATTGGTCAGATTTGCAAAAAATGGCCAAGTCCTTAAGGTGAAATAGGGCTGAGTCCTTAAGGTGTTAAAGGGGGTTGTCTGAGCTTTTACTATTGATGACCTATCCTCGGACCCCCACTGATCTGATATTGATGACATCCTGAGAATAGGTCACCAATAGTAAAATCCCAGACAACCCCTTTAATTCCCAGAATAAATTCCTCTTAATCCCTTAAGGACACAGCCTTATTTCACCTTAAGGACCAGGCCATTTTTTGCAAATCTGACCAGTGTCACTTTAAGTGGTGACAACTTTAAAACACTTTGACTTATCCAGGACATTCTGAGATTGTTTTTTCATCACATATTGTACTACATGACACTGGTAAAATGAAGTAAAAAAAAAAAACATTTTTATTTATAAAAAAATACCAAATTTACCAAAAATTTGTAAAAAATTGCAAATTTCCAAGTTTCAATTTCTCTACTTCTATAATACATAGTAATACCTACCAAAATAGTTATTACACTAGTCATACACCGGCGCTTGCACTTAAATAGACTGACGCAGCGGTACCGCAACGGTATCGCCAACGTTGAGAATCAAGTAAATGATAAATGCAATATGTGTATTAGGTACTGCGCGACATGTACCCCTTCTATTTTCCCTGCCTGTCGGCACTTTGAAGGTCCGCAGTATACAATAATACAGAAACTTACAGATTTTAGAATACCTTATCCTGGGTGTTCATCTGTGAGGGCTGTTTCTCCTGCGTCTTTCTGTTTTTTTTTCTTTTTTCTCTTTTCTTATTTCTTAGGTGACGTTCAGGATAAGTAAAGGTGTAGGGGGCTGGACCCTAATGATTATTTGTAATTTATTTTTTTGTAAAATACAGAGCTTGCCCCGGCCGGTGGCACAGCTCGTGGTTTGAAGAAGCCGCTTGTTCGCGCTCGCACGGAGTGCCCCGTGACGTCACAAGCTACGGTGGACTAGGAGGACCAGAGTTACTCCAACGCGTTTCGATTAGTACGCTAATCTTCGTCAGGGATGCTTCTTCTGGTTCCTGGTACTACTTTTAAAGGTCCTTATCTCCTCCCTTCCTTAACCCCTTCACCCCTGGCATTCTAGTTTTGTACTATTGAAAGGCGAATAATTCTATCTCGGAGTTCAGTCCTGAGGGAACCAGAGTGTTTAAATTAAATATCCAACGGCTTTCTGCTCTGGACATTTTTTTGATGTAATCTCCTCCTCTTTTGTCTTTTTTTACCATTTCTATTCCACAAAAAATGGTGCCGCTGTTGTTTCCCCATGTTTCTCCTTATGGTGTCTAGAGAGCGGATGACACTCATATTTTCTTCCTATATTATAGATGTGCTCCCCTATTCTTTTACTTATGGTTCTTTTTTTGCATCCTATATATGTTTTTTTGCACGGACATGTTTTGGCATATATTGCCAAGATACTCAGAGATAGAATTATTTGCCTTTCCATAGTACAAAACTAGAATGCCAGGGGTGAAGGGGTTAAGAAAGGGAGGAGATACGGACCTTTAAAAGTAGCACCAGGAACCAGAAGAAGCATCCCTGACGAAGATTAGCGTACTAATCGAAACGCGTTGGAGTAACTCTGGTCCACCTAGTCCACTGTAGCTTCTGTCGTGACGTCACGCGGCGCTCCGTGCGACCGCGAACAAGTGGCTTCTTCAAACCACGAGCTGTGCCACCGGCCGGGGCAAGCTCTCTATTTTACAAAATAAAATTTCTAAAAAAAATTACAAATAATCATTAGGGTCCAGCCCCCTTCACCTTTCCTTATCCTGAACGGCACCTAAGAAATAAGAAAAAAAAAACAAAAAAACAGAAAGACGCAGAAGAAACAGCCCTCACAGATGAACACACAGGATAAGGTATTCTAAAATCTGTAAGTTCCTGTATTATTGTATACTGCGGACCTTCAAAGTGCCGACAGGCAGGGAAAATAGAGGGGGTACATGTCGCGCAGTACCTAATACACATAAAAAATAGTTATTACTTTACATTCCCCATATGTCTACTTCATGTTTGGATCAATTTGGGAATGATATTTTATTTTTGATGGATGTTACAAGGCTTAGAAGTTTAGAAGCAAATCTTGAAATTCTTCTGAAAATTTCAAAAACCCACTTTTTAGGGACCAGTTCAGGTCTGAAGTCATTTTGTGAAGCTTACATAATAGAAACCACCCAAAAATGAGTCCCATTCTAGAAACTACACCCCTCAAGGTATTCAAAACTGATTTTACAAACGTCGTTAACCCTTTAGGTGTTCCACAAGAGTTAATGGAAAATGGTGATCAAATTTCAGAATTTAGATTTTTTGGCAAATTTTCCATTTTAATCAATTTTTTCCAGTAACAAAGCAAGGGTTAACAGCCAAACAAAATGCTATATTTATTGCCTCGATTCTGTAGTTTGCAGAAACACCCCATATGTGGCCGTAAACTACTGTACTGGCACACAGTAGGGCGTAGAGGGAAAGATGCGCCGTATGGTTTTTGGAAGGCAGGTTTTGCTGGACTGGTTTATTTACACCATGTCCCATTTGAAGCCCCCCTGATGCACCCCTAGAGTAGAAATTTCATAAAAGTGACCCCATCTAAGAAACTACACCCCTCAAGGTATTCAAAACTGATTTTACAAACTTTGTTAACCCTTTAGGTGTTGCACAAGATTTAATGGAAAATAGAGATACAATTTCAAAATTTCACTTTTTGGCAGATTTTCCATTTTAATATTTTTTTTCCAGTTACAAAGCAAGGGTTAACAGCCAAACAAAACTCATTATTTATGGCCCCGATTCTGTAGTTTACAGAAACACCCCATATGTGGTCGTAAACTGCTGTACAGGCACACGGCAGGGCGCAGAAGGAAAGGAATGTCACATGGGAGGGGTGGACTTCAATGACCAGATGTTGGCTCCCTATTTAGTTTCGCACCAGATGCTGGTATAAGAAGGTGTCTGTATATTTAATTCAATTGGCTGTATATAATAGTTTTGTTCTCTACAGTAAGGCGGGGAGAACAGGATCCTTCCTAAAATTCCAGGAAGAGATCATTTCGGAAATCCTGTATCCAGGAGGGTCCGTGCTCCAAGTCCCTGATGTAGTGAGCCGGCTACATGGCAGACACTTCCCCAGTGTCTATCCTGGTACCCCAACTCAACATTCCCCAAGAAAAAGATGTCGTGTCTGTAGCAGGGGTGGAATAAGGCGTGACACCACCTTTTTTTGTCCTGACTGTCCTGACCAGCCTGCCCTATACATAGGGGAGTGTTTCCGCAAGTTCCACACACAGGTACACTATTAGTGTAGGGATTGCGTGACACAGGACAGGCACACAGGGGTCTTAGGGCCCTTTCACACAGAGCTGCCACAAACCTCTCCTTTCACCTGGGACAAAGTGCATAATGTACTTCGCCACATCTCTGGGCGATTTGCACTTTGCACATTGTCCCATGGGGAAGGAGAGGTTTGTCCTCTAAAGGTAAAAAACAAAAAAACAAAAAATAAAACACAGATAAGCAAAAAAGTTCTGTTCTGTTTCAAAAGTTCAATAAAGTTTATAAAAGTTAATGTTCTGTTCAAATGTTATATAAAGTTAATGTTAATAAATTTATTGCGTTGCGGCCTGTTTTCTTTTTTTTTTTTTTTTTACCTTCTAGTTGGACCAAGCGATCAAGCAGCTGCAGCACTGATGTGCATTCTGAAAGAAGCATTGCGCTGCTGTCAGATTACACAAAAGTCTGTGTATGCGGCGCTGCAAGACGAGATTTCTCCTCTGCAGTAAAAAAGATACGTTTGCCGAGGCTTATGAGCTGAGGGGCGGTGTTCATATACTTTGGCAAACACTTTGCATAAAGATTAAAAAAATAAAAAATTCCGGCAATGATTTATTCATCCACATCGATTGATGTGAATGGAGAAATCGGGTTTGCATGTTGGGCGGAGCTCCTATGTCCTGGCAGACGTCTTTCCCCTCCTTTTTTATTTTTGCACATTTTTTGGCAGAGATTTTTTCATCCACATTGATCGATGCGAATGAAGAAATCTGTGCCGTTCATTTTTTATTTCAGCCCAGAGGCAGAACGGAAAAAAAAAATCTCATTACCCGTATGCTCAATATAAGGAGAATAGCAGAAACTCCTAATGCTGGCCATACATGTAATGATTGTGGAGACCCTCAAATGCCAGGGCAGTACAAACACCCCACAAATGACCCCATTTTGGAAAGAAGACACCCCAAGGTATTCGCTGAGGGGCATATTGAGTCCATGAAAGATTGAACTTTTTGTTCCAAGTTAGCGGAAAGGGAGACTTTGTGAGAAAAAACAAAAAAAAAATCAATTTACGCTAACTTGTGCCAAAAAAAAAAATCTTCTATGAACTCGCCATGCCCCTCATGGAATACCTTGGGGTGTCTTCTTTCCAAAATGCGGTCACATGTGGGGTATTTATACTGCCCTGGCATTTTAGGGGCCCTAAAGCGTGAGAAGAAGTCTGGAATCCAAATGTCTAAAAATGCCCTCCTAAAAGGTACTCGTTGGACTTTCGGCCCCTTTGCGCACCTAGGCTGCAAAAAAGTGTCACACATGTGGTATCGCCGTACTCAGGAAAAGTTGTGGAATCTGTTTTGGGGTGCCTTTTTACATATACCCATGCTGGGTGAGAGAAATATCTCTGTAAAATGACAACTTTGTATAAAAAAATGGGAAAAGTTGACTTTTACAGAGACATTTCTCTCACCCAGCATGGGTATATGTAAAAATACACCCCAAAACACATTGCCCTACTTCTTATGAGTACGGCGATACCACATGTGTGACACTTTTTTGCAGCCTAGGTGCGCAAAGGGGCCCAAATTCTAAAGAGCACCTTTATGATTTCACAGGGCATTTTTTATGAATTTGGATTCCAAATTACTTCTCACACTTTAGCTCTCCTATAATGCCAGGGTAGTATAAATTCCCCACAAGTGACCCCATTTTGGAAAGAAGACACCCCAAGGTATTTCGTGAGGGGCATGGCGAGTTCATGTAAAAAAAAATTTTTTGTCACAAGTTAGTGGAATATGAGACTTTGTAAGAAAAAAAAAAATAATACATCATTTTCCGCTAACTTGTGCCAAAAAAATAAAAATTCTAGGAACTCGCCATGCCCCTCACGGAATACCTTGGGGTGTCTTCTTTCCAAAATGGGATCACTTGTGGGGTATTTATACTATCCTGGCATTCTATCACCTCAAGAAACATGACAGGTGCTCAGAAAGTCATAGCTGCTTCAAAATGCGGAAATTCACATTTCTGTACCATAGTTTGTAAACGCTATAACTTTTGCGCAAACCAATAAATATACACTTATTTGGATTTTTTTATCAAAGACATGTAGCACAATAAATTCTGACACAAACTTGCATAGAAATGTAATTATATTTGAACAATTTAACCAGATAAAGTTAAAAATACACTTTTTTTGAGAAAATTGCGGCCTATTTTGATTAATATCGGAAAAACGAAAAATCTCAGCAGCAATCAAATACAACCAAAAGAAAGCTGTCTTTGTGAGAAGAAAAGGAGGTAAAATTCATTTGGGTGCCAAGTTGCATGACCGAGCAATAAAGCGTTAAAGTTGTGAAGTGCCGATTTGTAAAAAAAGCGCATGGTCACTAGGGGGGTATAAACCTGTGGTCCTTACGTGGTTAAGTAGGTCAGTCTTGAGGTTAGAGTAGAATGACTGTCTGGAAGTGTCTCTGATACACATAGATGTCTGCTCCATTGTTAAAAGAAGGTATCCAAAGTCCTGGCTAAAAAAACATCTTTAACTTTAAACATGGGGATCTGTTACACAATGTAAATGCACCGCAGAACGGTTAATATGACATATGTATATTTCCTATAAATACACCCTGCAACACAGCACTTGCACCCCATTAATAAACAAGGTTTGCTGGAATTATAGAGGTATTATCTAGTGCAAACCTAAAAGCAGCAGTATAATAGCAATTTGGATCCCCAATAAGTGCAACAAGGTGTAACAGAATCACTCTTATTACCCAGGCTGTGCACTCTCCTATTGTACCCTGTTCTTCTTTTATAGTGTAGATGATGCCTCCCTATGCTTTCCCTACAGCTTGAATAATCTTTCCCTGAACTTGCAAATTGTTTTTTCAGCACAGTAAAGTATTTTCTAGCACTGTCCCTAGCGCCTGCTAACATATCTCCCTGCACTAAGCACACTGGAAAATGGCAGAATCCAAAATGACTAAGGGTTGTTATAGGGCTATGACATCACAGGGCTGGCTGGATGCTGATTGGCTGCATGCATGGCATTGTGGGTGATCCCTCGTTCCCAGAGTTCTTTGCGCCATGTCCGAACGTGCAGAAGCCATTTTAGGAAAAAAATGTAATTTGTTACCACAAAGCGTGAGGAAATTCGGATTCAGTGCAAATCAAATTTTTCCTGAAATTCGGATCAAATTCCACTTTATCAACTTCGATTCATTCATCTCTAGTAGTGATTACTAACTACCTTAAGAGTTCCAAGAAAGGACAAGTGGTGAACCAGTGGTGAGCCTATTTGCTTTAAATCCCAGTGATATACTATACATTCATGGTACTGTGTGTGACTATGCAGGTACTGCAGTATAGATCACGGCATCAGCAAGGGAGAGTACTATTATTACTTACATTGTTATTTTAGGGAAAAGCTCTGTGTTTAAACCTTCCTGAGAAACATCCAGTTAGGGTAAAGCTGAGATGCTCCCTAAAAGCTGCTTATGCAGTCCAATGTATAAAAATAGAAAAAAAAAATATGCAAAATTAAAACTCCCCTTGTGGAACAAATGCATTTAACAAAGATTGAATAAAATAATTGTTTAAAAATGTGCACATACAAAAAAATAATAAATATTTCACAGAGACTTATTTTTTGATTTTTTTGATTTTTCTTAAAGTCCTACAAATAAATACACATATTTAATAACATATACAACATGCAGCTTCTATTTTCTTGAGAACAGAATAAATCAAAATGGTGGAAGTGCCTTTCTTAAATTCTGCTAATGGTATATGTCCTGAAAAATGTTACACCTCAAAATGTGAAAAACAAGACCTCACATGGCACACACTTACAAAAATATAAAAGTTATGGCTGTTAGGCAAAAACAGAAAAAATATTTTGTGTACTAAAATTAGTCACCTAATGAAAGGCTAATAGCTCCAACCCTGGTTTCTATATAGCAGCCAGTCTCTTCTATTCAACATTTTTTGTTCAATAAATGCAGAGTTAACATTTCAGTCTATGGCTACTTTCACACTCGCGTTTTGGGCGGATCCATCATGGATCTGCAAAAACAGATCCGTTACAATAATGCAACCACCTGCATCCGTCATGAATGGATCCATTTGTATTATCTGTAACATAGCCAAGACGGATCCGTCCTGAACTCCATTGAAAGTCAGATTGTGTCAGAGAAAACGGGTCCGTCCCCATTGACTTACATTGTGTGCCAGGACTGATCCGTTTGGTTCAGTTTCGTCAAGCGAGACTAAACGAGGCCAACTGATGCATTTTGCGCGGATCCTTTTCCATTCAGAATGCATTAGGGCAAAACTGATCTGTTTTGGACTGCTTGTGAGAGCCCATGATGGAGCTCACAAACGGAAAGCCTAAATCTACATAAACCAGTAAGTGACTTTGTCAATCCATTGCCTTTTAGTTCTGGCTTTTAGCTATTTACTTTTTTCTCAATTTCTATTCATAACTAGCGGATAAAAGTTGATGAAGTGGCATTCGATCAGAATTTCAGGGAAAATTTACTGGCGATTTATGGTAACAAATCAGATTTTTTTTTCCCCAAAATGGCTGCTGCACATGTTACAAAGTGAATTTGAAATAAGAAGACTGGGAATGAGGGGGCGGAGCTTGCGCCTGATCCGAATGGTCGCTTCTGGCTGAGCTCCGTGCATAGACCAGCTGGGATCGCAGCTAACGCAAGCTACAAAGACCACCAATCATGGTCAAAATCGGAGGACAGAGACCCCTCGAACCAGGAGCCATTCCTAAAGCGCCGAATCCTAACTCGGGGATGGCCAAATACCTTAAAAAGCAAGCCGCAGCTCCAGGGATTAAAGAACCCAAGATGGCGCTGCCGAGTGAACGCGCCTCTGATGGCGGCGATGAAGGTCAGTCTGAGGTGGAAAGTGAGGCGGGAGACGTGGGATCCCCTCGAGCACTGCCTGTGTCCAGGAGATTTATAAAACAAGCGTTGGCTGAAGCCTTAATGCCTCTGAAGCAGGAAATATCAGGCCTGACACAGGAGATTCAACATGTAGGCCACAGAGTGGAAACACTGGAAACTTCACAAGCTGCTATGATTGATCACAGGTCAGCGATTGCCCAGTCCCTTTCCATTTGCCAATCACATATCAATACCCTCTATAATAACCTGGAAGACCAGGAAAATCGTGGGCGCAGGAACAATCGGCGATTTAGAGGGGTCCCAGATTCCGTAACCAAAGAAGAAATCGTACCTGCGATTATGACCATTGCATCCTCACTATTACACTGCGAAGATCCCCCAAGCTTCTTAATTGAAAGAGCGCATAGGGCACTTAGACCCAAACCAAAAGGGAACGTGCCTCCTAGAGACATAATATGTCGCTTCTTGAATTTTGCTGATAAAGAAAAAATTCTCTCTGCCGCAAGACTGGCGAATAACGTCACCTTTAGCAACATTCCTATCTCAATATTTCAAGATCTAGCTCCTGTTACACTCCAGAAGAGGAAAGTCCTTAAACCACTCACTGATCTCCTCCGTGAAAAATGGATCCCATACAGATGGACTTTTCCATTTGGACTTTCATTCAACTATTCTGGGAAATTCATCAGGATCTCGACCTATGCAGACCTACAAGAATTTTTCTCTTCTTCAGACATCCCACTCCTGGATATAGCCTGCTGGGACACTGTTTCTGATATCACCTCCCTTCCGGATTTACCGAAGATGACACCCTGGGAGAAAGCAGGCACTCATAAGCAGCAAAGGGCAAAGAGAAGAAACAGCCCTCTGACGCCAAAGTGAATTGCATGGTCCACCTCATAGTACCTGAAGGACAGTCCTTATCAATAACCTTATGACACTCCTGTCCAGGATCTCTCCTATCCTTTTTCTTTTCCTTCTTCTCTTATTCCTCCTTCACCTTCCCCCTCCCTTATCTTCTCCCCCCCCCCCTGTTTCCCCCCCTTTTCCTTCTACCCCCCCTCTCATCCCCCCTTCTTTTGTATTTTCTTAATGGTCTTATCACCAAATCTTCTGGCATCCCTTAGCAGGTTGTTCTACATTGGGTTATAACCTCTTTTCCCCCCTCTCTTCTACTAGCTAATTATTACTTACAACTCACATTAATGTTGGTTGCTAATACGCAACCCTGTTTTAGTTATTGTTTTGTGTTAATTTTTCTTAATTCTGTTATTTTACAGTCAAGGAGTATTGATGTACATCGCAGATGATCTTAATATTGTGTCATGCTGGGTCCTGACTCCTCTTGAGGCCGCCAATCATCTCCATTTCTACCTCTCTGCTAACAAAAATCATAGTGATCTCCCCCTCCCATATCCTCCCATTTAATCCCTTATGGCAGATTTTAATGTGAAAGGATTAAGATCACCCTCTAAAAGATCTCAGATCTTCTCCCTCCTCTGGAAAGAGAAGTGCTCGATTATCTTTCTTCAGGAAACGCACTATAAACAGGGTAAATACCCAGATCTCTCCTACTCTAGATTCCCTGAATGGTATCACTCTGGTTCTGATGGAGCGGCCTCCAGGGGAGTCAGTATTGGCTTCAAAAAAAACTTCCCATTCCAATATTCCTCCCACATTCCTGACACAGAGGGAAGATATCTTATCTTAAAGGGACTTATTGGCCATAAAATGTTTACTTTGGTAAATATCTATGCCCCTAATTATGACCAAGTCCCCTGGCTTTTAGAAGTTCTTTCCAAGGTAGAAAATGTCAGTGAGGGAACGGTTATTCTGGCTAGGGACCTAAACTTAGCCTTACACCCAACCACAGACACTTCATCCAAGAAGTCTTCCACTTCAGGTAAACTCCTAAAAAAAGTAAAGAGTAAGCTACATTCCATGGGTTTGATTGATATATGGAGATGTATGAATCCATCAGTTATTGATTACACCTTTTATTCGACTCCATCTCATTCTTACAGCAGAATCGACTACATCTTCGTACCTAAAGATTTCTTGCACCAATCCTCAGACCCTCAAATTGGAAACATTACCATTTCTGATCATTCTCCAATTTTCCGCTCCTTCCATCCACAACCTGGATCTGGTAAGTTCTCCGGTTGGAGACTTAATGAGTCCATATTGAGCGACACTAGACACGTATCCCTATTCACCTCCCTTTTAGAACAATATTTTAAAACCAACGACTCCCCTGAAACATCCCCGCAGATATTATGGGATGCCCATAAAGCTTATATTCGTGGACACTTCATAAGCAAATGTTCCCACCTAAAGAAGTTAGCTGACAAATACTTTTCATCCCTCTTAGACCGCATTCATACTTTAGAAAACCTACATAAACAGTCCCTTGACCCTCAACAACTCACTGTGCTTTTAGCTCTTAGATCTGAGCTTAAAAACATTTTAAATAAAAAAAACAGCTAAGTATTACCTTTCTTCCCAGCAAAAATTTTACGCCCATGGCAACAAAGCCTCAAGATTCCTAATGAATCTAATAAAAAAAAGAAAAAATGCCAGATATGTAGCCTCTATTAAATCCCCCCAAGGCCACCAACTTTATTCACCTGAGTCTATTGCTGAACAGTTCCGCCTTTTTTATAAAGACCTCTACAACTTACCCCCTTCTTCTGACACTCAGTCGGTCACTGGGTCACATCGTCACCCCAATTCTTTTTTAGACACCCTTAAATTACCTTCCCTGACCCTGACCCAGAGTGAAGATCTTTCAAGACCCTTCGACCTTACAGAACTCACCAAGGCCCTAAAATCCTCTCCAAAAAATAAATGTCCCGGCCCTGAAGGTCTCCTGACTGTCTACTATTCGACTTTCCATAACACATTAGCTCCCCATCTCCTCCAAGTCTGTAACCAAACTCTCCTAAACTTTCCCCTCTCCTCAGACATGACGAGAGCTGTGATCTCGATCATTCCTAAGGAAGGAAAAGACCCTACTATATGTGCCAACTACCGTCCAATTTCCCTCCTAAACACAGATTTGAAACTTCTAGCAAAAATGCTAGCAACCAGAATACAACACATTCTCCCTGACTTGATCCACCCTGATCAAGTGGGTTTTGTCAAAGGAAGGGAAGGAAAGGACAACACTACCAAGGTTCTAGATGCCCTGTATTATGCCACTAGTAAAAAATTACTTTTAGTTCTCCTAGGTACCGACGCGGAAAAAGCATTTGACCGCATTGACTGGTCTTATATTAAACTTACACTTCAGAAATTCGGCTTTCCCGATCCATATATTCAGGCTATTTTTGCAATGTATACTAATGCTTCCGCTTCGGTCCTAGTGAATAACTATATTTCCAACAATTTCCAGATTAAAAATGGAACTCGCCAAGGTTGTCCCCTTTCCCCTCTTATTTTCGTATTAGTTATGGAAACCCTTATGCAGGCACTTAGACAGGGGGAATCCATCAAAGGATTAAAGATCGGATCCCAAGAATATAAACTAGCCGTCTTTGCGGATGACCTCTTAATCCTTACTACTAATCCCAGTACCTCCATGCCCAATTTACTACTTACACTAGATAACTTTAGTTCATTCTCTAATTTTAAGGTTAACCCTCAAAAATCACAGATTCTACATATTGGTTTACCCCCTATATCCATTAAAAAACTTCAAGCAAATTCCCCGTTTAATTGGACTACTCAACTCATAACATACCTAGGAATTAAAATTAATGGCCACCTACCAGACCTTTTTCAATTGAACTATACTCCCCTTCTGAAATCTATGGCCACTCAATTGGACTCATTAGAAAAACATTTCCTCTCTTGGTTTGGAAGGAAAAACATTGTAATCTCCAGGTTCTTCCTATCATGATCCCTCGATCCTTTTTTAGTAAGCTAAACGCACTAATACGGCAGTTTCTATGGGATAAGAAAAAGACCAGAATCTCACTTTCCACCCTCGTCAGACCGAAACATCTAGGAGGTATAGGCCTGCCTGACCCCGAATTATACATGAAAGCTATACACCTCTGTAGAGTGATTGATTGGATACGTTCCCCTCGAAAACTCTAACTTTATTTCTTCCCTTAGATCCCTCTTGCTATCAAACAAGCCCCTTACTCCTCTTCCTCATTTGACTAACCCTTTGATAAGGGCTACTATTAAAGTATGGAAGTGGTTCTCCTCCAATTATGATAATCTATTACCTTTTTCTCCCCTTCTTCAAATCAGAGATATATACTCCCTTGCCCCAACGGAAGTAAGATCCTCCATTCCCTCCCAGCTCAGATAATCATTTACTCCTATAAATGAGCTACTGGACAGTGAGGGTTGTGTCCCCCCAGAAGCTGATCTCGCCTCCATAAGCGGCATACAACCCGCTAACTTACTTGCTCTTAAATATCTCAAAGACAAGTTGCTCAGCTACTCCAAATCTACCCCCATGAACCATTTCCCTGGATGGTTTGAAAACCTGATATCCATCAACACTTACCCACCCAAATAAATCTCCTACCTCTGCAAAAGGCTCATCCAGCCTTCTACGAAAGTTAAACCTTCTTACATAGGACTATGGGAAAAGGATTTGTGAAAACAATTCTCAGATAAGGAAATGAATTCACTATTGATCACCCCACATAGGATCTCAAGGTGTGTCCGGGTGCAGGAGAACGGTTATAAAATTTTATCCAGATGGTATAAAACTCCTGATAAAATAGCTCTCCTGTACCCTGACGTACCAGACTTGTGTTGGAGATGTGGTTCAGATAAAGGCTCTTTCATCCACATTTGGTGGAACTGCCCTCTCCTATTACGTTGGTGGGATCAGATATTCCGCATCAGCAACTCTATATGTGGTTCTAGCGCCCCATGCACACCTGAGATCGCGCTTCTATCTCTAGATGCATCCAAACATGATAAGTGTCATGGGCTGTTTCTACACCTATTATCAGCAGCTCGTCTCCTGATCCCCACGAAATGGCGTTCTGCTGAAATCCCCTCTATTGATCAATGGATGAACAAGGTCGATCAAATCTATCGCCTTGAGGAGCTATCTAATTGGGAACTAGGTACTAGAAAGAAGTTCCTTTTGACTTGGTCAGCTTGGAGGATTTGCAGAAAATTCTCCTAACCTGATCCACCCCAAGAATCGCAAGCTATTCGCTCTTGACCTTACGTGATGTATGCCACTCTTATTGCTATTGACCTACTGATTTACTGTTATATTATTATTCCTTTTAATTGGAACTTGGTTTATTTCCTTTGTATAACTATTGTACTGATTGCTCTAGTAACACCTCCTGCTGCGTCAGGATATAACTGAAGCTCCTTGAATTGTAATGTATCCTTTACTCTTTGTTTTACAAACTAAAAACGAATAAAAATTGTTTAAATAAAAAATTTTAAAAAAGACTGGGAATGAGGTTTCACCTATAATGCCATGCAGCCAGCCAATCCCTATAACTAGGGTTGAGCAAACCCGAACTGTAAAGTTCGGGTTCGTACCGAATTTTAGGATTTTTTTCCCCGGACCCGAACCTGAACATTTCAGTAAAAGTTTGGGTTCGAGTTAGGTGCTTGGCGATGCGATTTAATGGCACTTTTTGAAAGGCTGCAGGGCAGCCAATCAACAAGCGTTTAACTAGTGTGCCCTTAGAAGCCATCACAGCCATGCCTACTAATGGCATGGCTGTTATTGGCGAGTGCAGCATGTGACCCAGCCTCTATATAAGCTGGAGTCACGTAGCGCCGCACGTCACATCAGCTCTTACTAGTGTAGGGATAGGAGGCTGCTGCTGTGAGGGGGAGAATAGGAAAGAATCTATCTGATATCAGAACTTGTTGTTAACTCTGCGATCTACAGCAAAAAAAATAATTTGTGAGGGTGCAATGCAACATTTTTATACCCTGCAGTGAGCACAGTGACACAGAAAACGAAGTTTTATCCGTCTGTTAGTTGGGTGGGCGTCGGCGGCCATTTTGTGCAAGTTCAGTGCACCAGCACAGCATATGTGCCAGGGACAATAATTTAATCCTGTTCTTTTAGTTCAGTGGGCAACATATACCCATTTTTTAAGTGCACCTGCACTGCATATGTGCCAGGGGAAGGGAGAATAATATAGGTAATCAGTCTGTGAGTTCATACACCCAGGGGGTGACATATTCACATTTTTACCTGTAAAGTACCCCTGTGCTGCATATGTGAGTGTAATCAATTCAGTAAATCCATCTGTTAGATTCTGGGGGGACAAATAAATATTTTTTTTGCTAAAAAGTACATTTGCGCCCTGCACTGCATTTGTTAAAGTGAAAGAAAATCTGTTAAATCCATCTCTTTCATTTGTGGGTGAAAAAATCATATTATTTTGGCCATAAAGTACCTTTGCGGCCTGCACTGCAAATCTGATGGTGAAACAAAATCAGTAAATCATATTTTTTTTCCCATAAAGTACCTTTGCGGCCTGCGCTGCATATCTGACAGTCCAATACAACCGTTAAATACTGCTGTTATATTGTGGTTTGAAAAAAGCACCCTTTTTGTGCTACATCGTATATTTTTGGCCTGCGCTGCATTTCTGACAGTCCAATACAACCGTTAAATACTGCTGTTATATTGTGGCTTGAAAAAAATACCCTTTTTGTGCTACATCGTACATTTGCGGCCTGCGCTGCATTTCTGACAGTCCAATACAACCGCTAAATACTGCTGTTATATTGTGGTTTGAAAAAAACACCCTTCTTTTGCTACATCGTACATTTGTGGCCTGCGCTGCATTTCTGACAGTCCAATACAACCGTTAAATACTGCTGTTATATTGTGGTTTGAAAAAAAACGCTCTTTTTGTGGTAGATTGTGCATTTTTGGCCTGTGCTGCATTTCTGGCAGTCCAATATAACCTTTAAATACTGTATTTTTCGCCCCATAAGACGCACTTTCCCCCCCCTCAAATGTGGGAAGAAAATGCCCCTGTGTCTTATGGGGTGACTGCTGCCATTTTACATTGCAGACTGCGATGTATCAGCTGGAGGCGGGAAGGAGGAGGGGCCGGTGTCATGCAAATGCGGCAGGGCCGGTGCGGTCACTGTACTCCGGCCCCGCCGCTCACTCACTGCTTTATTTACTAAACTCTTTATATTAATAACCTTAATTTAAGTTCCGATCCCCAGCCCCATCTGTACTACTTACTAAATGTCCTGTAGCAGGGCGGGCAGCCGGCCGTAACTCACTGATGTCATGTGCCTGCGCCGCCTACTTCATTCATAAAGTAGGCGGCGCAGGCACCTCATGTGACATCAGTGAGTTCCGGCCGGCCGGCCGCCCTGCTCTGCCTGCTACAGGACATTTAGTAAGCAATAAAGCAGTGAGTGAGCGGCGGGGCCAGAGTACAGTGACCGTACCGGCCCCGCCGCATGTACTTTTGCGGCCTGCACTGCATTTCTGACAGTCCAATACAACCGTTAAATACTGCTGTTATATTGTAGTTTGAAAAAAACACCCTTTTTGTGCTACATAGTACATTTTCAGCCTGCGCTGCATTTCCGACAGTCCAATACAACCGCTAAATACTGCTGTTATATTGTGGTTTGAAAAAAACACCCTTTTTGTGCTAGATAGTGCATTTGCGCCTGCGCTGCATTTCCGACAGTCCAATACAATTGTTAAATACTGCTGTTATATTTTTCTTAGAAAAAAACACCCTTTTTGTGCTTGATTGAACATTTGCGGCCTTTGCTGCATTTCTGACAGTCCAATACAATTGTTAAATACTGCTGTTATATTTTTCTTAGAAAAAAACACCCTTTTTGTGCTAGATTGTACATTTGTGGCCTGCGCTGCATTTCTGACAGTCCAATAAAACCAGTCAATACTGCTGTTACACTGTTTGTTTACAAATTCAATTTTTTTTGTGACCGTGAAGTAATTGTATTAAATTCACCTTTCACACTGTTGTGTGACCTCAAGAAATGTTTTCTCTTTATGACACCGTCACAGCCTTACTGTCAGTGAACTTAATTGTTGACTGTTGGCAGTTACATTGTCGCCTGACATAAAACATCTGTTAGTTTGGTTGGTGAATGCAAAGAATAAGGAGAGCGTCAAATAAGGGACGTGGCCCTGGTCGTGCTGCTGGTGTTGGTGGAGCTCCTGTTGCAGGGAGAGGACGTAACTCGAAACTCCTTCCTCTGTAGGCGACAGAACCTTCAGCATTATTTGGAAGGCCCGAATGCCGCTCTACGAATGGTGAGGCCAGAACAAGTACAGGCGATAGTAGATTGGGTGGCTGACAGTGCCTCCAGTTCCTTCACATTATCTCTTACCCAGTTCTCTGCTGAAAGATCAGAGTTGGCACCTGCAGCCCATGGCCATCAGTATTTCACCTCACCCCCTTGCAAATCAGCCAAGCAGTCTGAGCCCCAAGTCATGCAGCAGTCTCTTCTGCTTTTTGATTACTCTGTTAGCAGGGTTTCCCAGGGCCATCCACATAGACCTTTCCCAGAACTGGAAGAGATTGAGTGCACCGATGCCCAACCACTTATGTTTCAGGATGAGTACATGGGAGGACCACAGCAGCACATCTCGGATGATGACGAAACACAGGTGACAGCGGCTGCGGCTTTCTGCAGTGTGCAGACCGACAAGGAGGGCAGGGGTGAAGACTGGGTAGAAGATGATGTGGAGGACGATAAGGTCCTTGACCCCACATGGAATCAAGATCATGCAAGTGACCTGTGTAGTTCGGAGGAAGAGACGGTGGTCGCACAGAGCCACTAGCACAGCAAAAGAGGGAGCAGGGTGCAAAAGAGGGGCGGCCATCCCCTACACAGTATGCCTGCTACTGCCCATCGCAACAAGGGATCGAGTACACCAAAGCCAGCTCCAATGAGTTCCCTGGTGTGGCAGTTCTTCAGACAATGTGCTGACAACAAGACATGAGTGGCTTGCGCGCTGTGCAATCAGACCCTGAAGCGAGGCATAAACATTCTAAACCTGAGCACGACCTGCATGACCAGGCATCTAAGTGCAAAGCACAAGCTGCAGTGGAGTAGACACCTAAAAAACCAAGAAAGGTCTCTGGCTCCTCCTGCTTCCTCTTCTGCTGCAGTCTCGGCCTCTTCATCCCCTTCTGGAGTGACAGTGGCACCTGCCATCCCGCAAACAGAGGATGTGCCAGCAACGCCACCACCTCGGTCACCAAGAATCTCTACAATGTCCCATGGAAGCATTCAGCTGTCTATCTCCTAAACACTGAAGCGAAAGAGGAAGTATCCCCTACCCACCCGTGATCCCTGGCCCTGCATGCCAGCATTTCCAAATTCCTGGCTTTTGAAATGCTGTCATCCATCTGGTGGAGACGGAGAGTTTTAAAAGCCTTATGGCGGTGGCTGTCCCACAGTATGTCGTTCCCAGTAGAGATGTCCCGAACTATTCGCCGGCGAACATCGCTTGTTCGCGTTCGCCACGGCAGGCGAACATATGCGATGTTTGGTCCGCCCCCTATACGTCATCATTGAGCAAACTTTGACCCTGTACCTCACAGTCAGCAGACACATTCCAGCCAATCAGCAGCACAGCATACCCTCCCTCCCAGACCCTCCCACCTCCAATCAAAAAGCAAGGACAGCATCCATCTTAGATTCATTTTGAAGCTGCAGTGTTAGTGAGAGCAGGGACAGTGCAGCTGCTGCTGAATTAATAGGGAAATCGTTAGCTAGGCCAGTGTTCTGTGTCCACTCCAATCCTCAAAGGCTCATCTGATCTGCTGTAAGGACAGCGTCCTGACAGCACCCCAAAAAGCCCTTTTAAGGGTCCATTCACACGTCCGTTGTTTCTTTCCTGATCTGTTCCGTTTTTTGCTGAACAGATCTGGACCAGATCCGGACCCATTCATTTTCAATGGGTCCTGAAAAAAAATCTGACATTGAGCTGTCCGTTTTTTTTCAGGACCCATTGAAAATGAATGGGTCCAGATCTGGTCCAGATCTGTTCAGCAAAAAACGGAACCAATCAGGAAAGAAACAACGGACGTGTGAATAAAGCCTTAGGGCTAGTACATCAGTCTGCTTTTTTTTTCTTTTCTCTGTAATATAATTGCAGTTGCCTGCCAGCGTGTGTGTCAGGCCCACAGCATATATTGTGCCCACTACTGCCAGTGCCCACCACTCATATCTGGTGGCACAGTAGCTTGCATTTAAAACAGTAAAACATTTTTTTCTCTGTAATATAATTGCAGTTGCCTGCCAGTGTGTGTCAGGCCCACAGAGTGTACTGTGCCCACTGCCCACCACTCATATCGGGTGTCACAGTACCTTGCACGCATAGTACCACTAATCTAAAAAAAAATGACAGGCAGAGGCAGGCCACCCCGCAGGGGCCGTTGTGGTCGTGGTGCTGTGATTTCCTTTGGCCCTAGAATAATGCCCAGTGTTCAGAGGCCACGTACCCTGAACTCGAAAAGTTCTGATGACATAGTTGACTGGCTAACACAGGACACCCAATCTTCTACAGCTTCCGCTTGGAACCTTGACGCACCATCCTCCTCCAGCTCAGCTTAGGGCACCTCTCAAGTTACCACTCGCCCGCCTGCCGCCACCAACACTAGCACCACAGCTGCTTCACTTGATCTGTCAGAGGAGTTATTTACACATCAGTTGGAAGAAATGAGTGATGCGCAACCATTATTGCCAGAGGATGTTTGCTAATGAGCCTAGCTCACTAAGGTGTTACATTTGTTGCTGGGGGAGGAGTTTGGGAAGCAGTGTGTGTATATATAGAGACAGACTCATTAGCTGGCCTAATTCATTAGCTGCAAGTACTACCTTCAAGTACTACATTAAGTACAGTAAAGAGATATTGCAGGAGATAGTCAGGAGGTAGGCTGGAAGGTGGAAACAATACAAAAAAAAAGGTAACATTTGTTTGATTTAAATTTACAATTTTTTTTTTTCTCCTCTTTAAAATGGCAGACTTGGTTCAGTGCAGGAATTGTTGTGCATTTATTTCATGTTCCACTCTTTGGAGATTCAGATGCTGTCAGATCTGTAGACAGTTCTGCTTACTGCAGCAGGAAATTGCATTTTTGAAATCTGAAATATTTAAATTATCTGTTAAACAAACTCCAGCTAGGACTGCTGCAATGCCACTGCCACAGAGGACCCCCAGAAATGGCAGATGGGTTAATGTAGGTTCTGGAAGACTTAGAGTGGTGGATAGAAGACATGTCCCACAGTCGGTGGTTCTCCATAATTCATTTGCAGCACTCTCAGAATGTAAGGACAACATGGATATGGACTCAAGCACAGAGGGTGAGAAACCATCGACTCCTATGTCTAATGTATGCAACAAAAAAGATAAAGTGAAGTCTCAAAGGAAGCAGCTGTTGCTGGGTGATTCAATCATAAGAAGTGTGGAGCTTAAAGAAAATAGTTTTGTGAGATGTCTCCCTGGGGCTACTGCTAGAAGAGATAGAAGACGTATTATTAATATTGTTAAGCAAGCAAAGCAGGAAGGGGACGTGGATGTTCTTGTCCATCTAGGGACAAATGACCTGGCTTGCAATGAAGTGTCAGAGGTGAAAAAATCTTTTATCACACTTGGTAATGACGTACAGGATTTTGCATCCACCATTTCATTTTCTGAAGTTCTGCCTGTGCATAATGTTCAGAATGATAGGCAGAGGCGCATAAAGGAGTTCAACATATGGCTTGGTAAATGGTGTCAAGAGCAAGGATTTGGCTTTGTTTCTCATGATAGCTCTACTTGGAATAGAAAGGAACTGTACAAAAAAGATGGTTTGCAGCTTTCTCTCAAAGGAACAAATGTACTTAGTGAACAACTCCAAGAATTTGCGGAAGAGTATTTAAACTAGGAAGGGGGGGCAAAAGAGTGAAAATAAAAGAGTCCAATTGCCCCCCGAAACAATGCCAGAACAGGTCAGAAGCACAGAGGTTAAGAAATGATAAGCTCAGAGTCCTGTCTACAAATGCTTTCAGTTTAGGTAAAAAAATCAATGAACTTGGGTCAATAATGGCATCTGAGAATGTAGATTTAGTGGCTGTTATGGAGACATGGTTTAATGAAAGAAATGACTGGGACATAACCATACCAGGGTACTCTTTATACAGAAGAGACAGAGAAGGCAAGAAAGGAGGAGGAGTGGCCCTGTATGTGAAAGATAGCATTAAATCTAACCTAATACAAGTTGGTGAGGCATACATAGAGTCAGTTTGGGTTACGTTGCAGTTTGCTAACCATGCAGTAACTCGTGTAGGTGTGATATATAGACCACCTGGTCAAGTTAAAGAACTAGATGATCTACTAGTTGAAGAAATAGCTAAAATGACAATGAAAGGAGAAGTTATCATTATGGGAGATTTCAATCTTCCAGATATAAACTGGAAAACCAAAATAGCAAGTTCTACCAGGAGTACAGATATTCTAAATTCCCTACTGGGGTTATCTCTACAACAAGTGGTTGAGGAGCCAACCCGGAGGGAGGCCATTTTGGATTTGGTATTCACAAATGGGGATTCGGTATATGATGTCATTGTAGGCGAAACCTTGGGATCTAGTGATCACCAGTCAGTGTGGTTTAATATAAGAACTGTGATGGAGTCCCACCACACAAAAACAAAAGTTTTAGATTTTAGAAAAACAGACTTTTCAAAAATGAAATTAGTCATAAATGAGTCCTTATCAGACTGGAACGGATTACATGGAGTCCAGGAGAAATGGGACTACTTAAAAGGTGCATTATTGAAGGCAACAGAAAATTGCATTAGACTTGTCAGTAAAAGCAAAAAAAGGAAGAGACCACTGTGGTACTCAGCAGAAGTGGCCCAAATCATCAAAAATAAAAAGCTAGCATTTTGTAATTATAAAAAAAACCAGAGCAATGAAGATAAGGAAATCTACAAGATTAGGCAGAGAGAGGCCAAGCAAGTTATAAGAACTTCTAAAGCGCAGGCAGAAGAAAAACTAGCTCAGTCTATGAAAAAAGGGGATAAGACATTCTTCAGATATATAAATGAAAAAAGGAAATTAAAACAAGGAATAACTAAATTAAAAACAAAGGACGGAAGGTATGTAGAAGAGAATAAAGGGCTAGCCGACTGCCTTAATGAATACTTCTGTTCAGTTTTTACAAAAGAAAAAGGAGAAGGACCTCCACTAGAAAGGATAACTAATAAATCATTTGATGCATGTATCTTTACAGAGGAAGATGTTCTAAGTTTGCTGTCTAAGGTGAAGACAAATAAGTCACAGGGGCCTGATGAGATACACCCAAAATTATTAAAAGAGCTTAGTGGTGAGCTGGCAAAACCGTTAACAGATTTATTTAACCAATCATTAGTAACAGGAGTCGTCCCGGAAGATTGGAAATTAGCAAATGTCGTGCCCATTCACAAGAAAGGTAGTAGGGAGGAATCGAGCAACTATAGACCAGTGAGTCTGACATCAATAGTAGGCAAATTAATAGAAACCCTATTAA
Source organism: Bufo bufo (assembly GCF_905171765.1). NCBI lineage: Eukaryota > Metazoa > Chordata > Amphibia > Anura > Bufonidae > Bufo > Bufo bufo. The sequence goes on from NC_053390.1 coordinate 712,403,064, forward strand.
AGGATAGGATTGTGGAACATCTAAAATTCCATGGATTGCAAGATGAAAAACAACATGGGTTTACTTCAGGGAGATCATGTCAAACAAATCTTATAAATTTTTTTGACTGGGTGACTAAAATAATAGACGGTGGAGGTGCAGTAGACATCACATATCTAGATTTTAGTAAGGCTTTTGACACTGTCCCACATAGAAGACTTACCAATAAACTACAGTCATTGAGCATGGACTCCCATATTGTTGAGTGGATTAGGCAGTGGCTGAGTGACAGACAACAGAGGGTTGTAGTCAATGGAGAACATTCAAAACAAGGTCATGTTACCAGTGGGGTTCCACAGGGATCTGTACTGGGACCAATTTTGTTTAATATCTTTATAAGTGATATTGCAAAAGGCCTCGATGGGAAGGTGTGTCTTTTTGCTGATGACACAAAGATATGTAACAGGGTTGATGTTCCTGGAGGGAAACGCCAAATGGAAAAGGATTTAGGAAAACTAGAAGAATGGTCAGAACTCTGGCAACTGAAATTTAATGTGGATAAGTGCAAGATAATGCACCTAGGGCGTAAAAACCCAAGGGCAGAATATAGAATATTTGACACAGTCCTGACCTCAGTATCTGAGGAAAGGGATTTAGGAGTAATTATTTCAGAAGACTTAAAGGTGGGAAGACAATGTAATAGGGCAGCACGAAATGCCAGCAGAATGCTTGGATGTATAGGGAGAGGTATAAGCAGTAGAAAGAGTGAAGTGCTTATGCCGCTGTACAGAACACTGGTGAGACCTCACTTGGAGTATTGTGCGCAGTACTGGAGGCCATATCTCCAGAAGGATATAGATACTCTAGAGAGAGTTCAGAGAAGAGCTACTGAACTAGTACATGGATTGCAGGATAAAACTTACCAGGAAAGGTTAAAGGACCTTAACATGTATAGCTTGGAAGAAAGAAGAGACAGAGGGGATATGATAGAAACTTTTAAATACATAAAGGGAATCAACTCGGTAAAGGAGGAGAGCATATTTAAAAGAAGAAAAACTACCACAAGAGGACACAGTTTTAAATTAGAGGGGCAAAGGTTGAAAAGTAATATAAGGAAGTATTACTTTACTGAGAGAGTAGTGGATGCATGGAATAGCCTTCCTGCAGAAGTGGTAGCTGCAAATACAGTGAAGGGGTTTAAGCGTGCATGGGATAGGCATATGGCTATCCTTCATATAAGATAGGGCCAGGGGCTATCCATAGTATTCAGATATATTGGGCAGACTAGATGGGCCAAATGGTTCTTATCTGCCGAAACATTCTATGTTTCTATGTTTCTATGTAGATAACAGGGATATGTCTCAGTCAGGCAGCATTACACACATGGACGTACGGTGTGATGATGATGATGTTGTACCCGCTGCTGCTTCCTTTGCCGAGTTGTCAGATACAAGTAAAGCGGTTGATGATGACGATGTGTCCGTGGATGTCACGTGGGTGCCCGCTCGAAGAGAAGAAGAACAAAGGGAAAGTTCAGATGGGGAGACAGAGAGGAGGAGGAGACGAGTTGGAAGCAGGGGGAGGTCATCGCAAGGATCTAGTGGCACAGTCAGACAGCATGTATCGGCACCCGGGATCAGCCAGACAGCACGCCAATCAACGCATGCTGTTGCCACCACCAGAATGCCGTCATTGCAAAGCTCAGCAGTGTGGAATTTTTTTTGTGTGTCTGCCTCTGATAATAGCGATGCCATTTGCAACCTGTGCCAAAAGAAACTGAGTCGTGGGAAGTCCAACACCCACCTAGGTACAACTGCTTTGCGAAGGCACATGATCTCACATCACAAACGCCTATGGGATCAACACACGATGAGTACAAGCAGCACACAAACTCAAAGCCACCATCCTCCTCCTGGTCCAGAATCTTTTGAGGAGGTGACAACCTGTAGGCACCATCAGCGACATCATCCCATTTGTTTTCTTCCTGGAGCGTGCCCTGCGAAGAGTGCTGGATCAGGCTTACAGTTCTGAAGACTCAGGGGTGCTGGCTTGGCCGGGCAGAAGGAGTGTGGGAGACTGTGAGGCCTTTTTCTCCAAGCTGCTCCGGATCAGTGCTCTGGGCTCTGGGCTGGAAGTGGGCCCAATAAGAAAAAAATATTTTTCATTACACCTCAGGTCAGACCACCAATCAGACCCCCAATGTTAATCAGACCTCAGATAACAGCCCCAATAAGATCCCCAATGTTAATAAGACCTCAGATCACACCTCAGCTCAGACCCCAATATGAATGACCCCCAATCAGACCTCAGATAAGAGCCCCATGCCTCATAGCAGCCCCCAGTGCCTCTCATCAGCCCCCCAGCGCCTCTCATCAGCCAGTAATAACAGCCCCCCCTCAATCATGTGCCAGTAATAACAGGGCCCCCCCAATCATGTGCCAGTAATAACAGGCCCCCCCCCAATCATGTGCCAGTAATAACAGGGCCCCCCAATCATGTGCTAGTAATAATAGCCCCCCCCCCAATCATGTGCCAGTAATAACAGGGCCCCCCCAATCATGTGCCAGTAATAACAGGGCCCCCCCCAATCATGTGCCAGCAATAACAGGGCCCCCCTATTATGTGCCAGTAATAACAGGGCCCCCCCAAATCATGTGCCAGCAATAACAGGGCCCCCCCATTCATGTGCCAGTAATAACCAGCCCCCCCCATTCATGTGCCAATAATAACCAGGCCCCCCCATTATGTGCCAGTAATAACCAGGCCCCCCCATTATGTGCCAGTAGTAACCAGGCCCCCCCATTATGTGCCAGTAGTAACCAGGCCCCCCCATTCATATTGGGGTCTGAGCTGAGGTGTGATCTGAGGTCTTATTAACATTGGGGATCTTATTGGGGCTGTTAGCTGAGGTCTGATTAACATTAGGGGTCTGATTGGTGGTCTGACCTGAGGTGTAATGAAAAATATTTTTTTCTTATTGTGCCCACTTCCAGCCCGGAGCCCAGAGCACTGATCCGGAGCAGCTTGGAGAAAAAGGCCTCACAGTCTCCCACACTCCTTCTGCCCGGCCAAGCCAGCACCCCTGAGTCTTCAGAACTGTAAGTTTATACCCGGCGAGCAAAAATGCTGATTTTTGGGGGTTCCTACACCCATGCCCCCCCCAATCGTGTGCCAGTAGTAGGGCCCTCCCATTATGTGCCAGTAAAAAAATAATGAACACTTATACTTACCTCTTTGGAGCGATGCGATGCAGGACTCTTCCGGCCTGTGTCCCGACTCCAGCGCTGTACGGCTCAGGCGGCGCGATGACGGCCTAGTAGTGCCGGCAGCCTATCAGAGGAACAGGAAAGGGACACACCTCCCTGCCCTGCTCCTCTGCAGCATTCTGTTTGTATCGCTGTCCTGAGGACGGCGATACAAACAGTCAGATCACTATGGAGATGAGCGCTTTGCTTCCACAATGGAAGCGCTCATCTCAGTGCCTGCCCCGCCGCCGCACACACTGCCGCTGGGGGGGATTTGACCAAACCTGTCCCCCCCGCATTATTTCCTGGGGGGGATCCGTCCCCCCTGTCCCCCCCGCTTCCTACGCCCATGTCCGTGGTGTTGTACGTGGCTGGGGGGAAGAACATACCTTCAGTGAGATCACTGAGGATGAGGAACGGGACATGAGTAGCTCGGCATCCAACCTTGTGCAAATGGGGTCTTTCATGCTGTCATGCCTGTTGAGGGACCCTCGTATAAAAAGGCTGAAGGAGAACGACCTGTACTGGGTGGCCACACTACTAGACCCCCGGTATAAGCAGAAAGTGCCTGAAATGTTACCGAATTACCGGAAGTCGGAAAGGATGCAGCAGTTCCAAAATAAATTTAAAAGTATGCTTTACACAGCGTATAAGGGTGTTGTCACAGCACAACGGGAATCTAACAGGGGAAGAGGTGAAATTAATCCTCCTCCTACCACGACCACGCCGGCAAGGACAGGACGCTTTACAGATATCGACACTCTGAGGAGCGATGAACCCCTTGACTACTGGGTGTGCAGGCTTGACCTGTGGCCTGAGCTATCCCAATTTGCAATAGAACTTCTGGCCTGCCACGCTTCAAGTGTCCTGTCAGAAAGGACCTTCAGTGCAGCAGGAGGTATTGTCTCTGAGAAGAGAAGTCGCCTAGGTCAAAAAAGTCTAGATTACCTCATCTTTATTAAGATGAATGAGGGATGGATTCCGAAGGGACTGACAGTGGGCGATACATTCGACTAAAAAAGGCCTGATGAGATGAGCTGCCTTGGGCTAAAAATGGTCCACACGCTGCTGTATTTTATCTCTGAATTCCGGATGACTTGCGTGACTTATCCGCCACCAACTAGGGTTCAAGCCGCAATGTTTTAGGGCACTTTCTGCCTGGGAAACAAACATCAATTTTTCTGGCCGCTGCTACAGCAGCGGCTGCAACAGTACCTAATTTTTCAGGCATGTGTACATGCCTAATTTTTCTGGCCTCTGGTGCTGCACTGTGGCTTCAAAAACCAAGCAAAAAAAAAAAGGCACATACTTGTGTCATTTCCCCTTCGTGATCATTACCTTGTTGTGGTGAAGGGGCTTGCGTATCACAATGAAGCGACCACCTCTATGAGTGTGTTGGCAATGGCAATGTTGGCACACCCCAGATGATAAGGTCGTTGCTTCATTGGGAACAGACCAAAAGCGATCAGCTGGATAATTTTGCATAGAAAAAACATTAATTTTCTTTGTGATCATCTAAGGTGATCATTAAAGCCTACTAGGCCAACAATGGGCCCACACTGCAGAATAATTGTTTTCTGGGTCACTTAACTGTCATTGAACTACCTCAGCACGACCATAGGCTTTGAAAAACACCCATCGCCTGCAATCTCCCAAACGTGCGCACGAGCACAGTCATCACTACACCAAGATTGACGCATAGAGGTATAAAATTTGTCATGAGTGTGTCAACTATATTGACAACTCTTTGCGGTTGTCTAAAATCTATTCCATACACGTCCCCTGATAGGGGACATAACATGGATTAAACTGATAGGAATAGTACTACTTAACACACCACTCCTATCTGGTGGCACAGTAGATTGCACGCGCAGAGTGCCCCAAATTGGACGTAGGAGGACCGACCAAGCTTCTTTTTCCATTTCCCGGTTCCTAAAATCGATTCCATATACACGTACCCTGATAGGGGACGTAACAGGGATTAAACTGATAGGAATAGTACTACTTAACACACCTTATAATAACGCAGAGAGAGGCAATGCAGAGAGAGGAGTCTGAAGAAGAGGAGTCGGAGGAGGAAGGTGGAAGACCAACCACAGCAGGCGTCCCAGGGGGCTTGTTGTCACCTTTCGGGGACCCTTGGTGTTGTACGTGGCTGGGTGGAGGAAGAGACCTTCAATGACGTCAGTGAGGACAAGGAACGGGACATGGCTAGCTTGGTATCCAACCTTGTGCAAATGGACTGTTTGCTGTTGTTTGAGGTGCGTTAAACGGGGAGTTTGGTCTGTCACTGTGAAGCGGGCGTAACCCTTACACTACCTGATCAATACAACATCATACCTGATGTTTTAAAGCACGTTATTCCAAACAATTTAGGAATTTTAGGTGATTTATGCCCTTTATGGATTAAAACCCGACTCTGCGTCAACTACGTAATTTTCCATGGGAGTCTTGCCATGGATCCCCCTCCGGCATGCCACAGTCCAGGTGTTAGTACCCTTGAAACAACTTTTCCATCACTATTGTGGCCAGAAAGAGTCCCTGTGGGTTTTAAAATTCGCCTGCCTATTGAAGTCTATGACGGTTTGCCCGTTCTCGAACAATTGCGAAAATTCATGTTCGCTGTTCGCGAACGGAAAATTTTATGTTCGCGACATCTCTATTGGTTTACCATTATTGTCTTCTGAAACCACAGCTGAGCTACATCCTTCCAGAGGGATACCCTGAGTGGTACCCTTGGACCACCTATGCCATTCTTTAAGGGGCTTTGTGACCTTCACCCCATCACTATATCTCATGTACTGAGCAGCCGTCTGACCCCTCGAGGGGACTATTCCCCCCCCAACATGGATCTGCCACAACCCATCCTTGGTTAACCGAGTCGTTACCCGTGTCCAGGGACATGCTTTAGACCGTACACGAAGGGTACCGCCCGTCTCCTTCTCACGGTCTGTCCGACTCCGACTTTTACACAGCTTATGTCGGACAGCTAGAAATCTCGTGCCTATTTCTACTCCGAATGCTTTTTCCAATCCCACAGGGCCTTCAGGCCAGAGCTCCCTTTGCTGGATTCCCAGTATGCCTCCTAAAGGGCTATACACACAGCTGAGCTGCACCTATGTTTGGCCAGCTGAGGGTACCCAATAAATGAGACCCGCTTTTCTCCAGTTCAGTGTGGCTCCTCCAGTCAATCTCCTGCTTATAAAGTAAAAAGAAATACGGGATGAACCTCTGGTGGTGATGTTGTTAAAGATAGAAGAGTCCTGAAGTGGAGAACTGTCATTTGGAAAAGAGAAATAGAAGGAAAAAAAAAACGTTGCACATGCAAGTCGAACCACAAAAACAACAATGGAAAAAAATAAAAATAACAAACAGTCTGGGCGTAAAAACAAAAACTTCTCGCTGCACAAAGCAACTCTATATCAATAAAAGCATGTTATTCCCGCTTGCAAAATCTGCTTATGGAAAGTAAAAATAAAAAGATAGAAGGTTTTAAAACCAAATCCTTTCTTTTCTACCGCAAAACCCACAGTAATGCAATACTATACAAATGCAGCAAGATTCTAAAACACAAAACAGTGGGGGAGGGGGCATGAATTGCCCTCTCAAGAACAAATGCATCCACGCCAAGAACAAATGCATCCACGCCAAGCCAATAAATCCGCCCCTTGTGCGGGTGCCCTAGCCGGCGCCCATACATTCGGCAAGAAAACACTGCTCCACCGCACATCAGTCTCCCCCGGCCCATATCCCAGCGCATAGCACATGGACTGTTCTCCAACAGAGACCTCTGTGCTGCGTCTCTACATCCACAGGAAGATATCCACTCCAATGGTTTACCCTGACACTGAGAGACATGATAACAATATATAAAAAAATACATCCTATCAACATAACGGAACAGAGGCATCCTAATTCTGTTATTGAGATCATCTGCCGGAAAAGCAAGTGTGAAAGTAGTCTAAGATAGAAATGTGACCAGAGTATAATTAATAATACAACCCATAATTATAAGACAGGAAATGGATTTAAGTTGTTAAACAATGTAATCATATCTTTTGACATTTAGATGTTAAGTATTGATATTTCAATGAAAGGGGTTGTCCAAGTTATATTTATTGATGACCTCAAATAGGTCATCAATATCAGATCGGCTGGGGTCCGACACCCGGCACCCCCGCCGATTAGCTGTTTGAAGAGAAGGCGTGTGCCCCTTACCAGCTCCCCCTCCTCTTCACTGTTTATCTTCTCGCCGTTGCATCTGCAGCGGTGAGCAGGTGTAATTACACCTAACCGTCCCATTCATTTCAATGGGACGGATCATTCCTATACACTTGTATAGGAGCGATCCGTACCATTGAAATTAATGGGACGGTTAGGTGTAATTACACCTGCTCACCGCTGCAGATGCAATGGCGAGAAGGTAAACAGTGAAGAGATGGTGTCGGACCCCCGCCAATCTGATATTGATGACCTATCCTGAGGATAGGTCATCAATAAATATAACTTGGACAACCTCTTAAATACATTTATATTAACATATGCTGATCATTACTGTAGAATATATGAAATAGAAGACCTATGATATTCTATTGATATCTATCCATCTATCTATTGTGGGGATTCGCTCTGGTAGACAGGATAAGCGGACGCAGTATAGAGGCAGCAACCAGTTCTTAACCCGTAGGATACCAGCGCCGTAGCTGTATGGTGCTGGGAATCGGGTTTAAAATACCAGCACCGTAAAGCTACGGCGCTGTGTTCACCCGGTCCCTGAGCGAAATCGCTCAGTGACCGGGTGATGATGGCTGCTCAGGACGGCAGGCAGCCATCTTCCCAAGGGGCGGAGGGAGGTTTTTTTGCCCCCTGCAACATGGATCGCTGCGTTTGGCCGATTTCTGCAGACCGGCCAATCGCAGCTCCAGATGATTTTTCATTCATCCAGGAATCTGCAGTGGGGTGAAACACGGTTTGTACAGGGGTGACTGGTGCTAAACTATTTAGCACCTGTCTCCCATGGGACACCAGTGTTTGGCGTCCCCTTCCAGTGCTGCTATTGGCTGGAACAACGCTCCAGCAAATGGCAGCGCTACGGCTGCACAGGAAAAAGCTGATCCTCCCTGCATGCAGCCATTCTAGCTGGTGACTGCATGCAGAGTGGACCTGTGCCCCTCTGTGCTGTATCTGCTGGGATTTGTGGTTCTACACCACTGCACTTTTCCTGCGATTCTACCTGCTGAAAGAAGAAGAAATAAGAAAGAAGAAAAGAAGAAAATAAGAAGAACATCTGGAACTGCTGCAGTGATTTTTTATTTCCCATTTGCATCAGTTCCAGATCCCTAAACCACCCTCCGTCCCTGTCCCTTCCCGCCCCCCCTCCCTCCATCCCCCCATCCTTTTTTTACGGACGCCATTTGGTCCGTGCGCTTTTCTTTTTTTCAGCTCTGCACAACTTTTTCTGTGTGTGAGCTGTGACCGCTGTGTCTGATCACCACCGGGGGATTATTTATTGCACTCTTTTTATTTTTTTCCACATCTGTTTTTTCTGCCATTTTTTCCTTTTTTTTTGGTTAAAGTGTAGTTAGGGGTTTATATAAATATATATATACAGATATAAGTTACATTTTTAGCCAGTGTTCACTTTTTAACCACTGCAGTGAGTTTTTATGCTAGTTTTTTTTTGTTTTGTTTTTCTGTGAAAAAAAACCTGCAGTTAGTGGAAGGTAGTTATATATATTTGTGGTCGGGCACTCACGAAGAAGGACTCCTACCTGCTGGCTAGCTAAAGCGGTTAGAGTTATGCCGAAACCGTAACGTTGAAGGGATAGCTGAAGGAGGCCATCCCCTTGGTGAGAAGCTGAGATTGAGGGTGGGTAGGGTGGGAGAGTTTGACACAACGTTCATTGAAGGAGGGGCAGAGGTGCCATGATATAGGCAATCGTGCCCCTCCCACAAATACAGGCCAATGAATCGGCCTTAACACTTGTGGTCGGGCACTCACGAAGAAGGACTCCTACCTGCTGGCTAGCTAAAGCGGTTAGAGTTATGCCGAAACCGTAACGTTGAAGGGATAGCTGAAGGAGGCCATCCCCTTGGTGAGAAGCTGAGATTGAGGGTGGGTAGGGTGGGAGAGTTTGACACAACGTTCATTGAAGGAGGGGCAGAGGTGCCATGATATAGGCAATCGTGCCCCTCCCACAAATACAGGCCAATGAATCGGCCTTAACACTTGTGGTCGGGCACTCACGAAGAAGGACTCCTACCTGCTGGCTAGCTAAAGCGGTTAGAGTTATGCCGAAACCGTGACGTTGAAGGGATAGCTGAAGGAGGCCAAAAAGAACAACAATTACTATCATATCGGAATGCTACAAACATTTATTCATAACACCAAATTCTGACAGGCAAGATTCATTTCAGTGTACGGACAAGGAACGTAGCGGCTGAAACAGGACGAACGCCAGCGACCTAGTCTTTTGATTATGTGTGCAGGAACCTGATTCCTTGACGCGGCGGATGCCGCCCCTATGCGAAATGAATGCCCGGATATTGAGGATGGGTCTATTGCCAGATTAGTCAGTAAAACGCGAATATGAGATATGAACTGGGGACAGGTAAGGTGAGAATTATTGAATGGCAGTAAAGGACTGCCGGGCGGCTTGTTTGGCAGAGAGGACAGAAGCTGTTGTAGCACGCGCACGGGACACCAATGATGAGAGGTCGGGAAGTAAAACACCTGGGTCGTAGGGCCTACCTGAGAGGTTTTGGAGGTGAGTAGAGAGAGTATGAAACCATCTCTGGAAGCCGAGAGCTGACCGAGAGTGACGTACTTGCTGCTGTTAGCCGGGGAAGTAAACTCGGCCGGTCTCAAAAACCCGTAAAAGGCCAGGTACATGGCAGCTTTTATTATCAAACTGTGCAGGGCACCGAATGGTTTCTTGTCTAGCAAGTCGGAAAGGTCGCGGAAAAGCTGGCCAGAGACGGGTAGCCGGCGAGTGCGTGACTCGCAGTCGCTTTTCTCGAGACCCCTCAGAGTAGCTTTAATGACATGAATAGAAAACAATGAACCTGGCTGGGTGAAACTCATGGCTCTAAAATGTTGCACCCCTGCGAGGTAGGACTTGACCGTGGCGTGGGATAGTTTCAGATTGGTGTGACAGTAACCTATGAACGCCAGGATGTATGGAACGAACTCGGTGTCACCTTGCGGATGAGAGTCCTGAAATCTCTGGAAGGCTTTCCAACCTGTCTGGTAGGCTCTGGCTGTATTGGGTGAGAGGGACTTGAGTAACAGTGACCGAGCGGTGGCGAGATGAGCGTCTATGGAAGGATTAGAGCAGCGTATGGAGGGACTGGGCTCCCGATGGCGTCTGCTTCCGGACAGATCTGTGAAAAGAGGGTAAAATTAAAACGAGATAACGCGTCGGCTGCTGCGTTGTGGTTACCGGCTATGTGTGAAGCAATGTAACGGAACTGGTGTTGTAATGACAGAAGGACCAAGCGCCTAAGAAATGACATGACATATGGAGACTTAGAAGACCCACTATTGAGAATCTCGATGACGGCTGCATTATCGGACACGAAGGACACAGTCTGACCTGACCAACTTTGACCCCAGGTATAGGATGCTGCCACTAAGGGGTAGAGTTCAAAAACTTCTGAGGAACGGAAAAACCCAGGAATGGAACTAACTTCGGTTGGCCATCTGTCTGCTAACCAATGGTTGCCAAAAATAGCAGCAAAACCTGTATTGGCGGCGGCGTCGGACAAAACCTACGGGGGATTTAGCGGATATTGAGGGAACAAAGAGCGAGATGCCATTCCATTGCGTGAGAAAATGATCCCACATGTTTAAGTCAGCCATGACCATATCGTCCAGACCTATGCTGCTATTCTGGGAAGGGGCTGTAGGAAGGAGAGAAAGTAATCGAGATACAAATGCCCTACCTTGCGGAATTATGCGCATCGCAAAGTTCAGCATACCTAACAGGGACTGTAGCTGAACTTTTTTGACCACTCTAGTAGATGTGAAATTATGAACGGCTTCCCTGATTCTCTGTAATTTGTCCCTTGGCAACCTGGCAACCATGTTCTGGGTGTTCAAGACTATACCAAGGAATGTGATGACTGTGGAGGGACCTTCCACTTTCTTGGGAGAGACAGGAACCCCTAGTTGTCTGAAACACTCCAGCAGCAAATGAAGGTCTTTGGGGGGAGCGTCAGGACGCTCAACAACTAAAAAATCATCCAGATAGTGAATAACATTGCTACAGTGGAATTCATGGACTAAAATCCAGTGGAGCGCCTTGGCTAACTGTTCAAACAACCACGGGCTACTCTTAGACCCGAATGTGAGATTGGAAGCAAAATAATAAAGGCCCCTCCATTTGATGCCATACCACTGCCAGAGGGACGGTTTGATCGGTAGTAATTTGAAGGCGTCTGAAATATCGGCTTTAGAAAGGATTGTGCTGGGACCTAACTGTAAGATGAGAGCGATGGCTTGATCTATGGTGGCATATCTCATGCTAACCTCTTCTGACGGAATTAGAGAGTTGATGCTAGGTGTAGGGGCACCATGCGGGGTGGACAGGTCGATAATCAACCTCTCTTTGTTACTAAATTTGCCAAACACAACTCCTATCGGGCTGATTCTCCACCTATCAAAGGGTGATGATGAGAAAGGACCTATCAGGAAACCTTTGACTAACTCCGCTGCTATTAACCTATCGGAAACCTCAGGGTGTTGGTCAGCGGACTGTAGGTTCCTACATTCGTGTGTGGAATCTGGAAGGGCCACCACCCCAGTGTGGAAACCGAACATGAACCCTGAACTAAAGAACTCCACGAAGCCCGGGTCAGGATACCTGCATAGGAACTGCTGCAAACGAACTATATTAACAACACACATGTAATTATTATCTGCTTTTAATGAACAAACTACTTTAGGGTGGGCTCTGAAGCAGTTAGTACATATGTGTAGCAAGCGGCACTGACTGAAGTTACAGGAAGCATAGTTGAAATTGTTACAGATCTGTGACCTGCCGAGAAATTTGATGGGTCTGCCCAGCTTGTCAACTAAACCCGAGGATCTGTGAGGATCAGACGGGCCAGGAACAGGACCTGCAGAACTAGACCCCTCACTCTGAGCGGCCTTATGACACCATGCCGTGGAATGGTCAATCGATTGGCACAGGGAGCATGACGGCGCCTTAAGCCCAGCAAAGTGCCTACAAAAAATCTCTGTATCAATGTTGGCCCAGTTGGTAACAAACTGGAACTGGCTTAAGGTGGCAGCTGCCTTGGCCGAGAAAGAACAATGGTAGTCGTAGAATGAACTTACCACCATACTTGTACCCCAACTCCGTTATTCTGAACAAGTACAAGTCAAGTTCTTCCCTTCTCTCGGGACGAACTGAACAGATTACGTCTCTGTATAAACTAAATGCGAGCACAAATTCAGGAACCGTGAGCTTGCGGTTCAGCCTATGGTCACGGCCTTTCAGGATCACTGACACATCCCCACAGGCAATTACCCTACTATCAGACAGATCCTGGGTAGCGACCAGTAAGGATGCTAGATTGACATCTCTACCTTCCAGGATGTCCTTCTTTAGATTGGCAGGAACAAAATGTGCCGGCATAATACTGGGCGCAGTCACAAGGATACCTGCCCCTGTCGCCGTAGAAGTGGATGGAACAGCGGCATCGATGGTATGCGGAGTAGTAGCAAAACAACGTGACTCAACCGCTTGCAACCTGGTTTGCACATCCGTGACAGATGAAGTCAAGTTATTCAGCAACAGATGGATTTGTGTCAGCGAGTTCTGAACCGTGACCGTGGAGACTTCTTCCTGCTGCTGAGGGCCTGAGTTAATGACCAATAACCGGTATAACTCAGCCTTCCTGGCAGTAGCGGGATATGCAATACTCCGTCTGGACAACTCCGACATCAGCCTAGGGACGGTCCAAGTGCGAAGAGACGACACACTGCCCCCTTCTGACATCCTGGCGGGGTTCTCGTCGACCGAAGCCTCCACTATATCTGAAGCATGTGACATACCCTGCGGATACAGTATGCATAAATCAACTCCTGACTGTCAACCGATACTGGGACGAAGTGACGTGGCTGTGAGAAGGCCGAGACCCATGCAACTGTGAAAAAACGAGTGAGAAAGAGAACCTGAGCCAAGGAGAAGCGATAGCTGGACCTATAACACCTCAGTGAATGGTGAGTCTGACCGTGGCACAATTGACCTATTACCAGAAGGAGAGAACGGAATAGAATCACGACATAGTTACTGCCATACTGTACCCTGACGGTTGAAACAACGAGCAGAATGTGTATGAAGGAGGATGAGACAAATCCTGGAATAAAATCACATGTAAGATCCTTGCGTACGCCATGGCGCCAAACGTAGAGGTGTGTGACCAACAATACAGATAGCCCCTAACTAGCACTGAACAAGTATATCGCCCCTTCCTTAAAACTCCATCAATCAAGCATGAGTAACACTCTATAATCATTTCTTTTTTCTCCCCTTTTTTTTTTTTAAATGTTTAATTAATTTATTTATATATTTAAACACCTTTTTTCAACACTTTTTTTTTTTTTTTTTGTGGTCATAACCCCTGGTGGCCACTAGATGGAGCCAACACAGGGCACAGAACCATGGACTGTACAGCCGGCAGACGCCACCGGAGGGAGCCTGTGACATCCAACACTGCTCCATGGACTGCATTGACTCCGGCGGCCACCAGGGGGAGCCCACACAGCGCCGGCCACCTGCAGCACGGGCAGACAGCGGAGGAGACGGCAAGCAGGACGCTGAGGTGAGTGTGCGGCTGACATGAGAAGGGCCAGAGCGGACATGGGGGACATGAGGGGCATGAGGGGAGAACAATTAAACTACAGCTGCGGTGAGCCCTACCTAGCTAATGGCACAGCGGCCCGTGCCAGACATTAGGGGAGGAGAGACGTATGAATCGGGATCGCGCTGATCCCTGCACCCTACGATTCGTGCCACGTGGGAGTCGGAGCTCCTGGCAGACGCTCCGGTGCAGTGTGGCCCCCTCTTACCTAGGGAGCCGGCACTGCCGGCCGGACTTGTGAGCCGAGGCTGCAATTGTGGCAGCCACTTACCTGATCTAGTAGCTTGCTTTGCGTGGAAACGAACTTCTAGGACCAGACACAACTTCACACACAGAACGAGGCCAGCGTTTGACACAACGTTCATTGAAGGAGGGGCAGAGGTGCCATGATATAGGCAACCGTGCCCCTCCCACAAATACAGGCCAATGAATCGGCCTTAACACATATCTCAATTACAGTTAGCATTGCGTGAGGTGAATGCATTGCACCCGCACTGAATCCGGACCCATTCATTTCTTTGGGTCTGTGCACATGAGCGGTGATTTTCACGCATCACTTGTGCGTTGCGTGAAAAATCGCAGCATGCTCTCTATTGTGCGCTTTTCACGCAACGCAGGCCCCATAGAAGTGAATGGGGTTGCGTGAAAATCGCAAGCAAGTGCGGATGTGGTGCGATTTTCACGCATGGTTTCTAGGTGACGATCGGGATGGGGACCTGATCATTATTTTTTTCCCTTATAACATGGTTATACGGGAAAATAATAACATTCTTAATACAGAATGCTAAGCAAATTAGGGATGGAGGGGTTAAAAAAATAAATAATAATAATAATAATTAAACTCACCTCATCCACTTGTTCGCGCTGCCTGGCTCGTCTTCTTTCTTCTTCTTTGATGACCTGGGAGGAAAAGAACCTTTGGTGAAGTCACTGCGCTCATCACATGGTCAATCACCATGGTGATTGACCATGGTGACTGAAGAAAGAAGAAGAAAGAAGACAGGCCGGGCAGCGCAAACAAGTGGATGAGGTGAGTTAATTTTTTTATTTTTTTTTTACCCCGCCATCCCTAATTTAGTATTAAGAATGCTATTATTCTCCCTTATAACCATGTTATAAAGGAAAATATTAAAATCTACAGAATACCTAACCCAAACCCGAACTTCAGTGAAGAAGTCCGGGTTTGGGTCTGAGTACCACATTCAGTTTTTTTCTCACGAGCGTACAAACTGCATTGCACTCGTGCGGAAAAAAATTAAGAATGCAACGCAATCGCATCCAAAACTCACCCCACTCGCAGGCAAAAATTGCACACCCGCATCCTATCCGGCCCTCACATGCGACGCCCGTGTGAAAGAGGCCTAAGGCCCCTTTCACACGGGCAAGTATTCCGCGCGGATGTGATGCGTGAGTTGAACGCATTGCACCCGCACTGAATACCGACCCATTCATTTCTATGGGGCTGTTCACATGAGCAGTGATTTTCACGCATCACTTGTGCGTTGCGTTAAAATCGCAGCATGCTCTATATTCTGCGTTTTTCACGCAACGCAGGCCCCATAGAAGTGAATGTGGTTGCATGAAAATCGCAAGCATCCGCAAGCAAGTGTGGATGCGGTGCGATTTTCACGCACGGTTGCTAGGAGACGATCGGGATGGAGACCCGATCTTTATTATTTTCCCTTATAACATGGTTATAAGGGAAAATAATAGCATTCTGAATACAGAATGCATAGTAAAATAGCGCTGGAGGGGTTAATAAAAAATAATATATAATTTAACTTACCTTAGTCCACTTGATCGCGATGCCCGGCATCTCCTTCTGTCTCCTTTACTGAACAGGACCTGTGGTGAGCATTCATTACATGTCAAGGACCTGTGGTGACGTCACTCCGGTCATCACATGATCCATCACATGATCTTTTACCATGGTGATGGATCATGTGATGAATGCTCACCACAGGTCCTGTTCAGTAAAGGAGACAGAAGGAGATGCCGGGCATCGCGATCAAGTGGACTAAAGTGAGTTAAATTTTAATTTTAATTTTTTTGAACCCCTCCAGTGCTATTTTACTATGCATTCTGTATTTAGAATGCTATTATTTTCCCTTATAACCATGTTATAAGGGGAAATAATACAATCTGCAGAACACCTAACCCAAGCCCGAACTTCTGTGAAGAAGTTCGGGTTTGGGTACCAAACCTGTGCGATTTTTCTCACGCGAGTGCAAAACGCATTACAATGTTTTGCACTCTCGCGGAAAAATCGTGGGTGTTCCCGTAACGCACCCGCACATTTTCCCGCAACGCCCGTGTGAAAGAGGCCTTAGTGTTAGTTTAGTGTCAGTTTGCACCATCTGCATGCGTGCTTTTTTTGTGTGCACAAGAAACTTTTTTTTTTTTGCCTCATTTTTTTTTCTCCTTTTCTCTTTCTTCCTTTTTTCTCCTAAATTTAATTTCCAATTTATTACAAGCCCCTTCACGTGTGAAAGCACCTCATACACACCCGACACTAAATAAAGTGTAACATATTTCACACGTTACACACCAATAAAATAAAAATAGCCTGTCCATCCCAACGAGTTTGCTCAGCTGAAGAGGCATACGCCATGATACTGATACTAAGTCGGCCAGTGAGGGAGAAAAGGATGCCACTTTCCTCTACTCCCTCATCATCATAATCAGATGATGAGGGACCCTCTACAAGGCACCCCAGGGTAGCAGCAGAGAAAGCCCCCCAGAGTGACCCCATATGGACCCCATCCTCTGAGGATTATCAGCCCCAAATTCCTGAATTTGTAGGCAGCTCAGGAATATAGATTGATTGTTCAGGCTTCACAGAAATTGGATTTTTTTTAAAAATTTTCTCTTTAGATTAAATAAATTTGATGGTAACCCAAACAAATTTATACGCCCAGCAATTTATTTCCCAGAACCCCACAACACCATGCGCTATACCCCAAGGTTGGACTCCAGTAAATGCAGCAGAGATGATGACCTTTTGGGGGCTCTTGCTGCATATGGGCTTAGTACATATGCAATTTTCACCAACCACTACATATACATTTCTGTAATACACCTGTTTGGTCAAAGGTGTCCTTTCCACCACTTAAAATTTTCGCATGGGGGGTGCTCTTTCTGAAATGGGGTCACTTCTTAGGGTTTTTAATTTCTAGGGACCTCAGGAATTATTTACATGCGACATGTCACCTAAAATCCATATCTGTTTGCTCAAGCCTGCAAAATCCATATTTTGCACTTTGCTTCTAGAGCCCTTCTATGCACCCATACGGCAGGCTACAAGCACATATGGGGTGCTGCTGTATTCAGGGAGAAATGTGTAAGAAAATGTGGGGTGCATTTTGTCCTGTTACCCCTTGTGAAAGTGAAAAATGTGGGTGTAAAGCAACTTTTTCTTGAATTTTTTTTATATTTTTCTTTTTTACACCCAAGTATTTCCTAATTCTGTGAAACGCCTGATGGGTCAAAGTGCTCACTACACACCTTTAAATACTACTCGAGGGGTCTAGTTTCCAGAATGGGGTCACTTTTTGGGGGTTTCCACTGTAGGGCCACCTCAGGGTGTCTTTATAAGCGACATAGCTCCAAAAAGCCAATGCTGCAAAATCTGTCCTCCAAAAGCCTCTGGTGCTCCTTTCCTTTTGAACCCTGCCATGCGCTCAAAAAATCGTTTTTGAGCACATGTGGGGTGTTTCCGTATTCAGGGGGAAATAGGTAACAAAATTTGGGGTGCATTTTGACCTGTTATTCCTTGTGAAAGTGAAAAATGTGGGTGTAAATCAACCAATTTCCCAATTCTGTGAAATGCCTGATGGGGTAAAAGTGCTCACTACACACCTTGAAATACTCGAGGGGTCTAGTTTCCAGAATGGTCACTATTTGGAGGTTTACACTGTAGCGGTACCTCAGGGTGTCTTCAAATACAAAATGGCACCTAAAAACCATTCTAGCAAAATCTGCCTCCAAAATCCATATGGCGCTGCTTTCATTATGACCACTGGCACATGCCCATAGAGCAGTTTACCACCACATATGGGGTATTTCTGTAAACTGCAGAATCAGTGTAATGCATATTGAGGTTTATTTTGCTGTTAACCATTACTGTGTTACAAGAAAAAATTGATTAACAATAAATCTACCAAAAAAGTGAAATTTCTGGATTCATTCATTTTTCTATCACTTTATACACTGCTCGTTTCCATGGTTATAACCACCCTGCAATCCATAAGCACTAGCCTATGTGCAGTCACACGGTCCTGGCCACCAGAGTTGCTGTCACTTTTTCCTACACTGTGTAACTGCAGCCACCACTGATGGATTGCAGAGTGGTTGTAACCATGGAAATGAGCAGAGTATAATGTGATAGAAAAATGAATCCAGCCAGCAAAGGAGGCAATATGGACAATCACAATACATTTGAAAGTGCCTTGTATTAACTTCCTTTACATAATAAATGCTATTTGAGACAACCCCTTTAAAACTATTTAACATATCTACTCACAACAATCTTTTTTTATTTTTTCTCTCTACTGTAAAACCCAAAGTTTAAAGGGGTTGCCTCACTACAGACATCATTTTCCTAACACTCCACAACTGAAAATGTTAATATTATTAACGTGAATATACCGTATGTAATTTTAGGGAATGCATGGATAAAGAAATAAGGGATCATTTACTAACCAGAATACAGTGGCGTAGCATGGGGGGGCGCCGGGGAACCGTTGCCCCGGGCGCAAAATTTTAGGGGGCGTCAGCAGGGCGGCACCACCAATTAGGCAAAGTGAGACGATCGCCCCAGGCGGCGCGGCCCTGCTCACAAGTGGGGGGGACGACAGCAGCAGGTCACAGAGAGATGAGCGCTTCCATTGTGGAATTGCTCATCCCCATAGTCATCTGTATTATCTGTATTGCCGTCCTCAGGACAGCGATACAGATGGATGTGCTGTGGGGCAGGTGTCATCGCCAGTTCTGTGAGAAGGTCTGGCAGACGTCCTTCTCTACCTCTTGCATGACATTCTTTGTTTTGGTTTCACCTTGTCATCTCCTTTCCTTCTCCCAGGTGTCACCTATTTAGACTAATCGTCTCCCTTTATATTCCCTCACATACTGCCTCACTTAGCAGTCAGGGAGAGCTCTTAGGGTTTTATAGGGCTCACCGATATGCTCCTTAGTTTGGGATCAAGCCAGTCGGACGTTTATTCATAAGTTCCAGCTATCTGCAACATCATCCGTGACATTATAAACCACTTTAACCGTCTTAAACATGGATCCGGTTTCAGCCTTGATTGACCGCATGCAAGGTCTTTCGCTGGAGGTAGCAGATCTCCGTAAAACTGTGTCTCAGTTTCAGGTGACCGGTTCTGCTGGTGCTCATGGAGTTTGTTCCGAGCCTAAGATCTCGCTTCCGGATGCGTTCTCCGGGGGTAGTGAGAATTTTGTTCGCTTTAGAGAGGCGTGCAAATTCCATTTTCGCCTACTTTCCGATTCCTCTGGTGATGAGGAGCAGAGGGTGGCGATTATCATCTCGCTGCTCAGGGATAACGCTCAGTCTTGGGCCTTTTCGCTGCCTGTGGGGGCACGGCTCCTCAGATCAGTGGATGAATTTTTTGTAGCCCTGGGCAGATATATGATGACCCGGATCGTATTGCTCTGGCTGAATCTAAACTGCGTATTTTATGCCAGGGTAAACAGTCCGCAGGGATATATTTTTCTGAATTTCGGAGATGTGCAGCTGATACTGGTTGGACTGATGCTGCACTCCGAAGTCAATTTTGCCATGGTCTTTCGGAAAGATTGAAAGATGCATTTGCTTTTCATGAGAGACCAGCCTCATTAGAATCTGCCATGTCTCTAGCTGTTCGTATTGACAGGTGCCTTAGAGAGAGAGAGGAGACTACTCCTTCCTGTCATATTCAGCCCAAGGACAGTGGGGCTGTCTCATTCAGTGCGCAGGAGTCTCAGTCTCTCTCAATTTCCTCTAAGGAAGAGGCCATGCAGCTGGGTTTGCTTGCTTCTGATAGTAGAGGATTCAGCTCTCAGAGGAGGGTTTGTTTCTGTTGTGGGGGTATAAATCATTTGGCTAATGTTTGCCCCTCTAGGAGATTCATGGAGTTTTCTAAAGGTAATAAAAAAAAAAAACTCTAAAAACTTTCCATTTGCTACTATTAGCAAGGTTGATGCGGAAATTGAAGATTTGCCGTTTGCTTGTAGTTCCCGTTTTCTCCTACCTGCCAGGGTGGTGGTAAACAGCAAGAACATTGTTTGTGAGATTTTTGTAGATAGTGGAGCAGCTGTCAATCTCATTGATAATCAATTTGCAATAACGCATGGTTTCCAGGTATGCACTTTGGAAAAGGATATACCTGTTTTTGCTATCGATTGCGCTCCACTTTCTCAAAGATCGTTAAAGGGCATAGTTCACAATATCCGTTTGACTGTGGGTGACGCTCATGTTGAGGATATGTCATGTTTTGTCCTAAGCGGATAACCTACTTCTCTAGTGTTGGGGCTACCCTGGCTCACTAAACATAACCCCACCATTGATTGGCAAGCAAGGCAAATAAATGGTTGGAGTGAGTTTTGCAGAGAGAATTGCCTCACGGCGTCTCTTTCAGAGGTTTCTACCAAGACTGTACCATCTTTTCTCTGTGAATTTTTGGATGTGTTTTCCGAGAGTGGTGTCCAGGAGTTGCCCCCTCACCGGGAGTACGACTGCCATATTAATCTCATCCCAGACGCCAAGCTGCCAAAATCACGTTTATACAATCTCTCCCAACCTGAAAGAGTCGCTATGCGTACTTATATCTCTGAGAGCCTGAGAAAGGGACACATCCGACCCTCAAAGTCACCTGTTGCAGCTGGTTTTTTATTTGTTATGAAAAAAGATGGTTCTTTAAGACCTTGTCTGGATTTCAGGGAGCTGAACCGTATCACAATTTGTGACCCATATCCGCTTCCTCTGATCCCGGACCTGTTTAACCAGATTGTTGGGGCTAAAGTTTTTTCTAAGTTGGATTTAAGAGGGGCATACAACCTAGTCAGGGAAGGGGATGAATGGAAGACGGCCTTCAATACCCCTGAGGGTCATTTCGAGAATTTGGTTATGCCCTTTGGTTTGAGGAATGCTCCGGCCGTCTTCAAACATTTTGTGAACAGCATTTATTATCATTTAATGGGGAAATTTGTTCTGGTGCATCTAGATGACATTTTGATTTTTTCTCCTGATTTCAAGACTCATCGGGACCACCTACGTCAGGTCTTGCTGATTCTGCGGGAGAATAAATTGTACACAAAACTGGAAAAATGTGTGTTTGCGGTTCCGGAGATTACATTTCTTGGTTTTCTTCTCTCCACTTCTGGTTTTCACATGGACTGAGAAGGTCCGTGCTGTGCTTGATTCGGAGCTTCCTGAGAATCAGAAGGCTCTGATGCAGTTTTTGGCTTTTGCCAATTATTACAGAAAGTTCATTTTGAATTATTCCTCTGTCGTTAAGCCACTCACTGATATGACTAAAAAGGGGGTAGATTTTTCCTCGTGGTCGGTAGATGCGATTAAATCCTTTTCTAGAATTAAAGAGAGTTTTGCTTCCGCTCCCATTTTTGGTACAACCTGATGTCTCTCTACCTTTTATTGTTAAGGTGGACGCTTCTGAGGTGGGTGTGAGTGCGGTCTTTTCTCAGGGTCCCTCTCCTGCCAAATGGCGATGTGTTCCTTTTTCTCAAGGAAACTCTCCTCTGCAGAGAGAAATTATGATGTGGGAGATAGGGAGTTGTTAACCATCAAATTAACTTTTGAGGAATGGCACCATTGGTTAGAGGGAGCCAGACACCCTATTACCGTGTTTACCGACCATAAGAATCGGGCCTACTTGGAATCGGCCAAGCGTCTGAACCCGAGACAGGCCAGATGGTCTTTGTTCTTTTCTAGGTTTAATTTTGTTGTCACGTTCCGCCATGGGGTTAAAAATGTGAAGGCGGATGCCCTGTCACGTTGTTTTCCGGGAGGGGGGAACTTTGAAGACCCGGGTCCCATTTTGGCTGAAGGGGTGATCGTCTCTGCTCTTTATCCAGATTTGGAGGCAGAGGTTCAGGCAGCCCAGGCAGAGGCTCCTGATCTTTGTCCTCCTAGGAGGTTGTTTGTGCCTCTCGCTTTACGACACAAGGTTTTTAAGGAGCACCACAATACTGTCCTTGCAGGGCACCCGGGGAGTAGAGCCACAGTGGATCTCATTGCTCGGAGATTCTGGTGGCCGGCTCTTTGTAAGACGGTTGAGGGTTTCGTGGCAGCCTGCGAGACCTGCACTCGTGCCAAGGTCCCTCATTCACGGCCGTCGGGTTCTCTCCTCCCGTTACCCATTCCTTCCCATCCTTGGATGCATCTGTCCATGGACTTCATTACGGAAATGCCTCGTTCCTCGGGGAAGACTGTGATTCTGGTGGTAGTTTTAGCAAAATGGCGCATTTCATTCCCTTTCCTGGGTTACCCAATGCTAAGACGTTGGCGCAAGCGTTTGTTGATAACATTGTTAAATTGCATGGCATTCCTTCAGACATCGTTTCTGATAGGAGCACGCAATTTGTTTCCAGATTTTGGAAGGCCTTTTGCTCTCGCTTGGGGATTCGGTTGTCGTTCTCTTCTGCTTTTCACCGAACGCGTCAATCAGATTCTGGAGACATATCTGCGCTGTTTTGTGGCGGAGAATCAGGAGGATTGGTATTCTTTTTTGTCCTTTGCTGAGTTTGCTTTAACCACTTAAGGACCACAGGTTTATACCCCCCTAAAGACCAGGCCCTTTTTTACAATTCTGCACTACACTACTTTCACCGTTTATTGCTCGGTCATGCAACTTACCACCCAAATGAATTTTACCTCCTTTTCTTCTCACTAATAGAGCTTTCATTTGGTGGTATTTCATTGCTGCTGACATTTTTACTTTTTTTGTTATTAATCGAAATTTAACGATTTTTTTGCAAAAAAATGACATTTTTCACTTTCAGTTGTAAAATTTTGCAAAAAAAACGAGATCTATATAGAAATTTTGCTCTAAATTTATAGTTCTACATGTCTTTGATAAAAAAAAAATGTTTGGGTAAAAAAAAAATGGTTTGGGTAAAAGTTATAGCGTTTACAAACTATGGTACAAAAATGTGAATTTCCGCTTTTTGAAGCAGCTCTGACTTTCTGAGCACCTGTCATGTTTCCTGAGGTTCTACAATGCCCAGACAGTACAAACACCCCACAAATGACCCCATTTCGGAAAGTACACACCCTAAGGTATTCGCTGATGGGCATAGTGAGTTCATAGAACTTTTTATTTTTTGTCACAAGTTAGCGGAAAATGATGATTTTTTTTTTTTTTCTTACAAAGTCTCATATTCCACTAACTTGTGACAAAAAATAAAAACTTCTATGAACTCACTATGCCCATCACGAAATACCTTGGGGTCTCTTCTTTCCAAAATGGGGTCACTTGTGGGGTAGTTATACTGCCCTGGCATTCTAGGGGCCCAAATGTGTGGTATGGAGTTTGAAATCAAATTCTGTAAAAAATGACCTGTGAAATCCGAAAGGTGCTCTTTGGAATATGGGCCCCTTTGCCCACCTAGGCTGCAAAAAGTGTCACACATCTGGTATCTCTGTATTCAGGAGAAGTTGAGGAATGTGTTTTGGGGTGTCTTTTTACATATACCCATGCTGGGTGAGATAAATATCTTGGTCAAATGCCAACTTTGTATAAAAAAAATGGGAAAAGTTGTCTTTTGCCAAGATATTTCTCTCACCCAGCATGGGTATATGTAAAATGACACCCCAAAACACATTCCCCACCTTCTCCTGAGTACGGCGATACCAGATGTGTGACACTTTTTTGCAGCCTAGGTGGGCAAAGGGGCCCATATTCCAAAGAGCACCTTTCGGATTTCACAGGTCATTTTTTACAGAATTTGATTTCAAACTCCTTACCACACATTCGGGCCCCTAGAATGCCAGGGCAGTATAACTACCCCACAATTGACCCCGTTTTGGAAAGAAGACACCCCAAGGTATTCCGTGAGGGGCATGGCAAGTTCCTAGAATTTTTTATTTTTTGTCACAAGTTAGTGGAAAATGATGATTATTTTATTTTTTATTTTTTTCATACAAAGTCTCATATTCCACTAACTTGTAACAAAAAATAAAAACTTCCATGAACTCACTATGCCCATCAGCGAATACCTTGGGGTCTCTTCTTTCCAAAATGGGGTCACTTGTGGGGTAGTTATACTGCCCTGGCATTCTAGGGGCCCGAATGTGTGGTAAGGAGTTTGAAATCAAATTCTGTAAAAAATGACCTGTGAAATCCGAAATGTGCTCTTTGGAATATGGGCCCCTTTGCCCACCTAGGCTGCAAAAAAGTGTCACACATCTGGTATCGCCGTACTCAGGAGAAGTTGAGGAATGTGTTTTGGGGTGTCTTTTTACATATACCCATGCTGGGTGAGAAATATCTTGGTCAAATGCCAACTTTGTATAAAAAAATGGGAAAAGTTGTCTTTTGCCAAGATATTTCTCTCACCCAGCAGGGGTATATGTAAAATGACACCCCAAAACACATTCCCCACCTTCTCCTGAGTACGGGGATACCAGATGTGTGACACTTTTTTGCAGCCTAGGTGGGCAAAGGGGCCCATATTCCAAAGAGCACCTTTCGGATTTCACAGGTCATTTTTTACAGAATTTGATTTCAAACTCCTTACCACACATTTGGGCCCCTAGAATGCCAGAGCAGTATAACTACCCCACAAGTGACCCCATTTTGGAAAGAAGAGACCCCAAGGTATTCGTTGATGGGCATAGTGAGTTCATGGAAGTTTTTATTGTTTGTCACAAGTTAGTGGAATATGAGACTTTGTATGAAAAAAAAAAATATCTGCATTTTCCACTAACTTGTGACAAAAAATAAAAAATTCTAGGAACTCGCCATGCTTCTCACGGAATACCTTGGGGTGTCTTCTTCCCAAAATGGGGTCACTTGTGGGGTAGTTATACTGCCCTGGCATTTTACAGGGGCCCTAATGTGTGGTAAGTAGGTAAATGACCTGTGAAATCCTAAAGGTGCTCTTTGGAATATGGGCCCCTTTGCCCACCTAGGCTGCAAAAAAGTGTCACACATGTGGTATCGCCGTATTCAGGAGAAGTTGGGGAATGTGTTTTGGGGTGTCATTTTACATATACCCTTGCTGGGTGAGAGAAGTATCTTGGCAAACGACAACTTTTCCCATTTTTTTATACAAAGTTGGCATTTGACCAAGATATTTCTCTCACCCAGCATGGGTATATGTAAAATGACACCCCAAAACACATTCCCCAACTTCTCCTGAGTACGGCGATACCAGATGTGTGACACTTTTTTGAAGCCTAGATGCGCAAAGGTGCCCAAATTCCTTTTAGGAGGGCATTTTTAGACATATGGATACCAGACTTCTTCTCACGCTTTGGGGCCCCTAGAATGCCAGGGCAGTATAAATACCCCACATGTGACCCCATTTTGGAAAGAAGACACCCCAAGGTATTCAATGAGGGGCATGGCGAGTTCATAGAATTTTTTTTTTTTTTGCCACAAGTTAGCGGAAATTGATATTTTTAATTTTTTTCTCACAAAGTCTCCCGTTCCGCTAACTTGGGACAAAAATTTCAATCTTTCATGGACTCAATATGCCCCTCACGGAATACCTGGGGGTGTCTTCTTTCCGAAATGGGGTCACATGTGGGGTATTTATACTGCCCTGGCATTCTAGGGGCCCTAAAGCGTGAGAAGAAGTCTGGAATATAAATGTCTAAAAAATTTTACGCATTTGGTTTCCGTGAGGGGTATGGTGAGTTCATGTGAGATTTTATTTTTTGACACAAGTTAGTGGAATATGAGACTTTGTAAGAAAAAAAAAAAAATAATTCCGCTAACTTGGGCCAAAAAAATGTCTGAATGGAGCCTTACAGGGGGGTGATCAATGACAGGGGGGTGATCAATGACAGGGGGGTGATCAATGACAGGGGGGTGATCAATGACAGGGGGGTGATCAATGACAGGGGGGTGATCAGGGAGTCTATATGGGGTGATAACCACAGTCATTGATCACACCCGTGTAAGGCTTCATTCAGCCGTCCGGATGCGTTTTGCGGATCCGATCCATCTATCAGTGCATCCGTAAAAATCATGCGGACATCTGAATGGAGCTTTACAGGGGGGTAATCAATGACAGGGGGGTGATCAGGGAGTCTATATGGGGTGATCACCACAGTCATTGATCACGCCCCTGTAAGGCTTCATTCAGACGTCCGGATGCGTTTTGCGGATCCGATCCATCTATCAGTGCATCCGTAAAAATCATGCGGACATCTGAATGGAGCTTTACAGGGGGGTAATCAATGACAGGGGGGTGATCAGGGAGTCTATATGGGGTGATCACCACAGTCATTGATCACGCCCCTGTAAGGCTTCATTCAGACGTCCGGATGCGTTTTGCGGATCCGATCCATCTATCAGTGGATCCGTAAAAATCATGCGGACGTCTGAATGGAGCTTTACAGGGGGGTAATCAATGACAGGGGGGTAATCAATGACAGGGGGGTGATCAGGGAGTCTATATGGGGTGATCACCACAGTCATTGATCACGCCCCTGTAAGGCTTCATTCAGACGTCCGGATGCGTTTTGCGGATCCGATCCATCTATCAGTGCATCCGTAAAAATCATGCAGACATCTGAATGGAGCTTTACAGGGGGGTGATCAGGGAGTCTATATGGGGTGATCACCACAGTCATTGATCATGCCCCTGTAAGGCTTCATTCAGACGTCCGGATGCGTTTTGCGGATCCGATCCATCTATCAGTGCATCCGTAAAAATCATGGTGACATCTGAATGGAGCTTTACAGGGGGGTGATCAGGGAGTCTATATGGGGTGATCACCACAGTCATTGATCATGCCCCTGTAAGGCTTCATTCAGACGTCCGGATGCGTTTTGCGGATCCGATCCATCTATCAGTGCATCCGTAAAAATCATGCGGACATCTGAATGGAGCTTTACAGGGGGGTGATCAGGGAGTCTATATGGGGTGATCACCACAGTCATTGATCACGCCCCTGTAAGGCTTCATTCAGACGTCCGGATGCGTTTTGCGGATCCGATCCATCTATCAGTGGATCCGTAAAAATCATGCGGACATCTGAATGGAGCTTTACAGGGGGTTGATCAATGACAGGGGGGTAATCAATGACAGGGGGGTGATCAGGGAGTCTATATGGGGTGATCACCACAGTCATTGATCACGCCCCTGTAAGGCTTCATTCAGACGTCCGGATGCGTTTTGCGGATCCGATCCATCTATCAGTGGATCCGTAAAAATCATACGGACGTCTGAATGGAGCTTTACAGGGGGGTAATCAATGACAGGGGGGTAATCAATGACAGGGGGGTGATCAGGGAGTCTATATGGGGTGATCAGGGGCTAATAAGGGGTTAATAAGTGACGGGGGGGGGGGTGTAGTGTAGTGTAGTGGTGCTTGGTGCTACTTTACTGAGCTACCTGTGTCCTCTGGTGGTCGATCCAAACAAAGGGGACCACCAGAGGACCAGGTAGCAGGTATATTAGACGCTGTTATCAAAACAGCGTCTAATATACCTGTTAGGGGTTAAAAAAAACACATCTCCAGCCTGCCAGCGAACGATCGCCGCTGGCAGGCTGGAGATCAACTCTCTTACCTTCCGTTCCTGTGCGCGCGTTCACAGGAAATCTCGGCTCACGCGAGATGACGCCTATTGGCGTTAGTGTGACCTGGGAGCGCCGCAGAAATGACGCCTTTCGGCGTTAGCGTGACGGTAAGTGGTTAAATAACCATAGTCAGGAGTCCTCTGATAAATCACAATTTTTTGGTGCATATGGGTTTCATCCGCAGTTTGGGACATTCTCTGGAGAGGGGTCTTCGGGTTTACCTGATGAGGAGAGATTTTCCTCGTCTTTGTCATTTATTTGGCAAAAGATTCAGGGTAATCTGAAGAGGGTGAGTGAGAGATATAAGCGTGTGGCGGATAAGAGACGTGTGCCTGGTCCGGATCTGAATGTGGGTGATCTGGTGTGGTTGTCTACAAAGAATAACAAAATGAAGGTTCCCTCCTGGAAGTTGGGTCCTAAGTTTATTGGGCCTTACAAGATCTTGTCCGTCATCAATCCCATTGCCTTCCGTCTTGATCTTCCTCAGACTTGGAAGATCCATAATGTTTTTCACAGGTCCCTATTAAAACCTTATGTCCAACCCACTGTACCCTCCTCTTTGCCTCCTCCTCCGATTGTTGTTGATGGTAATCTTGAATTTCAGGTTTCTAGGATTGTGGATTCTCGCATTATCCGCGGTTCTCTCCAGTATCTCGTTCATTGGGAGAGTTATGATCCTGAGGAGAGGATGTGGGTCCCAGTGGCAGACATTAAGGCCACTCGTCTCATCAGGGCTTTCCATAGGTCTAATCCTGAGAAGGTGGGCTCTGAGTGTCCGCAGTCCACCCATAGAGGGAGGGGTACTGTTACTGCCAGTTCTGTGAGAAGGTCTGGCAGACATCCTTTTCTACCTCTTGCATGACGTTCTTTGTTTTGGTTTTACTTTGTCATCTCCTTTCCTTCTCCCAGGTGTCACCTATTTAGACTAATCGTCTCCCTTTATATTCCCTTACATACTGCCTCACTTTGCGGTTCCTGGATGAAGTGTTCACTGCTGGAGGCTGCTGCTGCTGTTTGCTCAGATAAGTCTTTTCATGTATTGTGTTTCCTTGCTGGCTTGATTCTAGGTGACCCTGACTCCGTCCGTATTAAGTGAAGGGAGCCGGTGATCGTGTGCCCTCACTATTATAGGGTTTTCAGGTGTCACACAGTCTTAGGTATGTGGGCATGCAATCGTCTACCATTGAGACCCTTGCATGGGCATAGCAGTCAGGGAGAGCTCTTAGGGTTTTATAGGGCTCACCTGTATGCTCCTTAGTTTGGGATCAAGCCAGTCGGACGTTTATTCATAAGTTCCAGCTATCTGCAACATCATCCGTGACAGCAGGGGAGGGAGAGACATCTCCCTTCCACGTTCCTCTGATAGGCTGAAGGCCGTACAGCACGGGACACTGGCTGGAAGATGCCTGTATCGCATCGCTGCCATGGAGGTAAGTATAAGTGTTTATTTTTTTATATGGTACAATACTGGCTACTGGCACATGATTGGGGGGTCATGTATGGGGGCACTTGTTACTGGCACACGATTGGGGGCACTTTTTACTGACACATGATTGGGGGGCCAACTATCTGGGGAAATTCTTACTGGCACATGATTAGGGGGGCCATCTATGGGAGGCACTTCTCACTGGCACATGATTGGGGGGCATCTATGGGGGCACATCTTACTGGCACATTAATGGGGGGCACTGTGGGGGCATCTATGGGAGCACATCTTACTGGCACATTATTAAGGGGCACTGTGGGGGTGTCACGGCGGACAGGATATAAGATACACAGATAACAAAACAACCAAGTTTTCTAGGCGAGAAGCTGGGGATAAGGTCACCTCCTAGCAAATCCCTAACTGCTCTCCCTATTCTGCTTTGCCCACATTCAATAATGTGTCCTCGTGCCTGGGCTGAGAATACCCTAGAATCCCTGAGATGGTGAAAGGGGAAAAGGGGCTGCCTGCTCCCTCAGAACCAGGAGGGGGACAGACGACACACAAACAGCCTAGACAGCAAACCAAAGAAATCAGAAACCAACTTATCTTATCTAAGCAGGAAAAGACAATTCTTCGCTCCTTGCTTCCACAGCCTGACAGAAGCTATAACCCGCACAGAACACTGGGAGGGGAGTAATTTAAACCAACGACCCCACCCAGTGCACCTGAAGGGAGGTGGATCTAGCACGACTCCAAAACAAAACAAATGACTAGACACGTGCTTCTAATCTGGCACACCTCCGTACATAGTCTGAGCAGGACATGACAGTACCCCCCCCCCCTTCTACGGGTGACCTCCGGACACCCCGGACCAACCTTATTCGGGTGGGATCTGTGAAAGCCCTCACCAGTCGGCTGGCACTGACATCCAGCGCCGGAACCCACATCCTCTCCTCAGGGCCGTATCCACTCCAGTGTACCAGGTACTGAAGGGAACCCCGGAGAACTCTAGAGTCAAGAACCCTGGAGATCTTGAACTCTAAATTTCCATCAACCAGAACAGGGGGAGGAGGCAATGGCGATGGTTCCACCGGTTTCACATATTTTTTCAGTAAAGACCTGTGGAACACATCATGGATCCTCCAAGTCTGCGGAAGATCCAGCCGAAACGCTACTGGATTGATCACCGCAGATATTTTGTACGGACCAATAAATCTTGGACCCAGTTTCTAAGATGGCACTCTCAGTTTAATATTCTTAGTGGACAACCACACCAGATCACCCACACACAGGTCCAGGCCAGTCACACGTCTCTTGTCAGCCATTCGCTTATACCTCTCACCCATCTTCTCCAAATTCACTTGGATCCTCCGCCAGATAGAAGACAAGGCAGAAGAAAATCTCTCCTCCTCTGGCATCCCAGAGGAACTAGTCCCAGAAAAGGTACCAAACTGAGGATGAAAACCGTATGCGCCAAAAAATGGCGACTTACCAGTGGACTCCTGCCTACGGTTATTCAAAGCAAACTCTGCTTGGAGAAAAACTGCGTGCCCCTATCCGAAACCACATCCGAAAGAATACCATGCAATTTCACGATATTATCAACAAAAATCTGCGCAAGAGTCTTGGCATTAGGCAGACTTGTTAACGATATAAAGTGAGCCATTTTACTAAAACGGTTAACTACCACCAAAATTACTGTTTTCCCGGAGGAACTCGGCAGATCCGTAATAAAGTCCATCGACAAATACGTCCAAGGACGACACAGAATCGACAAAGGAAGAAGTGAACCAGCCGGTCGAGTATGAGCAACCTTTGACCGTGCACAGGTTTCACAAGCTGCCACGTAATCCTCAAAGCTCTTACGTAACCCGGGCCACCAGAACCTCCGGGACACAAGGTCACAGGTGGACTTACCACCAGGATGTCCAGCAAGGACAGTATCGTGAAGTTCCTTAAATACCTTGTATCACAGTTCTTCAGGAAAAAACAACCTCCCTGGGGACAAGAACCAGGAGCCTCCTCCTGGGCTCCCAACACCTCCATCTCCAATTCGGGGTACAGAGCGGAGACCACCACCCCATCAGCCAAAATCGGAGCAGGATCCTCTGAATAACATCCCCCATGAAAACTGCGAGACAACGCATCTGCCTTGACGTTTTTAACCCCCGGGCGAAAAGTAACCACAAAATTTAACCTGGTAAAAATCAGTGACCATCTGGCCTGTCTAGGGTTCAGACGCTTGGCAGATTGCAGGTAAGCCAAATTCTTATGATCCGTATATACTGTAATGGGGTGAGACGTCCCCTCCAACCAGTGACGCCATTCCTCAAAGGCCAACTTGATGGCCAGCAACTCTCTATCTCCCACATCATAATTCTTCTCGGCGACCGAGAGCTTCTTGGAAAAAAAAGCACACGGGTACCCACTTGCCAGGACATGAACCCTGCGACAGCACCGCTCCAACCCCCACTTCTGATGCATCAACCTCCACCACGAATGGCTGAGACACATCGGGCTGCACCAGAATGGGAGCAGACGCAAAACACTCCTTAATAGTCGAAAAGGCCTGCAATGCCTCATCCGACCAGACAGAGACGTCGGCTTCCTTCTTAGTCATATCAGTCAGAGGTCTTACAATAGTAGAATAGTTAAAAATAAAAGCTTTCTGATTCTCTGGTCTGTCTCATTCCAGAACCGCCCGGACCTTTTCGGGGTCCATACGAAAACCAGAGTCAGAAAGCAGATATCCCAAAAACGGAAGCTCCTGCACAGAAAACACACATTTCTATATTTTGGCATATAATTTATTCTCCCGAAGGATCGTCAAAACCTGTCTCCCATGATCCTGATGGGTCTTCAGATCAGGAGAGTAAATTAAAATGTCATCCAAGTAAACTACCACGAACCTCCCCACCAAATGATAAAAAATGTCATTGACGAATCGCTGAAATACCGCTGGCGCGTTCGTCAACCCAAAAGGCATAACCAGATTCTCAAAATGACCCTCGTGCGTATTGAAGGCCATTTTCCACTCATCCCCTTCCTTGATTCTGATCAGATTGTAGGCCCCTCTCAAATCCAACTTGGAGAACACCTTGGCACCAACAATCTGATCAAAAAGGTCGGAGATCAAAGGAAGGGGATACGGATCCCGGACCGTAATACGGTTCAATTCCCGGAAATCCAAACAAGGTCTCAGCGATCCATCCTCTTTCTTTACAAAGAATAAACCTACTGCCACCGGAGACTTAGATGGCCTAATATGACCTTTTGCCAAACTCTCGGCGATATACTTCCGCATGACCTCTCTTTCGGGTTGAGAAAGATTGTAAAGCTGAGACTTTGGCAACTTAGCCCCAGGGATGAGATTAACTGGACAATCATAGTCACGATGAGGGGGCAATTCCTGAGCCCCACCCTCCGAAAAGACATCCGCAAAATCTGAGAGATACTGAGGTAGAGCCGTAGTGGACACACCAGAGATACTGTAGATGTGCTAAGACAATTATCCAAACAAAATTCACTCCAACGAATGATTTGTCTTGCTTGCCAATCTACACTGCTCAAAAAAATAAAGGGAACACTTAAACAACACAATGTAACTCCAAGTCAATCACACTTCTGTGAAATCAAACTGTCCACTTAGGAAGCAACACTGAGTGACAATCAATTTCACATGCTGTTGTGCAAATGGGATAGACAACAGGTGGAAATTATAGGCAATTAGCAAGACACCCCCAATAAAGGAATGGTTCTGCAGGTGGTTACCACAGACCACTTCTCAGTTCCTATGCTTCCTGGCTGATGTTTTGGTCACTTTTGAATGCTGGCGGTGCTTTCACTCTAGTGGTAGCATGAGACGGAGTCTACAACCCACACAAGTGGCTCAGGTAGTGCAGCTTATCCAGGATGGCACATCAATGCGAGCTGTGGCAAGAAGGTTTGCTGTGTCTGTCAGCGTAGTGTCCAGAGCATGGAGGCGCTACCAGGAGACAGGCCAGTACATCAGGAGACGTGGAGGAGGCCGTAGGAGGGCAACAACCCAGCAGCAGGACCGCTACCTCCGCTTTTGTGCAAGGAGGAACAGGAGGAGCACTGCCAGAGCCCTACAAAATGACCTCCAGCAGGCCACAAATGTGCATATGTCTGCTCAAACGGTCAGAAACAGACTCCATGAGGGTGATATGAGGGCCCGATGTCCACAGGTGGGGGTTGTGCTTACAGCCCAACACCGTGCAGGACGTTTGGCATTTGCCAGAGAACACCAAGATTGGCAAATTCGCCACTGGCGCCCTGTGCTCTTCACAGATGAAAGCAGGTTCACACTGAGCACATGTGACAGACGTGACAGAGTCTTGAGACGCCGTGGAGAACGTTCTGCTGCCTGCAACATCCTCCAGCATGACCGGTTTGGCATTGGGTCAGTAATGGTGTGGGGTGGCATTTCTTTGGAGGGCCACACAGCCTTTCCATGTGCTCGCCAGAGGTAGCCTGACTGCCATTAGGTACCCAGATGAGATCCTCAGACCCCTTGTGAGACCATATGCTGGTGCATTTGGCCCTGGGTTCCTCCTAATGCAAGACAATGCTAGACCTCATGTGGGTGGAGTGTGTCAGCAGTTCCTGCAAGACGAAGGCATTGATGCTATGGACTGGCCCGTCCGTTCCCCAGACCTGAATCCAATTGAGCACATCTGGGACATCATGTCTCGCTCTATCCACCAACGTCACGTTGCACCACAGACTGTCCAGGAGTTGTCAGATGCTTTAGTCCAGGTCTGGGAGGAGATCCCTCAGGAGACCGTCCGCCACCTCATCAGGAGCATGCACAGGCGTTGTAGGGAGGTCATACAGGCACGTGGAGGCCACACACACTACTGAGCCTCATTTTGACTTGTTTTAAGGACATTACATCAAAGTTGGATCAGCCTGTAGTGTGTTTTTCCACTTTAATTTTGAGTGTGACTCCAAATCCAGACCTCCATGGGTTGAAAAATGTGATTTCCATTTTTTTATTTTTGTGTGATTTTGTTGTCAGCACATTCAACTATGTAAAGAACAAAGTATTTCAGAAGAATATTTAATTAATTCAGATCTAGGATGTGTTATTTTTGTGTTCCCCTTATTTTTTTGAGCAGTGTATAATTGGGTTATGTTTTGTCAACCACGGTAACCCTAAGACTATAGGAGCGGGCAAATCCTTCATAACAAAACAAGACATAATCTCAACATGTGAATCAGCCACCCTTATCTGAATACCATGAGCAATATGAGTGAGACTCCTTTGAGAAAGAGGGGAATAATCAATTGCAAAAACCGGAATCTCTCTTTCTAAAGTGCAAGTACTTAGACCCAGATTTTGAAGAAAAAGAAAGTCAATAAGGTTTACTTCAGCACCACAGTCAATGAATACATCAACAAAAAAATTTCTTGAGTCTAGCGCCACCATAGCTGGAAGGAGAAAACGAGTATTACAGGGAGCTTACATACCTGCTTGCTCCACCACTCCATTCACGATACCAAGAGTCAGGACGTTTTTTTTTTCTCTTTCTTATCATCATGCGGTTTAACAAAAGTACAAGCAAAAACAAAATGACCACTTTACCCACAGTAGTAACATAGTTTATGCAATCTCCTAAAGTCTCTACTACCAGAACGGAAAGATATCTGACCCAGCTGCATGGGCTCCTCCCCCACCCCAGAGTTATATGTAATATCACCCTGGGAAGCAGGTGAGACGAAACCACTCACAGAAGGGATCCCTTGCGCGGAGGGAACCTTACACCTCTCTCTAATACGTCTATCTAACCGTACTGCCAAAGACATAGCATTCTCTAAAGTATCCGGGTACTCATGAAAAGCCAGGGCATCTTTCAACCTCTCAGATAACCCTTGACAAAACTGACTACGTAACGCGGGGTCATTCCACTCTGACTCTGTAGCCCATCTCCTAAACTCAACGCAGTAAACCTGCAGAGATGAGAAATGGCTGAAAAATGGTGGTCTGGTCTCAAAGGAGAAGTTGAGGAAAGAGAACATCTACATCAAAGGAGACATCACTGGATGTAAGAGGTATGTGCGCTGTATTACCCTGTATGTTCTGTAGTGATGGGAGGGTGGATATAGAATTTGGCCCACACTGTAGCAGCCTGGCCTCAGACTTCAGGTCACATTGTGCATGTTCTGAATTCTGGGGGCTCACACCCATCTACTACATTATCTGCACACAGAGAGTTATCACCGTGTTAGGCTACTTTCACACTACCGTTCAGAGCGGGTCCGTCTGATGTCTGCTCAGACGGATCCGCTCCTATAATGCAGACGTTTGTATCCGTTCAGAACGGATCCGTCTGCATTATAACTTAGAAAAAATTCTAAGTGTGAAAGCAGCCTGTACGGATCCATCCAGACTTTACATTGAAAGTCAATGGGGGACAGATCCGTTTGAAGATTGAGCCATATTGTGTCATCTTCAAACGGATCCGTCCCCATTGACTTACATTGTAAGTCTGGACGGATCCGCTTGCCTCCGCACGGCCAGGCGGACACCCGAACGCTGCAAGCAGCGTTCAGGTGTCCGCTTGCTGAGCGGAGCGGAGGCTGAACGCTGCCAGACTGATGCATTCTGAGCGGATCCGCATCCACTCAGAAAGCATTAGGGCTGGACGGATGCGTTCGGGGCCGCTTGTGAGCCCCTTCAAACGGAGCTCACGAGCGGACACCCGAACGCAGGTGTGAAAGTAGCCTTATATGTGGTGTTACATAGGACTGCAGGTGATTTCTACTACATTATTTGTAAAAAGGGTGGTGGCCAAATGTTGGGAAATACTTGGCTTGCCCCAGGTCTTGGCAACCCACGCTACGCCACTGACCAGAAATACCACTATATTAAAAAAATGGGTGTGCTGTGGGCTGGTTTAGGCATAGAAAATGGTCTATATGTAACACAGCTAGGAAGCTGGCTTACATTTCGAAGCAGCAGTGGATCTGCCAAAGTTATGCAGAGGCCTGCGCCCCTACATAACTCCAGTGGATCCACTGCCAGATATAGGGGATATTAAGACCAGCATCTAAAACGCTGGTCTTAATAAATGACACCCATATTTTCTAAATGGACAGTCATGATTTCTAAAATATGTTGTTTTTTTTTTATATACAGATACATGTTTATTATCTACTTCTCTTAATCTTTAGTGTCCAAATGAAAGAGGAATCAGAATTATCACTCTTTTTAGCTAAGAAATTCTAACAGTTCTATTATTGCTAATGAATGCACATACAAAAATACTTATTGCGCCTTCCCTCCCTCATATGCCGCGTTCATCGCTGATCGCAGCATGTGATATTACAATTGTGGGCTTTCAGGGGTTAAGAGAAATTTGATTCGCTGAAAAGCAGAATTTCCTCGTGCTTTGTGGTAATCTATTTTTCCTGAAATGGCGGCAAAAAGAAAACCATAATCACCTTACGGTGAGGACGTCGCGGCCATTTTGATTGAAGACACCGCGCAGAGTCTGCCCAATGATGTGATGATGTCATCGCGTCATCACGCTAGTTTACAGCTAATCAATTTTCTCCTGAAATTCAGATCATGGTCAATTTGTTTTGTTTCGATTCGCATCACAGTAGTCAGCAGGACCATACAGATCTTTACAGTAGAGGTAAAAACTGGTACTTTATTGAAGCGGCATAGAAATACATCCAGGAAAAACAATCTTAGTCTACGCGTTTCAGGCTACCAAAAATGTAAGCCCTTACTCATGACATCTTGTCATGAGTAAGGGCTTACATATTTGGTAGCCCGAAACGCGTAGACTAAGATTGTTTTTCCTGGATGTATTTCTATACCGCTTTAATAACGTTTTTTACCTCTGCGTTTTTTACCTCTTTCATTTGGACTTCAAGTCATCCGCATCCAGGTGCGGTGTTCTGTGCTCACAGCAGAGAAGGAGCAGGTGAGAGCAGCACTTTTATTATTGCTATGTAGATCTTTACAGTAGTATTTCATGTTTTATGACACATTGATCATGATTGATCATGTTTTTTTGACCCCCACATTCTAACCTATATCTCTTCCTTTGAGTATTGTCAATTTTTAGAATTTAATTAACATATTTTTTATACTTCTGCTTTAAGGGTACTTTCACACTTGCGTTGCTGGATTCCGGCAGGCAGTTCCGTTGCCGGAACTGTCTGCTGGATCCAGCAATCTGTATGCAAACGGAAATAATTTGTAGACTGATCTGCGCATGTGCAGACCGGATCCGTCAATGCAGTAATTTTAATGCCGGATCCGGCTCTAATACATTCCTATGGAAAAAAAATGCCGGATCCGGCCTTCCGGCAAGTGTTCAGGATTTTTGGCCAGAGAGAAAAATGCACCATGCTGCGGTTTTTTCTCCGTCCAAATACCGTAAAAGGATGAACTGAAGCCATCCTGATGCATCCCGAATGGATTGCTTTCCATTCAGAATGCATTAGGATAAAACTGATCAGTTTTTTTCCGGTATTGAGCCCCTAGGACGAAACTCAATACCCAAAAACTTTGATGCAAGTACCCTTAGTTATATTTTATTAGTAGTTTTTAATATTTATTACATCAATGCCTCTTGGGAAAAAAGATATCCTACTTGCCTTAACCACAAAAAAGGTATTTTAATAAAAAACTTTTATTTGGGTGAATTTAAACTGAATTACTGTGCTGCATTCAAAACTTCAACTTACTGTATCACTGTACACTTAAGTATCCTTTTATGTTACTGCAGAATGGGTATCACTGGGTGTGCAACGGCATAATTCTCTTTCTCCCTAGCTGCCACGTCCTGTCAGTGTGAATCGCACTGATTCAGGTATTGATGTTGTACCAACAATGCCTGAATCAGTGCAATGCAAACTGACAGGACTCAGCATCTAGGGAGAAAGGGAATCATGGGGGTGCACACCCAATGATATTCATTCTGCAGCAACATAAAAGGATACAGTACTTGAGTGTACAGTGATAAGTAGCAGTTTTTAACCCAGCAGTGATTTATTTTAAATACACCAAAAGTTATGTATTAAAATACCTCTTTTTGTGGTTAAGGCAAGTAGGATATAGTTTTGCCCAAGAGGCATTGATGCAATAAATATACCGTACATTTATATTATCCTTCATTAGATCACGGTCAGGTGATTCTATTGCAAAGTATTCACATGATGATCTATATTGTTTGAATAAGGCCTGTTGTTTGAATAAGCAAATGTTTTCCATTGGACATTACAATATGACTGTTACGGTCCCTCCAGTGACTGAGGTTAGAAGATCTGAGAGACTGTCTGCACGTTAGCAAAAAAAGGGGGTTAGTCAGCACCTCCTAGTGCGCAAGTGCACGCTGCCATGGCAAAGACCTAGAGGAAAAAAAGACAATGCAGCAGCACCCTGTAAATCAGATAAAGTACAACAATGTCATAGTCACAAAAATTATAGTGCTAATGCTACGCTTATTTATAAAGTGAGATGCTTGGCCAATGCATTTTGTACAAAACCATTTGAGCCCGTCTGCCGTACGTCAAGGCGATCTCTGTTAGATGGGTCCTAACACTAAATACTACCTGTTATGCGTCATAATGGCCGCCATAAAATTTACGGAGTGTTGGATCCACATGCATGCTGGATCCACTCTGCCTTTTACCATTTTTGGTGCCATGATAGCCTCCATTACAAGGGATGCAGGTACCAACATGCATGCCGAGCCCACTCTATACCTTTCCTTGTGCTAGACAGCTTCCAATGAATGTAGTGAGAGCAGGCTACAGCTTTATATAGAAACTAATTAATATCAGCCTATGGGGCAGACAGGCTAATCAGAAGTGCATGACTCACTGGAGTGCCACATCTCCAGCATTGTAAATCAGCAAAAAAAGGGGGTTAGTCAGCACCTCCCAGTACGCAGGTGCACGCTGCCATGGCAAAGACCTAGAGGAAAAAAATACAATGCAGCAGCACCCTGCAAATCAGATAAAGTACAACAATGCCATAGTCACAAAAATTGACGTACGGCAGACGGGCTCATATGGTTTTGTACAAAATGCATTGGCCAAGCATCTCACTTTATAAATAAGCGTAGCATTAGCACTATAATTTTTGTGACTATGGCATTGTTGTACTTTATCTGATTTGCAGGGTGCTGCTGCATTGTCTGCACGTTAGGTCATCTGACAGTCTATCTGTTTTTACTTGTTGCAGTGTTGTTGTTGGTAATGACCACACCTCTTGTCTCAGGTGTAGATTGTGGTCATTACTGCTCCTCTATTTAGTCTGGACTCACACTTCATACCATGCGGTTGATATTCTTTGCCTGGATTTGGAAGAGTTGGTGAGTGGTCCTCATCTGAGTTCCTGCTCATCCATTTTCTACTTAAGATAAGTGTACTTCTCTTGGTATTTTATTGTTCCCATCTGCTCGTTGTTTACTAGGCCTCAGGGAGAGCCTGGTTTCTTCATCTGAGAAGGAACCCTTAGTCTCAGACCCTGTCACTAATCCTATTTTTTTTTTTAGGGTTACTGGGGCCTAGGTTTCCAGTGTATGAATGTTCCCACCTTCAGGGTCTATTCATACTGACAGGAGTCAGGGCTAGGTTTAGGGTTTCCTTAGGTGGTCACAATTTCTCTTTCCCTAGACTTGAGGCCTAGTTCCTGGTCATTTTCCTTTGGTTGTCATTCTGGTGTTCCTCCCCTCCCCCTACACTGTGACAATGATGTCACACAAAGCACCATACTGGCGGTCATTTAATTTGTTTTAGACGCTGGTTCTAATAAGGCCCTGTGCTGGTGGTGGATCCGCTGAAGTTATGTACAGGTGCCGGCCTCTACATAGCTTTTGTAAATACATCACTGCTTCTAAATCTATTCCAGCTTCTTTTCTGGGATAAATTTAGACCATTTTCTACACCTAGAACAGGAAACTGATGAATGTAGAAAATGATGAATGGCCCGTCTCCTTCCCCTTCCACACAACGTCCCCTTTTTTAGAGCTGGCGGGTACAGGAAAAAGTCACAGATTGCAGCGCAAATAAGCTTTGCACCTCAATCTGCAATAGAAATACGCCTAATATACAGTAGTTGTATTTCTGGTTAGTAAATGACACTCATGTTGCCTGTTGCCTGAAGTTTTTGAATGTATGAATTCACAGTGAAAAGAAGTTTGTATATCAATGTAGAAGCGATGTAATGGAATATTCTCTGTAGATTGTCTGTAACAAAAATGTATGATTTAGATAAGTGCTGGCATGAAGTGTGTGGTTGAAAATCTCATTGAATTTAATTCCTAAGGGCATAAAAAGGTTAATGGAGTAACGTATGCCAGACACTGGCAACCCATAACAATATAAGTTATGTTAATATATTACTTAAGGAATTAAAATATAAAACAAGAAATTGTGGACAATTTTGAATAAGGCTTTATTGTACATTATATTCATCATCAATGTATCAAACATTTTTAGACAAATTAACTTTCTTTTGTCATCCCTTTCTCTAATTTATAGAGAGACAGTGTCATTTTACGTCTCAGCTCTGAACGAAATGAGAGCCATAAAATTATAGAGATGAGAAAAATTGTCAATTTTCTAAAGGTTAAATGCAGTAGAACTAGAGTGCCTGAAAGGTCACACACTGTGTGCATTCGGGACTTAAAGGATGATAAGGATACATTTCAAGACAATTTTTCAAAGACTAGTAGAACTTAAATAAAGTAAACAATAGTAAAATTAAAAGCAAGCAGGAAAATAACTGTCCGGCGTATTTTCTATAACTTACTTTGTAGTTGCACGTAGCTCTGCTCAGATGTCACCAGCCAGAACAGTGCATAATACAACATGATATAGAAAAAAGCAAAGGTGTAATGTTTCAAAGGCTGGACACTAGCTCTATGGCATACAACAGTTAACATTTTTTTGTGTGTAAACAGCATTTTCTCAAATAAAAAAAAAAATTCTCTTTTTTTTTGCTGCTCTCACCATTTTTTAAGAAAGTTAATGAGGCTTGGTGGGAGGTAAGTGTCCTCCCGCTGCTCAACATATTCTCTATAACTTACTAAAGTAACTGTCAAAGTATAGCATAAACCTACACCAGCTGATAAGTGGCTTAATTTTGCTTTTCTGGTGAACAGACTGCTAAAAGATGAGTCAAAGTTATTGAGGCCTATGCCTCTTAATCCATTTGACTCATCTTACTACAGGGCACTTCTTATTAAAACTGGTGTATAAAATACCAGTCTTAACATATTTTCCATGTTTACAATAAGCCACAATAGGGCATTATTATTAATTCTAATAATTACAGTAAGGGTTGAATTTATTAAAACTGGCATAAGAAATGCCAGTTTTAGGGGTGAATGTCTTAATAGTTTTGGGTCAGAAAAGTGGAGTGATTTGGCTGTTTTGTTGGTGTTGTAGCTTTTGCAGCACATTATGAAGCATTTGTGACCTTCTTTTGTGGTTTGTGCCATGCCTATCATTTTTTATGTACAGAGATGTTTTGTGCATAGAGTTACATTGTTATACATATTTATAATTTGTGAGTTGTAACTTTTTTTAAAAATTGAAAAAAAAAATTGTATACTTCATTTCTTTTTGAAAAATAGAGCTGCAAAGGACCTCATCTGAGCACCCGAAAGCCTTAAATAATAGGCTTCATGAATCTAAAATCATTATTTTTAAAATAAATTCCAGTAACATCACCAAAAAGAATATTTAATTGCCAACTGATTATATAATTTTTCTTTCATTACTACAATACCATCCTATTGAGGTATGTTTGTATAAATACTTTTTACATGGTGCCTTGTCCTCCTGCACAAGTGAATTCTCCTCCTCCATCCTCATCCACTTCCACCTCCATGGGACTTTCTACTTGTTGGTTCCCAACAATTACAGAGCATCTAGTAAGATGGGTAATCTGTTCTTCTTCCACTGTACCTTGTTGCATTAGTATGAGTGTCTAATCTAAGATAGACATCAGGGGATGACATAGTTGATGCTGCAGCTGTCCCTACTAACAAATCTGGTGGCCTCTTTGAATCAGTCACCGCTTTATGCAGCTTGGAAGTTTGAATTTCAGCGCGTTAGAATGTCGCGAATAAAGCAGCAAAATTGCAGAACATTCAGTGGCTGCAAGTTCTGGAAGGTGTTCTTTGCCACATACTGTAACATTGGCTGAAATGCAAGGACAGTCTCCTGGACAAGGCCAGCACCCTCTGCAAGCCACTGTATTTAAAAAGGAAAAAGTTTTGCATGACAAAATGTATCATGTACAAATAGGGAATGGATAGAATTGAAGCACTCCGGCATCAAGTGACAATTTCACAGAACCATGTCGGTACACGCAAGTTAAAGCGCTGCAAACTGACGGGGAAACACCCACTGAAGATGGGGAAAGCAAAAAGGCAATTACCCAAGATCTCCAACAACCTGGAGCAATACTTTGAGAGGGACCGGAGCAAAGATGGCGCCGAGGCACACAAACACGCAGCTTTGCCTACCTCTCACAGAAGCTCCTCAGAGCTGCCTACACCGCGCTCATGCTCCCCAGCCTCCGATCTGGCACCTCTGCTGTCACCACACTCCTCGATGCCCTCCATGCCTCCGACCCCAGAGGATGTTAGAATGCAGCAAGAGGACATACAACAGCAACAAGATGGTGGCCGCTCGAGGGAGAACCATGAATCGCTTTCCTGCAGCCCTCAGAGGCAGAGGCTGTGGTTTGAAAAACCTACTCTGAACCAGGTTAGTGCCTATGTACAGCACTCTACCTCTATAGCACAAATGTCCGAGTCCATTATTGACTTTGCCACTGGTGACAAACCGGTGTCAGAAGAAATACTCAAAAACATGTTGCTAGGGGGCGGAGCCAGCGCCGGTCTGAGATGGCCGCTTGATTCTGAGCTCTGTGACCTAGTCCGTCCTCAGCACTAGCTATCTGAAGCTACATACCCCAAAATGGTCAAAATCGGGAACCCCAAAGCAGGAGAACACCCGAGCACCAACAAGAATCACATTGCAGGAAGAGAAATGGACAAGTTCATTAAAAAAGCGGCCTCCTCATTCGCTGCCCGTGAATCCAAGATGGCGCCGGCTCAGCCACACAAAGCCGGCACACAAGACAGATCGGAGGATGAAAGTGACACCGAAGAGCCGCAAGGTAGGGGGGCCTTACCAATCACAAGGAACTACCTAAAGCATACTCTATGCAAAGCCCTGTACCCCCTATTAGGTGGGCGATCGAGTGGAAATGCTTGAAAATCACCAGGCCTAGATCCTGGACCACCAGAGGGCTACCAAAAGCTCACTTCAAAAGTGCAGCACCTACCTCAACG
Organism: Bufo bufo; assembly: GCF_905171765.1. NCBI lineage: Eukaryota > Metazoa > Chordata > Amphibia > Anura > Bufonidae > Bufo > Bufo bufo. The sequence continues at coordinate 712,446,710 of NC_053390.1, forward strand.
AGCTCCACAATGCTCTTGAAGATCAAGAGAACAGGGGACGCCGGAACAACCTGCGCCTTAGAGGGATCCCGGAATCCATATTACCTGGTGATATCCCGGCGGCAGTTATCTCCGTGTGCTCCTCACTTCTTGGTCCAGAGTTTGCCCTGGAGATTATAATTGAAAGAGCTCATAGAGCACTACGACCGAAGCCTAAACCAGAGGATCCTCCTAGGGATGTAATATGTAAGTTCCTCAACTTTCAAGTTAAAGCGGCAGTGCAAGAAGCTGCTAGGAACAGGTCAGACATCCTATTTGAGGGCGCTCCAGTGTCTATCTATCAAGATCTAGCCCCTTCTACCCTGAGAAAACGTAAAACCCTCAAACCACTGACAGTGTGGTTGCGGGCTAACAAAATCCAGTATAAATGGAACTTTCCTTTTGGCCTTTCTTTCTCCCAGGGAGGACGTCGCTTTAACATAACTGCGCATTCGGATCTGGAGGCCATCTATGATCATTTACAAATTCCCCCCCTGCAGATCGACAACTGGGACTTATTCCAGGACCTTTCCACCTTGCCAGAGGTTCCAACGGTTGCTCCCTTTGCTTTACAACATACACCTAAAGCACACAAAGTGGGGAAGAGGAGCCGACAATTAAAACCAAAGAGACTTTCTGAAGACCAATAGCCGCAGGTCGGCAGTCGCGTTTACCTTCCATCGATGCAAAATCCTCATGGACTCCCTTAACATAAGCCTGTCAGCCGACTAAATCTACAGAAAAGAATCCTTCTTCCTGCCTCCAGCCTCCGGCTGCGTTATATTGCTTGAGGTTTCACTCTGGATGTCACGCAACATAGAATGTTTGTCTTTTGTAGTGTGTTTCCTTACCTCTCTTTTTGTTCTATCCAACAAATCCTTTTTAATGACCTATTTGTCATAACTCTCCTTAGTAGAGTTGAGCGAACACCTGGATGTTCGGGTTCGAGAAGTTCGGCCGAACTTCCCAGAAATGTTCGGGTTCGGGATCCGAACCCGACCCGAACTTCGTCCCGAATCCGAACCCCATTGAAGTCAATGGGGACCCGAACTTTTGGGCACTAAAAAGGCTGTAAAACAGCCCAGAAAAGAGCTAGAGGGCTGCAAAAGGCAGCAACATGTAGGTAAATCCCCTGCAAACAAATGTGGATAGGGAAATGAATTAAAATAAAAAGTAAAAAAATTCAAATGAACCAATATCAATTGGACAGAGGTCCCATAGCAGAGAATCTGGCTTCACGTCAGCAGAGAATCAGTCTCTTCATGCCATAGCAAAGAATCTGGCTTCATGTCAGCAGAGAATCAGTCTCTTCATGTCATAGCAGAGAATCAGGCTTCACGTCACCCACCACTGGAACAGGCCACTGTCACATATTTAGGCCCAGGCACCCAGGCAGAGGAGAGAGGTCCCGTAACAGAGAATCTGGCCTTATGTCAGCACAGAATCAGTCTTCATGTCATAGCAGAGAATCAGGCTTCACGTCACCCACCACTGGAACAGGCCACTGTCACACATTTAGGCCCCGGCACCCAGACAGAGGAGAGAGGTCCCGTAACAGAGAATCTGGCCTTATGTCAGCACAGAATCAGTCTTCATGTCATAGCAGAGAATCAGGCTTTACGTCACCCACCACTGGAACAGGCCACTGTCACATATTTAGGCCCAGGCACCCAGGCAGAGGAGAGAGGTCCCGTAACAGAGAATCTGGCCTTATGTCAGCACAGAATCTGTCTTCATGTCATAGCAGAGAATCAGGCTTCACGTCACCCACCACTGGAACAGGCCACTGTCACACATTTAGGCCCCGGCACCCAGACAGAGGAGAAGTTCATTCAACTTTGGGTTGCCCCGCAATATAATGGTAAAATGAAAATAAAAATAGTATTGAATGAGGAAGTGCCCTGGAGTAGAATAATATATTGTTAAGGGGAGGTAGTTAATATCTAATCTGCACAAGGGATGGACAGGTCCTGTGGGATCCATGCCTGGTTCATTTTTATGAACGTCAGCTTGTCCACATTGGCTGTAGACAGGCGGCTGCGTTTGTCTGTAATGACGCCCCCTGCCGTGCTGAATACACGTTCAGACAAAACGCTGGCCGGGCAGGCCAGCACCTCCAAGGCATAAAAGGCTAGATCTGGCCACGTGGAAAATTTGGAGACCCAGAAGTCGAATGGGGCCGAACCATCAGTCAGTACGTGGAGGGGTGTGCACAGGTACTGTTCCACTATGTTAGTGAAATGTTGCCTCCTGCTAACACGTTCCGTATCAGGTGGTGGTGCAGTTAGCTGTGGCGTGGTGACAAAACTTTTCCACATCTCTGCCATGCTAACCCTGCCCTCAGAGGAGCTGGCCGTGACACAGCTGCGTTGGTGACCTCTTGCTCCTCCTCTGCCTTCGCCTTGGACTTCCACTGGTTCCCCTGTGACATTTGGGAATGCTCTCAGTAGCGCGTCTACCAACGTGCGCTTGTACTCGCGCATCTTCCTATCACGCTCCAGTGTAGGAAGTAAGGTGGGCACATTGTCTTTGTACCGGGGATCCAGCAGGGTGGCAACCCAGTATTCCGCACACGTTAAAATGTGGGCAACTCTGCTGTCGTTGCGCAGGCACTGCAGCATGTAGTCGCTCATGTGTGCCAGGCTGCCCAGAGGTAAGGACAAGCTGTCCTCTGTGGGAGGCGTATCGTCATCGTCCTGTGTTTCCCCCCAGCCACGCACCAGTGATGGGCCCGAGCTGCTTTGGGTGCCACCCCGCTGTGAACATGCTTCATCCTCCTCCACCTCCTCCTAATCCTCGTCCTCCTCGTCCTCCAGTAGTGGGCCCTGTCTGGCCACATTTGTACCTGGCCTCTGGTGTTGCAAAAAACCTCCCTCTGAGTCACTTCGAAGAGACTGGCCTGAAAGTGCTAAAAATGACCCCTCTTCCTCCTCTTCCTCCTGGGCCACCTCCTCTTCCATCATCGCCCTAAGTGTTTTCTCAAGGAGACATAGAAGTGGTATTGTAGCGCTGATAACGGCGTCATCGCCACTGGCCATGTTGGTGGACTACTCGAAACAATGCAACAGGGCACACAGGTCTCGCATGGAGGCCCAGTCATTGGTGGTGAAGTGTGTCTGATCCGCAGTGCGACTGACCCGTGCGTGCTGCAGCTGAAACTCCACTATGGCCTGCTGCTGCTCGCACAGTCTGTCCAGCATATGCAAGGTGGAGTTCCACCTGGTGGGTACGTCGCATATGAGGCGGTGAGCGGGAAGGCCGAAGTTACGCTGTAGCGCAGACAGGCGAGCAGCGGCAGGGTGTGAACGCCGGAAGCGCGAACAGACGGCCCGCACTTTATGCAGCAGCTCTGACATGTCGGGGTAGTTGCGAATGAACTTCTGCACCACCAAATTCAGCACATGCGCCAGGCAAGGGATGTGCGTCAAACCGGCTAGTCCCAGAGCTGCAACGAGATTTCGCCCATTATCGCACACCACCAGGCCGGGCTTGAGGCTCACCGGCAGCAACCACTCGTCGGTCTGTTGTTCTATACCCCCCCACAACTCCTGTGCGGTGTGGGGCCTGTCCCCCAAACATATGAGTTTCAGAACGGCCTGCTGACGTTTACCCCGGGCTGTGCTGAAGTTGGTGGTGAAGGTGTGTGGCTGACTGGATGAGCAGGTGGAAGAAGAGGAGGAGGAAGCTGAGTAGGAGGAGGAGGAGACAGGAGGCAAAGAATGTTGCCCTGTGATCCTTGGCGGCGGAAGGACGTGCGCCAAACAGCTCTCCGCCTGGGGCCCAGCCGCCACTACATTTACCCAGTGTGCAGTTATGGAGATATAGCGTCCCTGGCCGTGCTTACTGGTCCACGTATCTGTGGTTAGGTGGACCTTGCCACAGATGGCGTTGCGCAGTGCACACTTGATTTTATTGGACACTTGTTTGTGCAGGGAAGGCACAGCTCTCTTGGAGAAGTAGTGGCGGCTGGGAACAACATACTGTGGGACAGCAAGCGACATGAGCTGTTTGAAGCTGTGTGTGTCCACCAGCCTAAATGACAGCATTTCATAGGCCAGTAGTTTAGAAATGCTGGCATTCAGGGCCAGGGATCGAGGGTGGCTAGGTGGGAATTTACGCTTTCTCTCAAATGTTTGTGAGATGGAGAGCTGAACGCTGCCGTGTGACATGGTTGAGATGCTTGGTGACGCAGGTGGTGGTGTTGGTGGTACATCCCATGTTTGCTGGGCGGCAGGTTCCAACGTTCCTCCAGAGGCGGAGGAAGAGGCAGAGGCGGCAGCAGCAGAAGAGGTAGCAGAGGGAGCCTGAGTGACTTTCTTGTTTTTAAGGTGTTTACTCCACTGCAGTTCATGCTTTGCATGCAGGTGCCTGGTCATGCAGGTTGTGCTAAGGTTCAGAACGTTAATGCCTCGCTTCAGGCTCTGATGACACAGCGTGCAAACCACTCGGGTCTTGTTGTCAGCACATTGTTTAAAGAAGTGCCATGCCAGGGAACTCCTTGAAGCTGCCTTTGGGATGCTCGGTCCTAGATGGCGGCGGTCAGTAGCAGGCGGAGTCTCTTGGCGGCGGGTGTTCTGATTTTGCCCACTGCTCCCTCTTTTGCTACGCTGTTGGCTCGGTCTCACCACTGCCTCTTCCTCCGAACTGTGAAAGTCAGTGGCACGACCTTTATTCCATGTGGGGTCTAGGACCTCATCGTCCCCTGCATTGTCTTCCACCCAGTCTTGATCCCTGACCTCCTGGTCAGTCTGCACACTGCAGAAAGACGCAGCAGTTGGCACCTGTGTTTCGTCATCATCAGAGACGTGCTGAGGTGGTATTCCCATGTCCTCATCATGAGGAAACATAAGTGGTTGTGCGTTAGTGCATTCTATCTCTTCCACCCCTGGGGAAGGGCTAGGTGGATGCCCTTGGGAAACCCTGACAGCAGAGTCTTTAAACAGCATAAGAGACTGCTGCATAACTTGTGGCTCAGACAGTTTCCCTGATATCCATAGGGGTGATGTGACAGACCGATGGGCTTGGTTTTCATGCGCCATCTGTGTGCTTTCTGCAGAAGACTGGGTGGGAGATAATGTGAACGTGCTGGATCCACTGTCGGCCACCCAATTGACTAATGCCTGTACCTGCTCAGGCCTTACCATCCTTAGAACGGCATTGGGCCCCACCAAATATCGCTGCAAATTCTGGCTACTGGGACCTGAGGTAGTTGGTTCACTAGGACGTGTGGCTGTGGCAGAACGGCCACGTCCTCTCCCAGCACCAGAGGGTCCACTAACACCACCACGGCCATGTCCACGTCCGCATCCCTTATTAGATGTTTTCCTCATTGTTCCCGTTCACCACAATTTTGCGAATGGCAAATTTGGGAATAGTTTGTCAACCCAGAACAAAAAGTGTGCTTTTACGGTCACTACAAATAACTTGACCAGCTAAAACAGTACAGATTTGGTTGAATAGAAATGTGAGGCCTGTTTTTTTTTGCGCTGTGTGACAGGTATAGGTTTAATCACAGAATTAGACTTGTATCTGCACGGTAGCGTGTGTGTTAAATTTTTCTGAATGACACTATCTGCACCTTCAATGTAAGATATCCTTTTTGGGATAGATTTCAAGTAGGCCTCATATAGCAGAAACTAGTTATTTTGACAATGGCAAATTTGGGAATAGTTTTTCAACCCAGAACAAAAAATGTGCTTTTACGGTCACTACAAATAACTTGACCAGCTAAAACAGTACAGATTTGGTTGAATAGAAATGTGAGGCCTTTTTTTTTTTTGCGCTGTGTGACAGGTATAGGTTTAATCACAGAATTAGACTTGTATCTGCACGGTAGCGTGTGTGTTAGGTTTTTCTGAATGACACTATCAGCACCTTCAATGTAAGATATCCTTTTTGGGATAGATTTCAAGTAGGCCTCATATAGCAGAAACTAGTTATTTTGACAATGGCAAATTTGGGAATAGTTTTTCAACCCAGAACAAAAAATGTGCTTTTACGGTCACTACAAATAACTTGACCAGCTAAAACAGTACAGATTTGGTTGAATAGAAATGTGAGGCCTGTTTTTTTTTTTTGCGCTGTGTGACAGGTATAGGTTTAATCACAGAATTAGACTTGTATCTGCACGGTAGCGTCTGTGTTAGGTTTTTCTGAATGACACTATCAGCACCTTCAATGTAAGATATCCTTTTTGGGATAGATTTCAAGTAGGCCTCATATAGCAGAAACTAGTTATTTTGACAATGGCAAATTTGGGAATAGTTTTTCAACCCAGAACAAAAAATGTGCTTTTACGGTCGCTACAAATAACTTGACCAGCTAAAACAGTACAGATTTGGTTGAATAGAAATGTCAGGCCTGTTTTTTTTTGCGCTGTGTGACAGGTATAGGTTTAATAACAGAATTAGACTTGTATCTGCACGGTAGCGTGTGTGTTAAATTTTTCTGAATGACACTATCTGCACCTTCAATGTAAGATATCCTTTTTGGGATAGATTTCAAGTAGGCCTCATATAGCAGAAACTAGTTATTTTGACAATGGCAAATTTGGGAATAGTTTTTCAACCCAGAACAAAAAATGTGCTTTTACGGTCACTACAAATAACTTGACCAGCTAAAACAGTACAGATTTGGTTGAATAGAAATGTGAGGCCTTTTTTTTTTTTGCGCTGTGTGACAGGTATAGGTTTAATCACAGAATTAGACTTGTATCTGCACGGTAGCGTCTGTGTTAGGTTTTTCTGAATGACACTATCAGCACCTTCAATGTAAGATATCCTTTTTGGGATAGATTTCAAGTAGGCCTCATATAGCAGAAACTAGTTATTTTGACAATGGCAAATTTGGGAATAGTTTTTCAACCCAGAACAAAAAATGTGCTTTTACGGTCACTACAAATAACTTGACCAGCTAAAACAGTACAGATTTGGTTGAATAGAAATGTGAGGCCTGTTTTTTTTTTTTGCGCTGTGTGACAGGTATAGGTTTAATCACAGAATTAGACTTGTATCTGCACGGTAGCGTCTGTGTTAGGTTTTTCTGAATGACACTATCAGCACCTTCAATGTAAGATATCCTTTTTGGGATAGATTTCAAGTAGGCCTCATATAGCAGAAACTAGTTATTTTGACAATGGCAAATTTGGGAATAGTTTTTCAACCCAGAACAAAAAATGTGCTTTTACGGTCGCTACAAATAACTTGACCAGCTAAAACAGTACAGATTTGGTTGAATAGAAATGTCAGGCCTGTTTTTTTTGCGCTGTGTGACAGGTATAGGTTTAATAACAGAATTAGACTTGTATCTGCACGGTAGCGTGTGTGTTAAATTTTTCTGAATGACACTATCTGCACCTTCAATGTAAGATATCCTTTTTGGGATAGATTTCAAGTAGGCCTCATATAGCAGAAACTAGTTATTTTGACAATGGCAAATTTGGGAATAGTTTTTCAACCCAGAACAAAAAATGTGCTTTTACGGTCACTACAAATAACTTGACCAGCTAAAACAGTACAGATTTGGTTGAATAGAAATGTGAGGCCTTTTTTTTTTTTGCGCTGTGTGACAGGTATAGGTTTAATCACAGAATTAGACTTGTATCTGCACGGTAGCGTGTGTGTTAGGTTTTTCTGAATGACACTATCAGCACCTTCAATGTAAGATATCCTTTTTGGGATAGATTTCAAGTAGGCCTCATATAGCAGAAACTAGTTATTTTGAGAATGGCAAATTTGGGAATAGTTTTTCAACCCAGAACAAAAAATGTGCTTTTACGGTCACTACAAATAACTTGACCAGCTAAAACAGTACAGATTTGGTTGAATAGAAATGTGAGGCCTGTTTTTTTTTTTTGCGCTGTGTGACAGGTATAGGTTTAATCACAGAATTAGACTTGTATCTGCACGGTAGCGTGTGTGTTAGGTTTTTCTGAATGACACTATCAGCACCTTCAATGTAAGATATCCTTTTTGGGATAGATTTCAAGTAGGCCTCATATAGCAGAAACTAGTTATTTTGACAATGGCAAATTTGGGAATAGTTTTTCAACCCAGAACAAAAAATGTGCTTTTACGGTCACTACAAATAACTTGACCAGCTAAAACAGTACAGATTTGGTTGAATAGAAATGTGAGGCCTTTTTTTTTTTTGCGCTGTGTGACAGGTATAGGTTTAATCACAGAATTAGACTTGTATCTGCACGGTAGCGTCTGTGTTAGGTTTTTCTGAATGACACTATCAGCACCTTCAATGTAAGATATCCTTTTTGGGATAGATTTCAAGTAGGCCTCATATAGCAGAAACTAGTTATTTTGACAATGGCAAATTTGGGAATAGTTTTTCAACCCAGAACAAAAAATGTGCTTTTACGGTCGCTACAAATAACTTGACCAGCTAAAACAGTACAGATTTGGTTGAATAGAAATGTCAGGCCTGTTTTTTTTTGCGCTGTGTGACAGGTATAGGTTTAATAACAGAATTAGACTTGTATCTGCACGGTAGCGTGTGTGTTAAATTTTTCTGAATGACACTATCAGCACCTTCAATGTAAGATATCCTTTTTGGGATAGATTTCAAGTAGCCCTCATATAGCAGAAACTAGTTATTTTGAGAATGGCAAATTTGGGAATAGTTTTTTAACCCAGAACAAAAAATGTGCTTTTACGGTCACTTCAAATAACTTGATTAGCTAAAACAGTACAGATTTGGTTGAATAGAAATGTGAGGCCTGTTTTTTTTTGCGCTGTGTGACAGGTATAGGTTTAATCACAGAATTAGACTTGTATCTGCACGGTAGCGTGTGTGTTAGGTTTTTCTGAATGACACTATCAGCACCTTCAATGTAAGATATCCTTTTTGGGATAGATTTCAAGTAGGCCTCATATAGCAGAAACTAATTATTTTGAGAATGGCAAATTTGGGAATAGTTTTTCAACCCAGAACAAAAAGTGTGCTTTTACGGTCACTACAAATAACTTGACCAGCTAAAACAGTACAGATTTGGTTGAATAGAAATGTGATGCCTGTTTTTTTTTGCGCTGTGTGACAGGTATAGGTTTAATCACAGAATTAGACTTGTATCTGCACGGTAGCGTGTGTGTTAGGTTTTTCTGAATGACACTATCAGCACCTTCAATGTAAGATATCCTTTTTGGGATAGATTTCAAGTAGGCCTCATATAGCAGAAACTAATTATTTTGAGAATGGCAAATTTGGGAATAGTTTTTCAACCCAGAACAAAAAGTGTGCTTTTACGGTCACTACAAATAACTTGACCAGCTAAAACAGTACAGATTTGGTTGAATAGAAATGTGAGGCCTGTTTTTTTTTGCGCTGTGTGACAGGTATAGGTTTAATCACAGAATTAGACTTGTATCTGCACGGTAGCGTGTGTGTTAGGTTTTTCTGAATGACACTATCAGCACCTTCAATGTAAGATATCCTTTTTGGGATAGATTTCAAGTAGGCCTCATATAGCAGAAACTAATTATTTTGAGAATGGCAAATTTGGGAATAGTTTTTCAACCCAGAACAAAAAGTGTGCTTTTACGGTCACTACAAATAACTTGACCAGCTAAAACAGTACAGATTTGGTTGAATAGAAATGTGAGGCCTGTTTTTTTTTGCGCTGTGTGACAGGTATAGGTTTAATCACAGAATTAGACTTGTATCTGCACGGTAGCGTGTGTGTTAAGTTTTTCTGAATGACACTATCAGCACCTTCAATGTAAGATATCCTTTTTGGGATAGATTTCACGTAGGCCTCATATAGCAGAAACTAGTTATTTTGAGAATGGCAAATTTGGGAATAGTTTTTCAACCCAGAACAAAAAGTGTGCTTTTACGGTCACTACAAATAACTTGACCAGCTAAAACAGTACAAATTTGGTTGAATAGAAATGTCAGGTCTATTTTTTAGGCGCTGGGTGACAGGCTCAACTTGCCCCTGATGTAGTATATGGCCAAAAAATAACCACACTATTGATGGTTAAATGCACTTGGGTGACACAGGCTCAACCTGCACCAGATGTAGTATATGGCCAAAAAATAACCAGACTGTTGATGGTTAAATGCACTTCGGTGACACAGGCTTAGCCTGCAGCTGATGTAGGATATAGCAAAAAATAACCACACTATTGATGGTTAAATGCACTTGGGTGACACAGGCTCAGCCTGCAGCTGATGTAGGATATAGCACAAAATAACCACACTATTGATGGTTAAATACACTTGGTGATAGCTTGTGCTGGCGCACCACAAGCCACAAAATGGCCGCCGATCACCCCAGAAAAAAGTGATCTAAAAACGCTCTGGGCAGCCTCAAAAAAGTGAGCAAGTCGATATTAGCACTTCAATGATCCACAGCTGCAGATCGATCACAGAATGAAGTCTTTTGGAGGAGTTAATCTGCCTAATCTCGCCCTAACGTCGCAGCTGCAACCTCTCCCTATGCTTGAATCAGCAGAGTGACGTGCAGCGCTACGTGACCCAAGCTTATATAGAGGCTGGGTCACATGCTGCACTGGCCAATCACAGCCATGCCAATAGTAGGCACGGCTGTGATGGCCTCTTGGGGCAAGTAGTATGACGCTTGTTGATTGGCTGCTTTGCAGCCTTTCAAAAAGCGCCAAGAAAGCGCCGAACACCGAACCCGAACCCGGACTTTTACGAAAATGTTCGGGTTCCGGTCCGTGTCACGGACACCCCAAAATTCGGTACGAACCCGAACTATACAGTTTGGGTTCGCTCATCCCTACTCCTTAGCTTCCTCCTAATCTTTTTTCCATACCATCCCTTCTCTACCTTTAACTCTACTCTTTCCTCCTTACCGTTTCATTTTTAACTTGGGTTTCTCCAAAACCCCCTCTGTCCTATAATATAGATGGATACCCATTTTATTTCTTATCTTTCCATTGGGATGTTACTTAACGTGCTGAACGGCATGTTCATTGGTCCAATGACCAATTTTCCCCTCATGTTAAATATTTGTGTGCCATTTCACACAAAATTTTACTTTTTAGTTATGTTTTATGTTCTCACCGTTTTCACTCTCCCTTTGTTCAGTTTCAGGTACTTGATACAGTCGCCTTTATTCCCTGAGATGGGACACAGGACCCTTGGACCCCAGCTCCTCCTCCGGACCGGACAGACGCAACTCAAACTGTGAGTGTTCTCTTCTGGGGGACCAGCACACCTGCCCCCTTTCCGCTCATTCTAACCCTTGATCATGGCTGATCTAAAGATAGCATCCTATAACGTGAAGGGCTTTAACTCTCCTTCCAAAAGGAGCCAAATATTCACTATTTTACGTAAGGCGGGTTCTGATGTGCTGCTCCTCCAGGAGACACATTTCAAGTTTAACCATTATCCCAACCTGGAATTCTCTCACTACCCCCTTTGGTTCCACTGTGGAGGTAACTCTGCCGTGTCCGGAGGAGTAAGTATAGGGTTTAAGAGGAAGGTTCCATTCAAATATATTAATCATATACAGGACCCAAAAGGGAGATTTCTCTTAGTCAAAGGTCATATAGGGCACCAAATATATACTTTCATAAATCTTTATGCTTCCAATACTAAACAAGTTCAATGGCTCTCAGATATTGCCCAGATTGTTGCCACCTTCAAAGAAGGTATAACTATTATGGGAGGTGACCTTAACATCGCTATTAACCCCCAAAATTGACTCTTCCTCACAGAAGTCGATTCACTCAAAGTATTCCCTGAAGTTCATTAAAGACATCTTATGGGACCTCCATCTGGTAGATGTATGGCGTACATTATACCCTGATACACCAGATTATACTTTTTATTCACATGTCCATAACATCTATCATCGCATTGATTACATTTTTATCTCCAAAGAGCATCTCCAGCTCTGTCCGGAAGCCAAAATAGGTTCTATTTACATTTCGGACCACGCCCCAACCTACCTTACAGTAATCTCCCCGGTTCATAAAACTTCATGTTTTAATTGGCGCCTAAATTAATCCATCCTTGGTGACCCAGAATCCATAAAAAAGTAGCTTTGTTACTAGATGAATATTTTGTTCTAAATGCTTACCCATCGCTCTCATCCCAAATTCTTTGGGATGCACACAAACCCTTTTAAGGGGTGAATTCATCAGTATCGGCTCTCATTTGAAAAAACTTAGAGAGAGAAACATTGGTATTCTCCTCTCCAAGATAAACAAACTGGAAATAATTCACAAACGCTCCTTAACTGAACCCCAACTCCAAGAGCTCTGCAAAGCTAGAGCTGAACTAAAAGCTCTTCTGCAAGCCAAATCAGCCAAATACTATCTCAATTCTCAGTACAAATATTTTGCACATGGGGATAAAGCTACCAAATTCCTGATGAATAGAATTAAAACCAGAAGAGCGGACAATTACATTTACCAATTATCTTCTCCCAATGGTACCCCCACCTTTGCCACTTCTAAAATTGCTAAGCAATTCAGGGACTTTTATGAATCGCTATACAATCTCCCTTCCCCTCCCTCCCCTGTCACCCACTCCTCGCTGGTTTCTAAATTTCTAGAATCAACAACTCGCCCGACACTCTCCGAAGGCCAAAAACAATCGCTAGAGGCTCCATTCACCATGGACGAGCTTTCTATAGACCTGTCCCAGATGCCCCTGGGGAAAAGCCCTGGACCTGACGGCCTTCCAGCCTCTTATTATAAAACATTCAGAAAGCAACTTCTACCCCATCTTCTTAATGTCTGCAACCAATCCCTCCAAGGTAGCCCTCTCTCTAGTGACATGACGATTGCTCATATAGCTTTGATACCTAAGGAGGGGAAGGACCTCAAATTGTGCTCAAACTACAGGCCCATCTCGCTTCTAAACATTGACCTCAAACTTCTAGCCAAATTACTTGCTAACCGCCTAGCAAAGCTCATTCCTCTCCTGGTACATATGGACCAGGTGGGTTTTGTCCGTAATAGAGAGGGTAGAGACAACACGACTAGAGTTATTAATGTGCTTTGTCATGCTAGACATACCTCTTCACCACTGGTACTCCTCAGCACTGATGCTGAGAAAGCATTCGACCGCATCAACTGGAACTATTTAAAGCATGTTCTAGAGGGCTTTGGCCTACCTGGTCCATATGTTAAAGCTGTTTTTGATATGTATAATTATGCCACAGCTCGCGTCATGGTGAATGGGGACCTATCCTCTCCCTTTCAAATTCACAATGGAACCCGCCAGGGATGCCCCTTGTCCCCCTTCCTTTTCATACTGGCGATGGAACCCATCCTAGCTACGCTTCGGGCAGACAATGATATCAGAGGCTTGAACTTAGGCGGTCAGGATCCTAAAATAGCGGCATTTTCTGACGATGTTATGATAATGACAACTAACCCCAAAATTTCTCTCCCTAAGATACAGGAACACCTAAATGACTACAGTACATTTTCCAATTTTAAGATTAACGAAAGTAAATCCCTCATAATTAGTACTGGCATATCCCCACGACTTAAACTATCTCTAATGGAAAATTCCCCATTTAACTGGTCTTCACCGACTATTACATATTTAGGAGTTAAAATGAGTCCCAATATTACAGACCTTTTTTCACTAAACTATATCCCCCTAAAAGCTTCAATATTCAAAACAATAGATAAAATCACCATCTCTGCCCCTACCCTCTCCTGGTTCGGTAGAAAAAAACTCCTTACTTCTCTTATCATTCCCCGTCTCACGTACCTGCAATAAGTCCTTCCAATTCCCATAACTAAGTCCTACTATACCTCTCTTAAACAAAGATTTAGGGCTTTTATATGGAATGGGAGGAAAGCTAGACTTTCCTACTCTCTCCTGTCTAGATCCCGCTTGGTAGGAGGTATAGGACTCCCAGATCCGGAACTCTATGGGAAAGCCATACTCCTGTCCAGAATTGTAGATTGGCTTAGAAACACGAGAAACAAATCATGGGTCGCATTGGAACAAAACATCATAGGGATGCCCACTCGTGCTCTCTGTTTGGGACACCGCGCCCCGCCTCAAACCAATTTATCAGCATACCCAATTATAAAAGCTACTATGGAGGTTTGGAAATGGTTTGGTTCATCCCATTGTTCAGTGACCTTTCCCTCCCCCCTAATCACAGTCAGTGATATTCTGGGCTCATCCTCCATTGGTCCACGCGACTCCTCCTCCAAAACAGTTAGATCCTCTTCCCTGCCAATTTCCCATCTTCTAGAATCTCAAGGATCTCTTGCCTCCATTGATAGCCTCAGAACTTTGCTTAACCCACAACCCTGCGACTTCACCCTCTTATCACTTATCAAAACCTTTGTTTCTAGGAACAACATAAGGGGAGAGCTCCTACGACCCCTTACATGGTATGAAGCTTTAATAGTAAACCCTAACCCCCCTAAAAAACTTATTTCACAGATTTATAATAAACTACATCCCCCCGTCCCCCCCAACCGTTAAGCCTGCGTTCATCCGCACTTAGGAAAAAGACACTGGGATAGATCTGCCTCTCTCAATTCTGCCCACATTATTTGAAATACCACATAAATCATCGTGCTGTGTACGTATCCAGGAAAATGGTTACAAAATCCTAACACAGTGGTACATTGTTCCAGTTAGATCCTCACACTTTCTCTGGATCCTCCTGGAGATGCTTAAAGGAGAAAGGCACTTTTCTCCATATCTGGTGGCAATGCCCTATTATTAGCAATTGGTGGTCGGATATCATACAGATTAGTAACCAAGTATGCTCTACAACTGTCAAGATATCCCCTTATGGAGCCCTTTTTTCATACTTTGAAAAGGGTACAACTCCCCTTCCCACCTTTCTCTTCAAACAACTTCTGATCACGGCTCGCCATTTGATACCTAAGTATTGGTTACAGACTTCTCTTCCCTCGGTGGAGCAGTGGAAGCTCAAGGTGGACCAACTCTACCGCTTTGAGGAACTTGCCTCTTGGAAGTCTCGTACTCACTTGGCTTTCACTAAGCGTTGGGCCTTATGGACAAAATACAGGTTCCTCAATACCCAGTAATTTTTAGTCGCAACCCACTTGCATTCTTGAACCCTAACCTTGGTGTTCCACTGCTAAACAGAGTGAATCCCTCTTACAACCACCATGTAACATAGATGAAGGAGAGTGAAGTGACCTTAGCTGCCTTCTAACATCTCACACGCTTCTTCATGGGATAGAAGGATATAGTTCAGGGTGCACTTTACTGTTTTTCTCTTCTCCCCTCTTTTTTCCTGCCAACCTAGGAAATGTGTAGTCTAATAATATTATGTTTGCCTCCTCTTGGATCTTGAATTTACAAAAAAAGTATGCTTGTCCAATAATTACCTGTTGTTCATTACCATCCTTTATACAAATTGATGTCTCTATTTGACTATGTATCTGGTACCACGTTACACCATTGTTGGTGTCTTGTTACTATGTATTTCTTTTTTTTTGATAATGAAAATAAAATATAAAAAATAAAAAAATAAAAAAATAAAAAAATTATAGCAGTGCCATAATGGCATCCTTATAACAATGTTTGCAATGCCAACCTCAAATTTTTAATTACATGCAATTAAAAAACTATTCAGATCCAGAAAAAAAACAAAAAAAAAAAACATGTTGCTAGGCTCGAAAACTTCCCTACATACAGATATGGCGCAACTGCTTATTCCTCTATCAAAATCTATTCAAAACCTAGAAGATAGAGTATTACATATGGAAAACAAAATGGGGGAATATGCAACCTCCCAAAATAGCATTATAGATGCACACAATGATATGGCAGATGAGGTAGAGATGCTAAAAACAAAAATGGCAGAACTGGAGGACTGTTCCCGCCCCAACAACATTAAGTTTAGAGGCATTCCAGAGACAGTGTATCCTAGTGAGTTACAGCATTACCTCCATAAGCTTTTTTTCTATACTCCTTCCAGATATAACACCCCAAGATATGATCATATATAGAGCACATTGGGTGCCAAAGCCACAATTCTGGATAAAGATATACCCCAGGACACGCTGGCAAGAATAAAAAATTTTCACATTATGGAAGCCTTGATGATAGCTGCACGGAAAAGCAAAATTTAGCCCCGCCCATACCAGACAGTCAAGTTATACACTGACTTATCTGCAACCACACTCCGCCAACGTACCGTAGATCCTTCATGCCTGTTACAGCAGCATTACGTAGCCATAGCATTGCATACATATGGGGTTATCTTTTAAAATTACTTATCTCCTCAGAAGGAATATTACATGTGGTGAAGTCTTTTGAAGAAGGGAAACGACTACTCCAGGAATGGAATATTCCCAAGGAGCAACAGAAAGACAAAATAAACCTGAACATTTCACAATTGTGCAAAGAATGGAACACTGTCACCCGACAGAAGAGGACCCCACAAGAGATGACCACTACTTAGATGACAACCAGTGATGAGCGGCAGGGGCAATATTCGAATTTGCAATATTTCGCAAATATTTGGGCGAATATTTGTCATATATTCGCAAATTCAAGAATTCGTGATCTCCAGTCATTATGTTTTTGATTGCGATAATCGGCAATCAGAAAATTTGCGATATAAATATTTGCGATCAACACTACTCCTAAAGTAAAATATATTGCAGCCTTCTTATTGGCCCACAAGCAAAAAGCAGTGAGGGATCATGGGTACTGATGAAAGAAAATCTAGAATCTTCACGATTCCGAAGATATAGCACTATTTTCTAGATATTCACAAATTCTCGAAGTGCCAATATTTGCGATAAAAATTTTCGCTTAGAATATTTGCTATCAACACTAATGACAACATGCCTACCCGCCTGGCCTACGTCCTAGGCTACTATATGGAACTGTTCCCCCACATTACCGTAAGCGACATCAAGCTGTACAGGTTCTCCACTTTTGGTTTATTGTTTAAATATGTTTATATCTTTCAGCTTCACTTTCTTATAATACTCTCAGGTACCCACTTTATTTAGCTACAATGTACCCACTTATTCAATGGAGATTAAACTGGTGTCACTAAATGTTAAGGGGTTAAATAGCCCTCAAAAGAGAGCTCACGCTTGGAGAGAGGCAATAAAAGCACATGCAGATGTATTCTGCATGCAAGAGACACATTTGCTGCAAAAAGATGCACACCGTGTGCAACACCACCTCTACCCAACCGTTAACCACTCACATAACTGTAGAAAGTCAAGAGGAGTCTTCATAACCATGAGAAACACAATAGCCTTCTTTCTAATAACCCAACAGATAGCAAGGGCAGATATATTATTCTAGTCTGCGTTATCAACAATATAACCTACACAATGGTGAACATATATGACCCAAATATACACCAAACGGCCTTTCTTCAAAGGCTTATGAAAAAGGTTAATGGAGTAAAACAGGGAAAACTGATTCTGTACGGAAACTTCAATACTGTGGCTGACCCAACAATGGACTCTAGTAACATGAGCTGCCGCCCTGAGACAAGCTTGTCAACTTTCATGCAAGCAGAAGGACTCATCGATGTATGGCGGGCTCAACACAGTACTGAACGAGACTTCACTTATTTACCTTCACACTCCTAGTACTCAAGTATTGACTTGCTTCTAGTAGACTGCACCACCCTGTTCCACTGGACATCCACCACAATTGGTCTCATACAATGGTCAGATCATGCCCCCATCACCTTATCCCTGAAGCAACAATTTCAAGGGCAGCGGATGCATGTCTGGAGTAGCAACGCCTTCATAATGGGACACAAGAAATATTCCCAAGAGATAACAGAAGCCCTGATAGAATACTTAAAATTTAATGCCAACTCTGTGTCAGATCCCTACATTGTTCGGCAATGTAAGGGAGTTATTGATTAAAATAGGCCACCAGGAAAAGTAAGCCAGGGAAAGAGACATAGACACATAGACACCACATTAGCTAAGCTGGCCAATCTGGAACGGGTTAACAAGCAGCAACTCGATCGGCAGAAATAATAGCTGAAAGGGAGAAACTAAGAAGCCTTCTTTTATTTAACTATGGGAAAGCCTTATCACGTACAAAAGCAAGATATTACACCCAAGGCAACAAGACAGGAAGACTCCTAGCCTCTAAACTAAAAGTTAGCACACTCGCATATCCCTCAATCCTACTGGCCCCACTCATGTCAAGTAAAGGTGTATATATTTAGGTTTACAGGTGTCCCCCTCTATATCATTCCTCTTATCTCATATCCCCCTTATGTATATTTTATTTATATATAGTATATATGTATACACGAGTCCTTTCTATCTCCCCTTCATTATCCCCCTATTTATTATTCTTTTATATTAATATTTTTATCTATTTATATATATCTTATTATTATATCGTGCCACAGCCTGCCCCCTGCCACCGCTCCCCTCCCCTCCGAGTGACGTTTTTTCCAACGGCGCCTATCACCTTTATCACTCAGCTCTATGAGCCGCAGGACCTTCCTCTCTCCGCCCCGAAACGCGTTGTTGTTTCATGCACCTTTTATTAAATAAAGAAGAACTATCATTTAAAAAGACCGGCTGAAGTGGGTTTAAAGCGCCGAAGCAGGAACCATTTTATTCTCCTAATGCGATCCTCCGGAAGGACTGGACATCTCTTCTAAGGAACCCAACACCCTGGGGCAGCACACCTAGGAACCGGATCTCGCCTGTCAAGCCCTCAATAGTGTTACGCCTATTCTAGCGTAACCAGACAAGGTGAGCCTTTAATTTGCTTTATTGGTTACCCAGTGTGAACATACTACCCTATTGTGCGTCATCTCTATTAAGCCCTAGGCACGTCCATCACCTTTAACTCTAAACTAAAAGCAACACATGTCAGATCCCAGATCTCCCATATATTGAACCCACACACAAATGGGAAACTCACGAACCCCCAGAGACATAGTAGATAAATTCAGATCTTATTATGAACAGCTTTATAACCTGGGGGACCAAATTCCACTGCCAGAATCCTACCCTAAACTAGTGCAAGACTTCCTGACAAGTGCATCCTTACCATCTTTTTCTGAAATCCAATTAACACAGCTCAATAACTCTATCACAAACAAGGAGATCGAGTTGGTGATCAAATCTCTCCCCCAAGGCAAGTCTCCTGGACAAGATGGTATATTAGGGGAATATTATAAACATTTTACCAAACCGCTACTTCCTCATTTAACGTCTATGTATCAAAGGGCTGCCAGAAGTATACCATTCCCAGTTGAAATGCAAACAGCACTTATAATAACTCTTCCCAAACCAGGTAAACCCGATAATGTCCCTCAAAACTTTAGACCCATTTCACTGCTCAACTCAGACATAAAAATCTTCTTCAAACTGATTGCAATCCGCCTAGCCCCCTTACTGCCTTCACTCATCAAACCAGACCAAACAGGATTTATTAAGGGATGCCAAGCAGCGGACAATACCAGAAGACTTCTAGATATCTTCAACTATGCAGAATTAAATAAAACCCCACTTCTCGCAGGGATTCTTGATGCTGAGAAGGCGTTCAACAGACTAAGATGGTCATTTGCCTTTTCTGTGCTGGACCAGTTTGGGTTTCAAGGCCTAATCAAACACATTATTTCTAGCCTCTATTCAAATCCATCTGCTCAAGTCTCCACAAATGGAGTCACATCTCGTAGATTTAACATCACAAACGGGTCACGTCAGGGATGCCCCCTTTCACCACTAATATTCACCCTTGCCCTAGAACCTTTAGCAAGACATATTAGAAATAATGCAGAGATAGCTAAATCACCATTGGCAACCACGCACAGACAATTGCGTTATACACAGATTACATCATTCTTACATTAACAAACCCGAGAAAATCCTTGACCAAAGCTATGGACGTAATTTCACACTATGGCACTTTATCATATTACAAAGTCAACGAAGCCAAATCACAAGCCCTGCTTATTTTGATACCCTCAGATGACCTACACGTCCTTAAATCCACATTCCAACTAGACTGGCAAACAACTAAAGTTACATATCTGGGCATTCACCTTACATCACCATGCATGCACACTCCTCTAGACTAATAACTTTGTACCACTACTGGCCACTATGGAACGGAACCTCAAGGGCTTCACATTAAAAGAAATGTCATGGATAGGTAGGGTGTCTTCCTTTCAAATGATGACCATCCTCAAACTAATATACAGATTCCGTGCATTACCCAAACACATCCCGAACGCTTTCTTTAACAAAGCTCAGAAGCTCCTAAATAGTTCTATCTGGAATAAAAAAAAACAACTGAATTACACAATCCCTGATGACTAGGAGTAAGAGAGTGGGAGGTATAGGTTTACCATCTTTAAGAGACTATCATAGAGCTATAGGGCTTTCCTTCCTAAAGGAATGGTGGATGAATGTCCAACAGAAACCATGGATACAAATAGAAGAGTACTCTTTAGGTAAAGGCTCTTTAAAAGATACCTTGCTTAACCTCTTAGTGACCACCGATACATGTTTTTACGGTGGTCACTAAGGGGCCTTGGGCTAGGCCGACGCTTTTTTCGGCGGCCCAGTCTAAGCACCGCACGGGTTCCCCATGCAGCGGGGAGCGGTGACCCAGCTCTCACATGAGAGCTGCGGCCCTGCTCTAACAGACCGGACCGGCAGGAGTGCCAATCTGGGCTGCTTAACACTGAAGTCATTGAAGGTCTCTTCCTCCACCCAGCCACGTACAACACCAATGGTCCCCAAAAGGTGACAACAAGCCCCCTGGGACGCCTGCTGTGGTTGGTCTTCCACCTCCTCAAACCCACCTTCCTCCTCTGACTCCTCTTCTTCAGACTCCTCTCTCTCCGTTGCCGCAGGTCCAGCAATCAACGACGACAAGGCTGCTTCTGGTGGTGATGGTGACCACAACACTTCCTCTTCATGCTCATCTGCGGCCTGATCCAGCACTCTTCGCAGGGCACGCTACAGAAAAAACGCATATGGGATGAGGTCGATGATGTTGCCTTGGGTTTGACTGACCAGGTTTGTCACCTCCGCAAAAAGACGCATGAGCCTACAGCCATTGTGCATGAGCGTTCAGTAACGTGGCCAAAAAATACCCAGCTCAGCAGAGGCTGTCCTCTTTTTTTTTTTATTAAAAAAATCTGTTCTTACCAGATTAATCTCTGTTTTGTCCCCTATCAGGGGCCGGTGTATGGAATAGATTTTAGGAACCGGGAGATATAAAAAGATTGGTCGGTCCTCTTACTTCCAATTTAAGGCACTGCGGGTGCGCCGTGCAATGTACTGTGCCACCCTATATGAGCGGTATGTTAAGTAGTACTATTCCTATCACTTTATTCCCTGTTACGTCCCCTATCAGTAGCCGGTGTATAGAATAGATTTTAGGAACAAGATGGAAAAAGATGCTTGGTTGGTCCTCTTACTTCCAATTTGGGGCACTGCGCGTGCGCCGTGCAAAGTACTGTGCCACCCTATATCAGTGGTGTGTTAAGTAGTACTATTCTTGTCAGTTTAATCCCTGTTACGTCCCATATCAGGGGACGTGTATCGAATAGAGTTTAGACAACCGCAAAGAGTTGTCAATAGTTGACACACTCATGACATAAATTTTATTCCTCTATGCGCCAATCTTGGTGTAGTGATGACTGTGCTCGTGCGCACGTTTGGCAGATTTCAGGCAATGGCGGTTTTTCAAAGCCTATGGTCGTGCTGAGGTAGTTCAGTGACAGTTAATAAACCCAGAAAACAATGATTCTGCAGTGTGGGCCCATTGTTGGCCTAGTAGGCCTTAATGATCACCTTAGATCATCACAAAGAAAATTAATGTTTTTTCTATGCAAAATTATCCAGCCGCTCGCTTTCGGTCCGTTCACAATGAAGCAACGACCTTATCATCTGGGGTGTGCCAACATTGCCATTGCCAACACACTCATAGAGGTGGTCGCTTCATTGTGATACGCAAGCCCCTTCACCACAACAAGGTAACGATCACGAAGGGGAATTGACACATGTATGTGCCTTTTTTTTTGGATTTGTTTTTGCAGCCACACTGCAGCACCAGAGGACATAAAAATTAGGCATGTACACATGCCTGAAAAATTTGGTAAATTTGATGTTTTCCAGGCAGAAAGTGCAATAAAAAAAAAACATTGCGGCTTGAACCCTAGTTGGTGGCAGATAAGTCACTCAAGTCATCCGGCATGCAGAGATTAAATACAGCAGCGTGTGGACCATTTTTAGCCCAAGGCATCTCATCAGGCCTTTTTTAGTCAAATGCATCCCCCACTGTCAGTCCCTTCGGGATCCATGCCTCATTCATCTTAAAAAAGGTGAGGTAATCTGGACTTTTTTGACCTAGGCGACTTCTCTTCTCAGTGACAATACCTCCTGCTGCGCTGAAGGTCCTTTCTGACAGGACACTTGAAGCGGGCAGGCCAGAAGTTCTATCGCAAATTGGGATAGCTCAGGCCACAGGTCAAGCCTGCACACCCAGTAGTCAAGGGGTTCATCGCTCCTCAGAGTGTCGATATCTGCAGTTAAGGTGAGGTAGTCTGCTACCTGACGGTCGAGTTGTTCTCTGAGGGTGGACCTCGAAGGGCTGTGGCGATGCGAAGGACTTAAAAAGCTCTGCATGTCCTCCATCAACAACACGTCTGTAAAGCGTCCTGTCCTTGTCGGCGTGGTCGTGGTAGGAGGAGGATTACTTTCACCTCTTCCCCTGTTAGATTCCCGTTGTGCTGTGACATCACCCTCATACGCTTTGTAAAGCATACTTTTTTACTTGTTTTGGAACTGCTGCATCCTTTCCGACTTCCGGTAATTCGGTAACATTTCAGGCACTTTCTGCTTATACCGGGGGTCTAGTAGCGTGGCCACCCAGTACAGGTCATTCTCCTTCAGCCTTTTTATACGAGGGTCCCTCAACAGGCATGACAGCATGAAAGACCCCATTTGCACAAGGTTGGATGCCGAGCTACTCATGTCCCGTTCCTCGTCCTCACTGATCTCATTGAAGGTCTGTTCTTCCCTTCAGCCACAACACAACACCACGGGTACCAGATAGGTGACAACGAGCACCCTGGGATGCCTGCTGCGGTTGGTCTTCCTCCTCCTCAAAGCCACATTCCTCCTCTGACTCCTCTTCCTCAGACTCCTTTTCCAGCATTGCCGCAGGTCCAGCAAGCAATGCTGATAAGGCTGTTTCTGGTGGTGATGGTGACCACAACTCTTCCTCTTCCTCTTCACGCTCATCTACGGCCTGATCAAGCACTCTTCGCAGGGCACGCTCCAGGAAGAAAACAAATGGGATGATGTCGCTGATGGTGCCTTAGGTGCGACTGACTAGGTTTGTCACCTCCTCAAAAGGACGCATGAGCCTATAGGCATTGCGCATGAGCGTCCAGTAACGTTCCAAAGAAATACCCAGCTCCGCAGAGGCTGTCCTAGCACCCCGGTCATACAAATACTCGTTGACAGCTTTTTCTTGTTGGAGCAGGCGGTCGAAAATTAGGAGTGTTGAATTCCAACATGTCGGGCTGTCGCAAATCAAGCGCCTCACTGGCATGTTGTTTCGCCGCTGAATATCTGAAAAGTGCGCCATGGCCGTGTAGGAACGCCTGAAATGGCCACACACCTTCCTGGCATGCTTGAGGACGTCGTGTAAGCCTGGGTACTTATGCACAAAGCGTTGTACGATCAGATTCAACACATGTGCCATGCACGGCACATGTGTCAACTTGCCCTGATTCAATGCCGCCAACAAATTGCTTCCGTTGTCACACACCACTTTGCCGATCTCCAGTTGGTGCGGTGTCAGCCACTGATCCACCTGTGCGTTCAGGGCGGACAGGAGTGCTGGTCCGGTGTGACTCTCTGCTTTCAGGCAAGTCAACCCCAAGACGGCGTGACACTGTCGTATCCGGGATGTGGAATAGCCCCTGGGGAGCTGGGGGGGTGCAGTTGATGTGGAGCAAGAGGCAGCAGCAGAAGAGGACTCAGACGAGGAGGTTAGCGAAGAGGATGGAGTAGGAGGAGTAGAGGAGATGGCAGCAGGCCTGCCTGCAAGTCGTGGCGGTGTCACCAACTCCATGCAGACCAGGTATCAGTGGTCAGATGGACCCTTGCCCCAATACTGTGTGCCAGACATGCCATGACTTCCTTTTCCACAATAGAGAACAGGTTGGGGATTGCCTTTTGTGAAAGGCGGGGTACCTTTCACTGCGGTGTCCCAATAGCTAAAATTTTTTTGAAGGCCTCAGACTCCACCAGCTTGTATGGTAAAAGCTGGCGGGCTAAGAGTTCCGACAAGCCAGCTGTCAGATGCCGGGCAAGGGGGTGACTCTGTGACATTGGCTTCTTGCGCTCAAACATTTCCTTGACAGACCCCTGACTGTGGGCAGATGAGCAGGAACTGCTGAAGGTGAGAGGCGGAGTGGCGGGTGGTTGAGAGGGGGCAAGGAGGACAGCAGTGGTTGACGTGGCTGAATATGCTGGACCAGGAGGAGGATGGTGGCTTTCAGTTTCTGTGCTGCCTGCACTCATCATGTGTTGATCCCATAGGCGTTTGTGATGTGAGATCATGTGCCTTCGCAAAGCAATTGTACCTGGGTGGGTGTTAGACTTCGCACAACTCAGTTTTTTTTGGCACAGGTTGCAAATGGCATCGCTGTTATCAGAGGCAGACACACAAAAAAAATGCCACACTGCTGAGTTTTGCAATAACGGCATTCTGGTGGTTGCAACAGCATGCGTTGATTGGCGTGCTGTCTGGCTGACCTCGGGTGCCGATACATGCTGTCTGAGTGTGCCACTAGCTCCTTGCGACGACCTCCCCCTGCTTCCAACTCGTCTCCTCCTCCTCTCTGTCTCCCCATCTGAACTTTCCACCTGTTCTTCTTCTCTTCGAGCGGGCACCCACGTGACATCCACGAACACATCATCAACCGCTTCACTTGTATCTTACAACTCAGCAAAGGAAGCAGCAGCGGGTACAACATCATCATCATCATCATCACACTGTACGTCCATGTGTGTAATGCTGCCTGACTGAGACATATCCCTGTTATCTACATCCTCTGGCAATAATGGTTGTGCATCACTCATTTCTTCCAACTGAGGTATAAATAACTCCTCTGACAGATCAAGTGAAGCGACTGTGGTGCTAGTGTTGGTGGTGGCGGCGGCGGGCGGGCGAGTGGTAACTTGAGAGGTGCCTGAAGCTGAGCTGGAGGAGGATGGTGTGTCAAGGTTCCAAGCGGAAGCTGTAGAAGATTGGGTGTCCTGTGTTAGCCAGTCAACTATGTCCTCAGAACTTTTCGAGTTAAGGGTACGTGGCCTCTGAACACTGGGCATTATTCTAGGGCCAAAGGAAATCACAGCACCACGACCACGAGGGCCCCTGCGGGATGGCCTGCCTCTGCCTGTCATTTTTTTTTAGATTAGTGGTACTATACGTGCAAGGTACTGCAAGGTACTGTGCCACCCAATATGAGTGGTGGGCAGTGG
Organism: Bufo bufo; assembly: GCF_905171765.1. Taxonomy (NCBI): domain Eukaryota; kingdom Metazoa; phylum Chordata; class Amphibia; order Anura; family Bufonidae; genus Bufo; species Bufo bufo. The sequence continues at coordinate 712,472,188 of NC_053390.1, forward strand.
GCCTGACACACACTGGCAGGCAACTGCAATTATATTACAGAGAAAAAATTGTTTTAATGTTTTAAATGCAAGCTACTGTGCCACCAGATATGAATGGTGGGCACTGGAAGTGGGCACAGTACACTCTGTGGGCCTGACACACACTGGCAGGCAACTGCAATTATATTTCAGAGAAAAAATTGTTTTACTGTTTTAACTGCAAGCTACTGTGCCACCAGATATGAGTGGTGGGCACTGGCAGTGGGCACAGTACACTCTGTGGGCCTGACACACACTGGCAGGCAACTGCTATTATATTACAGAGAAAAAATTGTTTTACTGCTTTAAATGCAAGCTACTATGCCACCAGATATGAGTGGTGGGCACTGGCTGTGGGCACAGTACACTCTGTGGGCCTGACACACACTTGCAGGCAACTGCAATTATATTACAGAGAAAAAATTGTTTTACTGTTTTAACTGCAAGCTACTGTGCCACCAGATATGAGAGGTGGGCACTGGCAGTGGGCACAGTACACTCTGTGGGCCTGACACACACTGGCAGGCAACTGCAATTATATTACAGAGAATTTTTTTTTACTGTTTTAACTGCAAGCTACTGTGCCACCAGATATGAGTGGTGGGCACTGGCAGTGGGCACAGTACACTCTGTGGGCCTGACACACACTGGCAGGCAACTGCAATTATATTACAGAGAAAAAATTGTTTTACTGTTATAACTGCAAGCTACTGTGCCACCAGATATGAGTGGTGGGCACTGGCAGTGGGCACAGTACACTCTGTGGGCCTGAAACACACTGGCAGGGAGCTGCAATTATATTACAGAGAAAAATGTTTTTACTGTTTTAACTGAAAGCTACTGTGCCACCAGATATGAGTGGTGGGCACTAGCAGTGGGCACAGTACACTCTGTGGGCCTGACACACACTGGCAGGCAACTGCTTTTATATTATAGAGATTTTTTTTTTTACTGTTTTAACTGCAAGCTACTGTGCCACCATATATGAGTGGTGGGCACTGGCAGTGGGCACAGTACACTCTGTGGGCCTGACACTCACTGGTAGGCAACTGCAATTATATTACAGATAAATAATTGTTTTACTGTTTCAACTCCAAGCTACTGTGCCACCAGATATGAGTGGTGGGCACTGGCAGTGGGCACAGTACACTCTGTGGGCCTCACACACACTGGCAGGCAACTGCAATTATATTACAGAGAAAAAAAAAAAAAAGCAGACTGATATACTAGCCCTAAAAAGGGCTTTTTGGGGTGCTGTCAGGACGCTGTCCTTACAGCAGATCAGATGAGTCTTTGAGGACTGGAGTGGACACAGAACAATGGCCTAGCTAATGATTTCCCTATTAAATCAGCAGCAGCTGCACTGTCCCTGCTCTCACTAACACTGCAGCTTCAGAATTAATCTAAGATGGATGCTGTCCTTGCTTTTTGATAGGAGGTGGGAAGGTCTGGGAGGGAGGGTATGCTGATTGGCTGGAATGTGTCTGCGGACGCGAACAAGCGATGTTCGCCGGCGAATAGTTCGGAACATCTCTAATGCTAATGTGTTTGAAGGCTACCTGGAATCTGTTGTAGGCCCTGGTCCCAGCTATAGTAATTTCCTGCACCTCTCTGGTTAATGTTACAATAGCATTGCTATTAAAATGCATTGCATTTTAAAAACAATCAAAATACTGTCTATTATAGTCCCCTAAGTGTTAAAAAAAAAGAAAAAAAAAACATTTATTAAATGAAAAAATGGCATTAACAAAATTACACTTTTTTTCATTGAAAATGCGCTTTTCTATAAAAAATAAAAAATAAAGAGTCTCCCCCGTATATTTGGTATTTCCGCATCCGTTACAACCCGGACTACATAAATATCACATAAATTATCCCTTATGGTGAACGCCGTAAAAAAATTAAAAATAAAAAAATGACAGAATAGCTAATTTTTTCTAAGTTGCCACCGAAAAAGCTTAATAACAAGTGATCAAAAAGCGCCATTTACTTAAAAATTATACCAATGAAAAATACAACTTGTCCCGCAAAAATCAAGCCTTAATGCAACTCCATAGAACGAAAAATAAAAAGTTATGGGTCTTGGGAAGTGGCAATGTAAAAACATTTTTTTCTTTTAAAAAAAGTGGTTTTATTACAAAAAAGTTGTAAAACAAAAATATATATATATATTTGGTATCACTGTAATCATACTGACCCAGAGAATAAAGATATTACCGTATATACTCGAGTATAAGACAAGTTTTTTGGCACATATTTTTGTGCTCAAAAAGCCTCCTCGTCTTATACTCGAGTCTAGGTCTTAGCTCCGGTAATACAGGCAGTGCGGGGGGCGGCGCTCACTCACTGACGTCACGCGCCTGCGCCGCCTAGTGGGAGAAAGCGCGTGACGTCAGTGAGTGAGCGCCGCTCCCCGCACTGCCTGTATTACCGGAGCAAAGACAAAGTAAGATAACCACAGTTAAAGGTTACTAATTAGTTTAAATATACTGCTGTGAGCGCCGGGGAGGGGGATCTGTGGATCGCACTGTAGGGGGATCTGTGGATGGCACTGTAGGAGGATCTGTGGATGGCACTGTAGGGGGATCTGTGGATGGCACTGTAGGGGGATCTGTGGATGGCAATGTAGGGGGATCTGTGGATGGCACTGTAGGGGGATCTGTGGATGGCACTGTAGGGGGATCTGTGGATGGCACTGTAGGGGGATCTGTGGATGGCACTGTAGGGGGATCTGTGGATGGCACTGTAGGGGGATCTGTGGATGGCACTGTAGGGGGATCTGTGGATGGCACTGTAGGGGGATCTGTGGATGGCACTGTTTAGGGGGGATCTGTGGATGGCACTGTTTAGGGGGGAGATCTGTGGATGGCACTGTTTAGGGGGAGATCTGTGGATGGCTCCCTGTATTTAATGCAGAGTGTGTGTGTATATAATGCACACTCTCTGCATTAAATACAGGGAGTCACCCTCTTGCAGATGTGTGTATATAATGTAGAGTGTGTGCATTATATACACATACACTCTGCATTATAGCTGCATTTCCCACCCTAGTCTTATACTCGAGTCAATAATTTTTCCCATTTTTTTTGGGTAAAATTAGGGGCTCGGCTTATACTCGGGTCGGCTTATACGGTATGTTATTTATACTGAAAAATGAACGAATTTATAATGTAGAAACGCAGTGGCAGTATTGCTGATTTTCCCCGGCACCTCCACAACGGCACTGAAAGGAGGAGGGTGTCCCCGCCCCCATGACAGGAAACAACGTAGGAGCAACAATTCAAAAGGCCTCCTCCCCCTTACCTCACCAGTCGTTGTTTCCTGTCCTCAGGTCGTAGGAGCGTTACTGCAGTGCCAGGAAGTTCTAATTTGCCCAGCCTGTAACGTTTCCCCACATGTTGGGAGGGCTGGTGCAGGAGACGGGTCCCCCGGGGTCGCGTGTGCCGCCCTTTCCCGTATCTGGAGCAAGTCCTGCTGGCAGGCATCCTCGGGCTCCACAAATCCCCCTCGCATGTGAAATCGTGCGGGATTTCAGATCACCAGGAGAGATTTTCTTTGGGCAAGAAAATCTCGCGAGATTTCGGGCTGCACTTCCGGGTTAAAGATGAGGAGCTGAGATGCCGGCGTTTGTGACTGCAGCCGGCCATCCAGCTCTCACTCACCTAGCGATTCAGCATGCCTGCCTCTGGAGATGATACCGCCAGGAAGCCTGCTGATTCTGCCTCTGCTTATAGCCCGGTAAGCCTCCTCCCTCAAGGGAGAAGAAAACTTTTTATTTGTGCACAGATGTTTTAGAACACTCTCCTTTGCATGGGTACTTATGTTCACATCTGGTGAGGTGGTGGCCCTGGTTACATTATGGTGTCTCATGGTCTTATTACCCCTATGTCTCCCTTTAGGGCACTGAGACCATGATTCACAAGCCAGCCAGCGAAGCGGGTCACAGAAAATGCGCCATTCGTAAAAAGTCCTTCGCTTCAAAGAGTAAGAAAGCTTTATGTCAGAAGTGCACAGAAAAGATAGTGTCTGAGGAGTCGCCATCTCTCCTGGAGTTTATGAGAGCAATTATAAAGGAGGAAGTCAATTCCACTGTCGACCACTGTCCACTGTCCACCATCTACCTCACAGAGATCCCACACCTCTGACGTTCCCCTTGATATGGATGAAGGAGAACTAGCTTCTGATTCTGAATATGCCTCTTTGGATGATGGCTCTGGCAGACCCCTATTCCTTCCAGAAGAGACGGATGGTCTATTAAAATCTATCCGTGCGACTATGCATATTGAGGATGTGAAAGAGGTCTACTCCATACAGGATCACATGTTTTCAGGGCTAGGAGAAAACGTAGAAGGGTTTTTCCGATCCATAATAATATTAAGGCTTTAATATCGAGAGAGTGGAAGGACCCTGAAAAAAGAACCACGGTCCCCAATTCCTTCAAAAAGAAATATCTTTTTGAAGAAATAGAAACAAATTTCTGGGACAAAACACCTAAGGTGGACGCTCTAGTTGCCCGTATTTCGAAAAAATCTTCCCTCCCGTTTGAGGACATGGGGCTTTTGAAGGATCCCATGGATAAGAAATCAGAAAGCATGTTAAAAAAATCCTGGGAAACAAATACGGCTTTCGGTCTGGCTGGATCAGTTAGAGGAACACATTGCAGCGGGTACCCCTAGAGAAGAAATTCTGGCATCCCTTCCCATGCTTAAGAAAGCATCGAACTTTTTAGCAGATGCCTCGGCGGACCTCGTCATACTCTCGGCCAGGTCTGCAAAACTCTCCAATGGAGGACAGTCTGGCTTCGCTCATGGTCGGGGGACGTAGGCTCTAAGAGTCGACTGTATTCCATCCCCTGTGAGGGAGACAGACTGTTCGGGTCGGGGTTAGACGACATCCTTGAGAAGGCATCTGATAAAAAAAAAGGGTTCCCTCTAGTTAATAAATACTACCATCAGAGGCAGTAATTTCAGAGTCAAAGAAAGACCAGGTCGGACACTAAGAAGAAAGTAGATTCCAGGAAATGGCAACCTTCCAAAGGTAGGGGTCGAGGTTTCCTGCTTAACCCCGAGAGTACTTATCGCTCCTCCCAATGACGCCACTGCCGGTAGGGGGCAGATTAAGGGCATTTTTTCCAGCTTGGGAAAACATCTATACCTCCCCGTGGGTTTTAAATACTCTAAAAGACGGTCTGAAACTCGAATTTACCTCCCTTCCCCCAGACCGATTTACAATAAACAAGAGATTCTCGCCAGACGGAAAACAACTTTGCCTAGAGTCAGAGGTATCCTCCCTGATAGAAAAGGAAGTACTCCTTCTTGTTCCAGAGGATCAATACGGGAAGGGGTTTTATTCTCCGGTCTTCCTAGTGCCGAAGCCAAATGGGTCCTTCCGACTGATAATAAACCTAAAATCCCTAAACAGATCAATCATTTACAAAAGATTCAAAATGGAAACCATAAAATCAACAATAAATCTCCTTCCTCAAGACTGTCTGATGGCCACATTAGATTTACAAGACGCTTACTATCATGTCCCAATATATCCACCTCATCAAAAATATCTAAGAATTGCAGTCTTTATGGGAGACGAATTGCACCATTTCCAATTCAAGGCGCTTCCGTTTGGGCTTGCCTCAGCTCCAAGAGTATTTTCCAAAGTCATGTCAGACGTCATAAAATATCTACATCTCCAAAAGATATTAATAATACCTTATCTGGATGATTTTTTGGTAGCGACAAGCTCCAAAGAGATGCTCGAACTCCATCTCTCCCGGGTCCAAGACTGCCTCACCACGCTAGGGTGGATCATAAACTTCAAGAAGTCGGATCTGTCCCCAGAAAGAAGGAAAATCTTTCTCTGAGTTCTTCTTGACTCTCATCTTCTGATGTCCTTTTTACCGCAGACAAGAAGGAGAAAATAATGCTTGAAGTCTCCAGATTCTGCTCCCAGAGGACGGCCACCCTCAGGAACATAATGATGATCCTGGGCCTTCTCACCTCCACGATCCCATCCGTCAGATGGGCTCAGAGTCATTCTCGGGTAATCCAGTCCTTTCTCCTTTCCTCGTGGAACGGTACAATCTCTGCCCTGGAGAAGAAGGTTTACATCCCGAGTGCGGTAAAAACATCTCTAAGGTGGTGGCAAGTACAGAAACACCTAGACACAGGGGTCTATTGGAGACAGAAGGATGTGATGCTGATTACCGCAGATGCCAGTGGTTCAGGTTGGGGAGGCCATGCGAACAGAAGGTACATACAGGGCGAATGGGGCCCAGATATGATACCGGTATATCTCCCTCCCAGAAAGAATTAATAAAAGTTAATCAGAAAGTTATGTGTACCCCAAAATGGCACCATTAAAAACTACAACTTGTCCTGCAATAAACAAGCCCTAATAAAGCTATGTAGACAAAAAAATAAAACAGTTATAGCTCTTGGAACGTGAAAAAAGAAAAACGCTTGGTCAGTAAGGCCCAAAACAGGCTGGTCACTAAGGGGTTAATTATGTTTAGAGGAGAGATACTAAGAACAACACCTTACTCACAACACAACATGCAATAGCTCTTTGGATTCATCTACACTCTTCTAATGGGAAAACAGCCACCCTTCCAACACGACTGAATTTTACCATCTGGTATCAAGCAGGGATTAGAAACACCACACAACTGGTAGAGGGCAATTCAATGAAATCTTTCGAACAAATTCAAGCAGCTTTCCAGATCCCACACAAAGAATTCTACAACTATTTAAAAAATACGACATTACCTGAGCCCACTACTTCTCTCCCCTATTAGATTTAACTCTGACCTCATCAGACTGTTGCAGACACCAGCACTCTCCACGAATGCCACTAAACACATATATGACATCCTCAGTGAGAAGAACACGTTTGTTAAAACCTTCCCCACTCTAGCCTGGGAAGCAGACCTACAACAGGTCAACTCTGAGGAAGACTGGACCAAAGCGATAGCTTATCTAACTACCACATTTAGATGCACAACACACTACGAAGCGGCCATGAAAACACTCCTCTGCTGGTACTTTACTCCACACAGGCTAAGTGGGATATACTCGGGAGTGTCTCCATGTTGCTAGAGAGAATGTGGACAAAAAGGGACACTGTTACACGTTCTGTGGGGCTGTCCCAAGCTAAGGACGTATTGGCAGGAAATATTTATACTGATCTCCGAATTATGCCACTCCCAGATCTAGCACTACTATTTCTGGGTATCTATCAATTTGCACCCCCAATCAGACCACTATTTGGACATATAGCGCCAAATTGGTAATCACTTGCCATTGGAGGCAGATAGACCCCCCAAAGATAGATGAAGTGTACAGAACTCAGCAGAGCACAACATGTCGCTACGAGAGGATGCTACCAGAATCCATAATCAATAGGAGAAGGGTTGGAAAGTGTATAGGGGACTTGGAAGCAACACCCCAGACATGCACCATGACAACCGTGAAAGTCACACAAACTAGATAAAAAAAACTAGAAATACACATTGGTACCATGAGAGTCAAGATATTGTTTTACTTTCTTTTGTTATATATTGTTAACTATGTTACTTAATTTTCTCTTAAGAAGTACACTCTTTAATATACCAAGCAACAAGTTTGGCAGCATCCATGCAGATGTCTTGGTGCATTGATTTGAGAATGTAAATGGGAGTTGCAACCAATGTTCGTTCTCCTTTGTCTGAATGCAGAGGAGCGATTCAACCTGGTGGATGCGTCCACAAACGCTGTATTTACCTTTGTTGAAAAATGTATAAAAAGATTGAAAATATAAAGATACAGCCGGTGGGATGATCGGCACGCCGGTCGTGATATTATATCTGGCCCTTATTTTGTTTAAAAAAATTTATATATTTTTATTTTTATTTTCTCTTCTGCATATTTAGAATCCAGCATGGATCCTATTGCCGCTTTGACAAAGCAACTTCAAGGCCTGTCTTTGGAAGTGGCAGGATTGAAGGCGTCGGTCCTCCAGCAACAGCATCAATTGCAGCAGACCGCAAGTCCTGCAGTTGCTATAGGGAACCAGGTTGCTCCGGAACCCAAGGTTGTTCTTCCTGACAGATTTTCTGGGGGAAGGGACAAATTTGTGACGTTCCGTGAGGCCTATAAGTTATATTTTAGGCTGCGCCCCTACTCCTTTGGTAATGAAGAACAGCGGGTGGGGATTGTTATTTCCCTGCTTCAGGGGAAACCCGCAATCCTGGGTGTTCTCTTTACCCACTGATTCTCCGGCTCTCCGGTCTGTGGAGGAATTTTTTGGGGCTTTGGGTCTCATATATGATGACCCTGACCGAGTCGCCCTGGCTGAGTCGAAATTACGGAGACTCTTACAGGGAGAGCGGCCAGCAGAGGAGTATTGCTGAGAGTTCCGTAGGTGGGCTACGGATTCCCAGTGGAACGATCCGTCTCTCAGGAGTCAGTTTTGCTCTGGGTTATCCGAAAGGGTTAAGGATGCACTTGCGCTGTATGAGACCCCCTTTTGCCTTGATGCTGTTATGTCCCTTTCTATCAGAATAGATAGACATCTTAGGGACAGATTGAAAGATCCTGAGCAATTAGTAACCCCTTCCAAGCAGCAGCTAGTCTGTACGGACCTAGACGAGCCTATGCAGCTAGGAGGAACTAATCGCCAGGTCTGTCCTCTTGAGGCTCGTCGTAGGCATGGGGTTTGTTTTTTCTGTGGGGGGAGGGGTCATTTCATTAATGTCTGTCCTTCCATACTCAAAAACAAAAGACCGTCGGAAAACTACTAACCCCAGGCTGTGTGGAGGATGTCAGCCGGGGGGTATACGTTTCCTCATGCAAACATCTCAATTTGTGTTGCCAGCGGTTGTTGGTGTTAAGACAGAGACTATTTCTTTCTTCCTAGACAGTGGAGCACGAGTAAATTTGATAGATGCCCAGTTTGCCCAGACTATGGGTTTGTCTTTCTGTACGCTACAGAGACCTATTCCCATTTTCGCTATCGACTCTGCTCCTCTGTCTCAGAGAAACCTTACTCATATTGTCCATAACTTACACCTTCGGGTAGGGGACCACCATAACGAGTGTCTATCATGTTATGTTTTGGAGGGTTTTCCCACTCCTGTGGTATTGGGTCTTCCCTGGTTAGTAGCGCACAATCCAGTGGTGGATTGGCAGGCCAGGGAGATATTGGAGTGGAGTGAGCATTGCAGAGAAAATTGCTTAAATAGCAATTGCTTAGTCGCCTCCATAGCTACTCTACCTACTTTTGTTTCGGACTTTGAGGACGTTTTCTCTGAAAAGGGGTGTCAGAAGTTACCACCTCACCGTCCTTATGATTGCCCAGTTAACCTGATTCCCGGTGCAAAATTACCCAAGACCAGATTAAATAATCTTTCGGGTCCCGAGAGACAAGCCATGAAAGATTATATCTCTGAGAGCTTGACTAAGGGACACATCAGACCCTCTTCACCACCCGTGGCTGCAGGGTTTTTCTTTGTTAAAAAGAAAGATGGGGGCCTGCGTCCTTGCCTAGATTTCCGCGAACTAAACTGGATAACCATCTCATTCCTGACCTGTTTAATCAGATTGCGGGTGCTAAGTGGTTCTCCAAACTTGATCTTAGGGGGGCCTACAATCTGATTTGTATCAAGGAAGGGGATGAGTGGAAGACAGCCTTTAACACCCCGGAGGGGCATTATGAAAATCTAGTCATGCCTTTCGGTCTGACCAATGCTCCTGCTGTCTTCCAACATTTCGTTAATGAAATTTTTAGTCATCTTATCGGCAGGTTTGTGGTGATATACCTAGATGATATTTTAATTTACTCGTCTGATCTGAAGACACATGGGGTATATGTCAGACTGGTACGGACGAATAATTTATATGTGAAAATTGAGAAGTGTGTTTTCGCCGTTCTGGAAATACAGTTCCTGGGATATCTATTATCTGCTTCAGGTTTCCGTATGGATCCTAGGAAAGTCAAGGCAATTCTAGATTGGGATCTTCCTGAGAACCTTAAAGCACTGCAACGGTTTTTGGGTTTCGAAAATTTCTATAGAAAATTCATTAAAAACTATTCTGTGATTGTCAAATCCCTTACTGACATGACTAGGAAGGGGACAGATTTTTCTATATAGTCTGACGCCGCCAAAATGGCATTTTCCTCTCTAAAAGAGAGGTTTATCTCTGCACCGGTACTAATCCAACATGATGTCTCCCAGCCTTTTATTGTTGAAGTAGATGCGTCAGAGGTGGGAGTGGGGGGCTGTGCTGTCTCAGGGTCCGTCTCCTGGCAAATGGCGTCCTTGTGCTTTCTTTTCTAAAAACCTATCTGCAGCGGAGAAGAACTATGATATTGGCAATAGGGAACTATTAGCTATTAAACTAGCGTTTGAAGAATGGCGTCACTTTTTAGAGGGGGTAATCCACCCCGTCACTGTGATTACCAACCACAAAAACCTTCTGTACCTCGAATCAGCTAAGCGTCTCACCCCTAGACAAGCTAGGTGGTCTCTATTTTTTACCAGGTTTAACTTTTCCATCACCTATCGTCCTGGGGCAAAAAATACCAAGGCAGACACATTATCTCGTAGTTTCCCTGGAGGGGGTAATGTGGGTAATCCGGTACTCATTCTACAAAAAGGAGTGGTTGTCTCCGCTGTACTCTCTGTTCTGGAGGGTAAGGTGTTAGAGGCCCAAGAGGACGCCCCGGTCTCTTGTCCCTCAGAGAAATTGTTTGTACCGTTAAACCTGCGTCTCGAATTATTAAAGGAACATCATAAAGTCGCTAAAGTCTCTCATACACGTCCTGCAGGGTCTTTATTGCCACTTGTCATTCCCAATAGGCCATGGACACATCTGTCAATGGATTTCATCACTGACTTGCCTTTGTCTGCGGGTAAAACAGTTATCTTGGTAGTAGTGGACAGGTTTAGCAAAATGTTACACTTCATTGCGTTACCCGCACTACCTAATGCTAAGACTCTTGCTCAGGTATTCATCAGTGAAATTGTGAAGCTTCACGGGGTCCCTTCCGATGTTGTTTCGGATCGGGGAACCCAGTTTATTTCTAAGTTTTGGAAAGCTTTTTGTTCCCGTTTGGGGGTACACTTGTCCTTTTCCTCAGCTTTCCATCCTCAGTCGAATGGACAGACTGAGCGTACCAACCAAAACCTTGAGACATACCTAAGGTGTTTTGTGTCTGAAAACCAAGAGGTGTGGTTATCATATTTACCGTTAGCCGAGTTTACTATAAATAATCGCCGTCAGGAATCCACTGGCAAGTCACAATTTCTTGGTGCATATGGTTTTCATCCCCAATTCTGTACTTTCAATGAGGGGGGGTCTTCTGGGGTTCCTGAAGAGGAACGGTTTTCGTCATCTCTTTCATCTGTATGGCAGAAAGTGCAAGCTAACTTGAAAAATATGGGCAGTAAATATAAATGCATGGCTGATAAGAAACGGTCGCCAGGTCCGGACCTAGGAGTGAATGACTATGTGTGGTTATCTACTAGGAATATTAAGTTAAAGGTTCCCTCTTGGAAACTGGGTCCTAGGTTTATTGGTCCTTACAAAATAGTAGCCATCATTAACACCGTGGCTTTTCGCCTGGAGCTACCTCAAACTTTTAAAATCCATAACGTCTTCCATAAGTCGTTACTCAAAAAGTATGTTCCACCTCTAGAACCGTCACCGCTGCCACCCCCTCCTGTTATTGTTGATGGTAATCTAGAGTTTCAAATATCCAAAATTGTTGATTCTCGTCTGGTCCGCCGCTCTCTTCAATAACTGGTGCATTGGAGGGGTTACGGTCCCGAGGAAAGAATGTGGGTTCCAGCGTCAGAGGTAAACGCAGACAGGTTAGTTCGGGCTTTTCATGCCTCTCATCCTGAAACTCCTGGTGTCACGGATGGCGTACAGGAAACAAGACAATGCAATACAATAATGACTCACTGGATCCACAACTAAGGAACAAAAGGGAGACCCCTACATGAGACCTGCCACTCTCCCTAATTGCTCAGCCTATGTGAACACCCCAAAGGTGGATGGGCGCATATCCACGTACCTCGGCTATCTAATACCTGAAGACCCTACAATAGTGAGGGGACACGACCACCGGCTCCCTACACTAGACACGGAGGGAGTCAGGGTCACCTGAAAATCCAGCAGACAGAAAATCACAAATAAAGGAACAGCACTTATCTTGCAGAGGACTGGGAAATAGAAACAGCAAGCACACACACTCCAGGAAGTTGTATAAGCCGCAACCTAATGCATCATGGGGAGGAACTTAAAGGGAAACAATCAGTCCAACTGCATGACAGCTGAGATAGACTAACGAGATGAGGAACTTAACCAAAACAAAGAAACTCAAGTAGGAGGATCTGGAAAGCTCCTGTCAGAGCTTCTCAACTGTCTGGTTGTGACAGTACCCCTCCCTCTACGAGTAGACTCCGGACACTCAGGGCCCACCTTCTCAGGATGGGACCTATGGAAAGCCCTGATGAGACGAGTGGCCTTAATGTCAGTCACTGGGACCCACATCCTCTCCTCAGGACCATAACCCTCCCAATGAACGAGGTACTGGAGGGAACCGCGGACAAGACGAGAATCCACAATCCTAGAGACCTGAAATTCAAGATTTCCATCAACCATAATCGGAGGAGGAGGCAAAGGCGAGGGTACAATAGGTTGAACATAAGGTTTCAACAAGGACTTATGAAAAACATTATGGATCTTCCAAGTCTGAGGAAGATCAAGACGGTAGGCAACAGGATTGATGACAGACAGGATCTTGTAAGGCCCAATAAACCTAGGACCCAACTTCCAGGAGGGAACCTTCAATTTGATATTCTTGGTAGACAACCACACCAGATCACCAACATTTAGGTCCGGACCAGGCACACGTCTCTTATCTTCCACACGCTTATATCTCTCACTCATGCTCTTTAGATTATCCTGAATCTTTTGCCAAATAGATGACAAAGACGAGGAGAATCTGTCCTCATCAGGTAAACCAGAAGACCCCTCTCCCGAGAAAGTCCCAAACTGCGGATGAAACCCATATGCACCAAAAAATGGTGACTTATCAGAGGACTCCTGACGACGGTTATTTAAAGCAAACTCAGCAAGGGACAAAAAAGAACACCAATCCTCCTGATTCTCCGCCACAAAACAGCGCAGATATGTCTCCAGATTCTGATTGACGCGCTCTGTCTGGCCATTCGACTGCGGGTGGAAAGCAGAAGAGAATGACAACCGAACCCCCAAGCGAGAGCAGAAAGCCTTCCAGAATCTGGAAACAAACTGCGTGCCCCTATCAGAGACTATGTCTGAAGGAATACCATGCAATTTGACAATGTGGTCAATAAATGCCTGCGCCAGCGTCTTAGCATTGGGCAAACCAGGAAAAGGGATGAAATGCACCATTTTGCTAAAACGGTCCACCACCACCAGAATCACAGTCTTCCCCGAGGAACGAGGCAAGTCCGTTATGAAGTCCATGGACAGATGTGTCCAAGGACGGGAAGGAATGGGTAGGGGAAGGAGAGGACCTGATGGCCGTGAATGATGGACTTTGGCACGAGCGCAAGTCTCGCAAGCTGCCACAAAACCCTCAACCGACTTACGAAGCGCAGGCCACCAGAATCTCAGAGCAATGAGATCCAGTGTGGCTCTTGCCCCCGGGTGCCCAGCAAGGACCGTATCGTAGTGTTCCTTAAAAATCTTGTGTCTCAAAGCGAGAGGCACAAACAACCTCCCAGGAGGACAAAGATCAGGAGCCTCTGACTGGGCTGCCTGCACCTCTGCCTCCAATTCAGGAAAAAGAGCAGAGACCACCACACCTTCAGCCAAAATGGGACCCGGGTCTTCAAAATTCCCACCTCCCGGACAACAACGTGACAGGGCATCTGCCTTTACATTCTTAACCCCAGGGCGGAACGTGACAACAAAATTAAACCTTGAAAAGAACAAAGACCATCTGGCCTGTCTCGGCTTCAGACGCTTGGCTGACTCCAAGTAGGCCAGATTTTTATGGTCAGTAAACACGGTAATAGGGTGTCTGGCTCCCTCTAGCCAATGGCGCCATTCCTCAAAAGCCAACTTGATGGCCAACAATTCCCTATCTCCCACATCATAATTTCTCTCTGCGGAGGAGAGTTTCTTCAAGAAAAAGGCACATGGTTGCCATTTGGCAGGAGAGGAACCCTGAGACAAGACCGCACCCACCCCTACCTCAGAAGCATCAACCTCAACTATGAAGGGTAACTAACGAAATATCAGGTTGTACCAGGATGGGAGCGGAAGCAAAACTCTCCTTGATATTAGAAAAGGCCTTATGCGCCTCTACCAACCAGGAAGAAAAATCTACCCCCTTTCTGGTCATATCAGTGAGTGGTTTAACAACAGAGGAATAATTCAAAATAAATTTCCTGTAATAATTGGCAAAGCCCAAAAAACGCATCAGCGCCTTCTGATTCTCAGGAAGCTCCCACTCAAGCACAGCGCGGACCTTCTCGGGGTCCATGCGAAAACCAGAAGCGGAGAGAAGAAACCCCAGAAATTGAATTTCTGGAACTGCAAACACACATTTTTCCAGTTTTGCGTATAATTTATTCTCCCGCAGGATGAGCAAGACCTGACGTAAATGTTCCTTATGAGTCTTGAAATCAGGAGAAAAAATCAAAATGTCATCCAAATACACTAATACAAATTTTCCCATTAAATGATAAAAAATGCTGTTCACGAAATGCTGAAAACGGCTGGGGCATTCATCAAACCAAAAGGCATAACCAAATTCTCAAAATGGCCCTCAGGGGTATTGAAAGCCGTCTTCCATTCGTCTCCTTCTCTGACCCTGACCAGGTTGTATGCCCCTCTTAGGTCTAATTTGGAAAAGACTTTTGCCCCAACAACCTGGTTAAACAGGTCTGGGATCAGAGGAAGCGGATAAGGGTCACGAATAGTGATACTGTTCAGCTCCCTGAAATCCAGACAAGGTCTTAAAGAACCATCTTTTTTCTTAACAAAGAAAAAAACAGCGGCAACAGGTGACTTCGAGGGTCGTATGTGTCCTTTTCTCAGACTCTCAGAGATATACAGTAGGTGTTTCTGACATTGTGTTTTTAGCACGACAGCGTCGCGCTGATACTCGGCGACATGGTGCCGAGATCTCGCACTCACTGGGATAGTGACAGCACATCCCAGCAAGCGCGTCATAGAAGCGACGGGAGATCCGACTTGGATTCCCGCCAATTCTACACGTGTGCGGCGTTTGTTATGAATCCTGAGGGGGAAGTCCCCGCCGGATTTTAAATAAAAATCCGGCCTGGGTCCCGCCCTCAGGAGCATACCGGGCCCTTAGGTCTGTTATGGGTTGTAAGGAGAGCCCCCCCCTACGCCCAAAAAAACGGCGTAGGGGGTCCCCCTACAATCCATACCAGACCCGTATCCAAAGCACGCTACCCGGCCAGACAGGAAGGGAGTGGGGACGAGCGAGCGCCCCCCCCCCCTCCTGAGCCGTACCAGGCTGCATGCCCTCAACATGGGGGGTTGGGTGCTCTGGGGCAGGGGGCGCACTGCGGCCCCCCCACCTCAGAGCACCCTGTCCCCATGTTGATGAGGACAGGGCCCCTTCCCGACAACCCTGGCCGTTGGTTGTCGGGGTATGCGGGCGGGAGGCTTATCGGAATCTGGGAGCCCCCTTTAATAAGGGGGCCCCCAGATACCGGCCCCCCACCCTAAGTGAATGAGTATGGGGTACATCGTACCCCTACCCATTCACCTGCAAGAAAAGTGGTAAAAACACAAATAAACCACACAGTGTATTAAAATATTTTATTTTTCTGCTCCGGAGGCCGCCCCCTGTCTTCTTTATTAGCTCTTTTACCAGGGGGGGGCTCTTCTTCTTCCGCTATCCCGACGGGTCTTCTCCGCTATCCGGGGGGTCTTCTCAACTCTCCGGGGTTCTCCTTCTGTCTTCTCCTTCTGTCTTGTTGTCTCCTTCTGTCTTCTGTCTCCGGGGTTCTCCTTCTGTCTTCTCCGCTATCCGGGGGGGTCTTCTCAACTCTCCGGGGTTCTCCTTCTGTCTTCTCCTTCTGTCTTGTTGTCTCCTTCTGTCTTCTCCTTCTGTCTTGTTGTCTCCTTCTGTCTTCTGTCTCCGGGGTTCTCCTTCTGTTTTCGCCTCTCTCTGTTGTTGACTCGGCGCACCCCGGTTCTTCGTCTCGCGAGACTCGGCGCACCCCGATTCTTCGTCTCGCGAGACGTCTCGCGAGACGAAGAATCGGGGTGCGCCGAGTCTCGCGAGACGAAGAACCGGGGTGCGCCGAGTCAACAACAGAGAGAGGCGAAAACAGAAGGAGAACCCCGGAGACAGAAGACAGAAGGAGACAACAAGACAGAAGGAGAAGACAGAAGGAGACAACAAGACAGAAGGAGAAGACAGAAGGAGAACCCCGGAGAGTTGAGAAGACCCCCCCGGATAGCGGAGAAGACAGAAGGAGAACCCCGGAGACAGAAGACAGAAGGAGACAACAAGACAGAAGGAGAAGACAGAAGGAGAACCCCGGAGAGTTGAGAAGACCCCCCGGATAGCGGAGAAGACCCGTCGGGATAGCGGAAGAAGAAGAGCCCCCCCCTGGTAAAAGAGCTAATAAAGAAGACAGGGGGCGGCCTCCGGAGCAGAAAAATAAAATATTTTAATACACTGTGTGGTTTATTTGTGTTTTTACCACTTTTCTTGCAGGTGAATGGGTAGGGGTACGATGCCAGGGTTGTCGGGAAGGGGCCCTGTCCTCATCAACATGGGGACAGGGTGCTCTGAGGTGGGGGGGCCGCAGTGCGCCCCCTGCCCCAGAGCACCCAACCCCCCATGTTGAGGGCATGCAGCCTGGTACGGCTCAGGAGGGGGGGGGCGCTCGCTCGTCCCCACTCCCTTCCTGGCTGGCCGGGTAGCGTGCTTTGGATACGGGTCTGGTATGGATTGTAGGGGGACCCCCTACGCCGTTTTTTTCGGCGTAGGGGGGGCTCTCCTTACAACCCATAACAGACCTAAGGGCCCGGTATGCTCCTGAGGGCGGGACCCAGGCCGGATTTTTATTTAATATCCGGCGGGGACTTCCCCCTCAGGATTCATAACAAACGCCGCACACGTGTAGAATTGGCGGGAATCCAAGTCGGATCTCCCGTCGCTTCTATGACGGCTCTGTCTCCATCGCGGCAAGCCAGCTCGGCGCTGGCTCCCGCGATGGGGCTCGTATGTGCTCAATCTCGCCGAGAAATACAGCGAGATTGACACAAAATCGGGTTCACTTACTGTAAGCACGCATAGCGACCCTCTCAGGTTGGGAAAGATTGTATAAACGAGATTTAGGCAGCTTGGCGCCTGGGATGAGATTAATAGGGCAATCGTACTCCCTGTGCGGGGGCAAATCCTGAACTCCACTCTCAGAGAAGACATCCGAAAATTCAGAGAGGAAAGGTGGTACAGTCTTAGTAGAAACCTCAGAAACAGATGTCATGAGGCAATTCTCTCTGCAAAAGTCACTCCAACCATTTATTTGCCTCGCTTGCCAATCAATGGTGGGGTTATGTTTAGTGAGCCAGGGTAGCCCCAACACTAGAGGAGTAGGCAAACCGCTAAGGACGAAACATGACACATCCTCAACATGAGCATCACTCACAATTAAACGGATATTATGAACTATGCCCTTTAATGATTTCTGAGAAAGTGGAGCGGAATCAATAGCAAAAACAGGAATATCCTTTCCCAAAGTGCATACCTGGAAACCATGAGTTATTGCAAATTGATTATCAATGAGATTGACAGCTGCTCCACTATGCACAAAAATCTAACAAAAAATGCTCTTGCTCTCTAGCGCCACCCTAGCAGGCAGGACAAAACGGGAACTACAAGCAAACGGAAAACCTTCAATTTCCGCCTCAACCCTGCCAATAGTAACAGACGGAACATTTTTAAAAGATTTTTTCCTTTTTGTTTCTTTATTACTCCCAGAAAACTGCCTGAATCTCCTAGAGGGACAAACATTTGCCAAATGATTTATACCTCCACAGCAAAAACAAACCCTGCCATGCGGGCTGAATCTTCTATTGTCAGAGGCAATCAACCCCAGCTGCATGGGCTCCTGCTCAGAAGGGGCTGACAGCGACTGAGACCCCTGCGCACAGAAAGAGACCACTGCACTGTCCCGGGACTGAGTATGACAGGAAGGAGAGATCTCTCCTCTCTCTCTAAGACGCCTGTCAATACGAACGGCCTGAGACATAGCAGAATCCAAGGAGGTAGGTCTCTCATGAAAGGCAAATGCATCTTTCAATCCCTCTGAAAGACCATGGCAAAATTGACTTCGGAGTGCAGCATCATTCCAACCAGTATCAGCTGCCCATCTCCGAAATTCTGAGCAGTATATCTCTGCGGATTGTTTACCCTGGCATAACAGACGTAGTCTAGACTCAGCCAGAGCAATACGATCCGGATCATCATATATCTGACCCAGGGCTAAAAATAATTCATCCACTGAACGGAGGGGCCGTGCCCCCTCCGGCAGCGAAAAGGCCCAGGATTGAGCGTTACCCCTGAGCAGCGATATAATAATCCCCACCCTCCGTTCTTCATCACCAGAGGAATGGGGAAGAAGGCGAAAATGAAGTTTACAAGCCTCTCTAAAACGCACAAAATACTCACTACCCCCGGAGAACGTATCCGGGAGCGAGATCTTAGGCTCAGAACAAACTCCATGAACGCAAGCTGAACCGGTCACTTGAAACTGAGAATAAGTCTTACGGAGATCAGCTACCTCCAATGAAAGACCCTGGAAGCGCTCAGCCAAAAGTGAAACCGGATCCATGCTTGAGACGGTTTTGGAGGCTTATAATGTCACGGATGGTGTACAGGAAACAAGACAATGCAATACAATAATGACTCACTGGATCCACAACTAAGGAACAAAAGGGAGACCCCTACATGAGACCTGCCACTCTCCCTAATTGCTCAGCCTATGCGAACACCCCAAAAGTGGATGGGCGCATATCCACGTACCTCGGCTATCTAATACCTGAAGACCCTACAATAGTGAGAGGACACGACCACCGGCTCCCTACACTAGACACGGAGGGAGTCAGGGTCACCTGAAAATCTAGCAGACAGAAAATCACAAATAAAGGAACAGCACTTATCTTGCAGAGGACTGGGAAATAGAAACAGCAAGCACACACACTCCAGGAAGTTGTATAAGCCGCAACCTAATGCATCATGGGGAGGAACTTAAAGGGAAACAATCAGTCCAACTGCATGACAGCTGAGATAGACTAACGAGATGAGGAACTTAACCAAAACAAAGAAACTCAAGGAGGAGGATCTGGAAAGCTCCTGTCAGAGCTTCTCAACTGTCTGGTTGTGACACCTGGTCCTGAGTGTCCGGAGGCCCCTCGTGGAAAGGGGGGTAATGTCATGAGGGTGTCAAGAGCCACGTCTGACTCTGTTATACCCGGGGTCAGGAAGTCGCAGAGGGTGGCTGTGCGCTCTATGGCTAAAGATAGCGCTGTTACTTAATGGTAGCTTTCTGGGTTTGCCTTGCAATCCTTTTTGTCTCACTCAGGGATCCGTAGCTTCTTCTCCTCAGCTGTTTCTTGTCCGGCACTCCCAACCTCCTTATATTCCCCTCTCCCACTTCTCCGGTTGCCAGATATAGAGCTTCCTGCCTGGACTTCTATACTGACCCAATGGAGCTGAGTCGCTGTTATCTCTGGTTGCTGTACCAGAGCATTACCCTCCGGATCCCTGTTGGTTGTTTGTTGTCGCCCACCTGGGACTATATGTTTTGTCAGTATTGTCTGTCCTCTCCCTAGTGTTTCCCTTTAGTATTAGTGGTGCGGACCAGTGTTCCCACCGCCCTATTCACTACGTAGGGCTCATCTTAGGGAAAGCCAGGGTTTAGGCACGTGATCGGTGTATGGGTGAGAAACCCGTCTAGGGACGTCAGGGCAGTCAGGTGCCAGCCTCAAGGTGAGTTAGGGGTCACCATCTTTCCCTCTCCCTTGGACAGGGCCTTCCTTTTCCCTCCCTTTGCGTCACGTATGTGATCGGCACGCCGGTCGTGATAGTGAAATTGTGGCAGAATTGCATTTCTTTCCAATTCCAG
The DNA here is from genome assembly GCF_905171765.1 of Bufo bufo. Classification (NCBI taxonomy): domain Eukaryota; kingdom Metazoa; phylum Chordata; class Amphibia; order Anura; family Bufonidae; genus Bufo; species Bufo bufo. Next base: position 712,492,355 of record NC_053390.1, read on the forward strand.
CACGTTTAGAAAAGTTTTTCCTTCTTTCGACTACATATTAAATGGTGGCATTAGAAAGTACAACTTGTACCTCAAAAAAACAAGCCCTCTTATGGCTACATAAGCAGAAAAAATGAAAAAGTTATGGCTCCGTGAAGGAAAAATGAAAACAAGTAAAAAAAATTCTGGTATCCAAGGGGTTAAATGCCGTGTGACCAGCCTCTCACTCCCTCAAAGCTTTCCCTACTTGATAAAATTTCCTATATTATTATTCTCTCTATAGTGTCCCTATCACATTACATTAGTGGCTTGCGCCTCTAATTGTTTTTTGACAGACACTACCACATAACACTCTTCCAGGTCACAAGCTGAAAGCGATTCTTCTGTCTTAGCATATGGAGTTGCATGACCAATTCCCCCTGATTGGCTGTTTTAGGCTGTTTGTCCTCTTAACCAATCAGGGCAAGCCCTCCCTCTAACTTCCTCCTAATGTCATGTAACCTCCATCTACTTCCTCCGCAAAATAGTTAAAGGGGTTATCCCACTTTGCGTTTTTATACTTACCTGCCACCGCGCGTTCACTTCCTGGATTCTGGCTGGGGGCGGGCTTCATCTTGATTGAAGTCTTCTCCCGGCCGGGCCACACACTGGACTGAACGCGCACGCCGCTGCGCATGCGCCATGGTGACTTATTTCTGGCCAGTATAGTACAGAGCCGGCGTGCGCGTTCGCAGCTCTGTACTATTCTGGCCGGGAAGAAGTCACCGTCGCGCATGCGCGGCAGCGTGCGCGTTCAGGACAGCGAGTGGCCCGGCCGGGAGAAAAGAAGGAGTCTTCTGGGCAAGCGCAACCATCGGGATTTTGCAGAAGAGCGGTGGTCGTAACCAGGGGAGACCGAGTCACAACAATAAGGTAAGTGGGGATGAATTTTATCCTAATCGGTGGGAATTTGTTAATAAAGTATATTTACAAAAATGATCACTGTCAAATCATTAACAGATTTAACAGTGATCATTATGATGGGATAACCCCTTTAAGCTAGCGGAAATTATGAACAGTTCCAAATACCAGTCAATATTGGCACAAAACCTTCAGGCTTCAACTAGAAAGCTGAACATGAAAGAGGAACTTCATCTTTCAGCATGACAACAACCCAAAGCATACATCCAAATCAACAAAAGAATGGCTTAACCAGAAGAAGATAAAAGTTTTGGAATGGCCCTGCCAAAGCCCAGAAATTAATCCAATTGAAAATCTGTGGCGTGATCTGAAGAGGGCTGTGCACAGGCGATACACTCGCAATCTGACAGATTTGGAGTGTTTTTGCAAAGAAGAGTGGGCAAATCTTGCCAAGTCAAAATGTGCCATGCTGATAGACTCATACCCAAAAAGACTGAGTGCTGTAATAAAATCAAAAGTGCTTCAACAAAGTATTAGTTTAAGGGTGTGCACACTAAAAGATTTCAGTTTGTTTTTCAATTGAGTTGTACAGTTTATAGGTCACATTAAAGGTGGAAACAGTTCTAAAATGATTTAATCTTTGTCTCATTTTTTATTACATCACAGAAACCTGCCATTTTAACAGGGGTGTGTAGACTTTTTATATCAAATGTGTATATATATATATATATATATATATATATATATGCAGATTTTATTACACCTAACAGCAATGCAGCATTTCAGCTCTCTCAATGGAGCCTTTGTCAAGCTTGATAATAAAATCCACCTTTTTCACCACAAGACCGGAGTGCTTCCCTAATTTAACATAGTAACATAGTACATAAGGCCGAAAAAAGACATTTGTCCATCCAGTTCAGCCTGTCATCCTGCAAGTTGATCCAGAGGAAGGAAAAAAAAAAACTGTGAGGTAGAAGCCAATTTTCCCCACTTTAGGGGAATAAAAAATTCCTTCCTGACTCCAATCAGGCAATCAGAATAACTCCCTGGATCAACGACCCCTCTCTAGTAGCTATAGCCTGTAATATTATTACACTCCAGAAATACATCCAGGCCCCTCTTGAACTCTTTTAGTGAACTCACCATCACCACCTCCTCAGGCAGAGAGTTCCATAGTCTCACTGCTCTTACCGTAAAGAATCCTCTTCTATGTTTGTGTACAAACCTTCTTTCCTCCAGACGCAGAGGATGTCCCCTCGTCACAGTTACAGTCCTGGGGATAAATAGATGATGGGATAGATCTCTGTACTGACCCCTGATATATTTATACATAGTAATTAGATCTCCCCTCAGTCGTCTTTTTTCTAAAGTGAATAACCCTAATTTTGATAATCTTTCAGGGTACTGTAGTTGCCCCATTCCAGTTATTACTTTAGTTGCCCTCCTCTGGACCCTATCCAGCTCTGCTATGTCTGCCTTGTTCACAGGAGCCCAGAACTGTACACAGTACTCCATGTGTGGTCTGACTAATGATTTGTAAAGTGGTAGGACTATGTTCTCATCACGGGCATCTATGCCCTTTTGATGCAACCCATTATCTTATTGGCCTTGGCAGCAGCTGCCTGACACTGTTTTTTGCAGCTTAGTTTGCGGTTTATTAAAATTCCTAGATCCTTTTCCAAATCAGTGTTGTTACCGAGTGTTTTACCATTTAGTATGTACGGGTGACTTGCATTATTCCTTCCCATGTGCATAACCTTACATTTGTCAGTGTTAAACCTCATCTGCCACTTATCTGCCCAAGCCTCCAATCTATCCAGATCCCTCTGTAGTAGTATACTGTCCTCTTCAGTGTTAATTACTTTACACAGTTTAGTGTCATCTGCGAAAATTTATATTTTACTATGCAAGCCTTCTACAAGATCATTAATAAATATATTGAAGAGAATAGGGCCCAATACTGACCCTTGAGGTACTCGATTTTGTTCTACTGTTCCTGGTCCAGGTATTAAAGTGGGATTTGCACCTGGCAACCTAAAGAGTGCCGCTGCTTGTTTTTCGGTTTGTTTATATATATATATATATATATATATATATATATATATATATATATATAGTAAAATTCTGTCTTAACATTTAAACAGCCTTGCTTTGAAATGATAAAATATATGTAGGAATTGTACAGTATACCGCAGATTTTCAATATTTCACAGATGCTTCATCAGTCAACCATATACTAAGCTAACTAGTATCCTTGACAAATTTGACAGGTTCAATATTTTTACTCTTCTATAAGAACAAGATAGCATCAAAGTCTGAGAATTTTATAAATGCCTGCTTTGGGATATGTTTTCTAAGTTGTTTTGCTTTGCGATGCTACACTGTATCTTGTCAGTTTTCTTCTGGATTATGGTAAATCTCTTCTCCTTTCAACTTTTATTAAATTCATCAGCTTGAAGTTTGTAGAATAAGCAATTCAGTGTGGTCTGCTACACATGAAATTTTCTATCCTTTAAAAAGGCACATGAAAATATATTTCTAATTCACATACATAAATCACTCCGAAAGATGCACCACAATGATATGCAACTGACAACTCTGGCTAATCCCTACAGCTAGATGTTAAGAGCTGAGACTTTAGCCAATGTATTCCTGTCAGGAACACATCGGAGCCCTTTTGCACCACCGTCAAGGTATCTCAGTGGGGCATGGCCTCAATGGGAGGAAACGCTTCAAAACCGCAAATACTGTGGCGTGTATATAACCGGGGGATCAATTCCTCCGCATGTGATCCGTAGCTAACGGCAATCCCCAGCAAAAATGCATACAATGGAGGATGTCGGCAGCAGACCACATGCACCACAATGGCATCCTACACAAGATGGGATAATGTGTGGATGCAAATATAAAAATACATAAATAACTGCAAAAGGTGCACCACAATGATATGCAACTGACAACACTGGCTAACCCCTACAGCTGATGTTGAGAGCTGAGTCTTTTTTTCAAAGTTTTTTCAGTATTTAGACATATAAAACCTATACATATGTGGTGTTGTTGCATCATACTGACCCCGAGAATAGAGGGCACAGGTTGGTTTTGCTGCAAAAAAAAACCCATAAAACTATGGAGGAAGTGCATTTTTTTCCCAATTCCCCACCTTTTGGAATTTTTTTCCTGCTTCCCTCTACATTGTATGCCATATTCAATGGTGGCAATAGAAAGTACAACTTGTCTAGCAAAAAACAAGCTGTCACATGGATATGAAAATGAAAAAATAGAAGTTATGGCTCCAGAAAGACAGGAAAGAAAAATTAAAATGTAAAAAAAAAAATAAAATTCTGGTATCCTAAGGAATAAAATAAACAGTTTTTTTTTCTCCACTACTTTATTAGGTCAATTCACTAAAATAGTTAAAGAGGGGCCTGGATGTATTTTTTGAGTGTAATACTAATACAGGGAGTTATTCTGATTGCCTGATTGGAGTCAGGAAGGAATTTTTTCCCCTGAAATGAGGAAAATTGGCTTCTACCTCACAGGTTTTTTTTGCCTTCCCCCCGGATAATAGGATGAATTGGATGGACAGATGTCTTTTTTTAGCATTATAAACCATGTTACCAGGCTCGGACTGGCCTACCGGGGAGATGGGGAAATCCTCAGTGGGCCCCCGAACCAGCAAGTCAGCTTCCTTGCTTAGAAGCGGTCTCCGATAAGCTCTTCTCCTGTACACAGTAGGATGCATTCTGTCTGCAATTCATCCTAAATGAGAAGGAGGGCTCCACACCAGCGCTCATTTCATGGGAACTGACCAGTTTTGTGTAATCAGCATGCCTGGTCAGAGTAAGGCTGTTTCCACACTATCTGATTTTCATAAAATCGCGGCAAAAACAACTAGGCATTTTGCTGTGATTTTAACTAAATTAGATCATGTAGAAACAGCCTTAGGCCTCTTTCAGACTGGCGTGTGCGCCCCGTTGCCGTATTGCGGACCGCATTTGCGGATCCGCAATACACGGGTGCCGTTCCGTGGGCATTCCGCATCACGGATGCGGACCTATTCACTTGGATGGGTCCGCAAATCTGGAGATGCGGAATGGTGCGAAACGGAACCATGGAACGGAACCCTACGGAAACACTACGGAGTGCTTCCGTGGGGTTTCATCCCGTACTTCTGTTCCCCAAAAAGATAGGACATGTTCTATCTTTTTGTGGAACGGCCGGATCGCGGACCCATTCAAGTGAATGGGTCCGCGATACGCTGCGGCTACCCCACGGACTGTGCTCGTGTATTGCGGCCCTCTTTTTTCGGGCCACAATACGGCCAGTGTGAAAGAGGCCTTACTCTGACCAGGAGTGCTGGACTAAAACCTGTCAGTCAATAGCACTGACAGGATCTCCTCCAATGAGGCAGCTCTGCTAGAAGACTGATGCCTGTGTGATCAGTCTGGTGCCCAGCCCTGCTGCTGCGAGGGGGAGGAAGGAATCTACATGTATTGTAATTGGTTTAAAAAAGTTTTTTTTATATACTGCAGATTTAATGAAGCTCACCACCCAATGTGGAGCTTGGTCCACTGTACACCTCCCAGCTTAATAATAATAAACTAATAATTATATCCCGCTGTCCACACAGTCCTTATTTCAGCCATTTTTATTTATTTTTTCTTTTGCTTATGCGCGAGCTCCGCATGAGGGATTAGGGTCAATCAATCCATGTAATGGTTTTATTGTAATTTTTATATGTTTTTATGTATGGATATGATTGTTGAATAAAATGTGAGTAAATAGTTGTGAGCCGGCCAAATAATTATTGGTTTAAAAAAGTGCCTGCATGTATGACAGTGTGTGTATGAAAGGGTGCCTGCATGTATGACAGTGTGTGTACGAAAGGGTGCCTGCATGTATGACAGTGTGTGTATGAAAGGGTGCCTACATATATGAAATTGTGAGCCAGCCAAATAATTATTGGTATAAAAAAGTGCCTGCATGTATGACAGTGTGTGTGTGTATGTAAGAGTACCTACATGTATTACAGTGTGTGTATTAAAGGGTGCCTGCATGTATGACTGTGTGTATGTAAGAGTGCTTGCATGTATGACAGTGCGCATATGTAAGAGTAAATGCATATATGACAGTGTGTGTATGAAAGGGTGCCTACATATATGAAATTGTGAGCCGGCCAAATAATTATTGGTTTAAAAAAGTGCCTGCATGTATGACAGTGTGTGTATGTAAGAGTACCTACATGTATTACAGTGTGTGTATAAAAGGGTGCCTGCATTTATGAAAGTGTGTGTATGTAAAAGTGCTTGCATGTATGACAGTGTGTATATGTAAGAGTAAATGCATTTGTGGTCAGGACCTAAACGATTGGAAGATGCCCAACCACCACCCCCCTACCTAATTGGCCTGAGGTGTGCCTTGGCCTCACTAGGTCGGTATGCCTGAAAAAGGGGGCATACCCTGAATGTGATGGTTGAATGACTGAATGAAGAATGGGAATGGGTGGGCAGGGGACGTCCGAATGCCGACGTGCTGCCTGGGAGAGCCAGACTGCTTAAGACAGGTACCGGCCCCTCCCACAAATCCAGGCTAGCCTGCGGCCAGCCTTAACACTTGTGGTCAGGACCTAAACGATTGGAAGATGCCCAACCACCACCCCCCTACCTAATTGGCCTGAGGTGTGCCTTGGCCTCACTAGGTCGGTATGCCTGAAAAAGGGGGCAAAACCCACCAGTGAGGGAAGGATTGGCCTGAGGTGCTACTCTGCCAATGTACTGAATGCTTGGACCAGCTCCGCTTGTGGCTCCGGGATATACCGTACAAAGCACCCCGAGCGCCAGCGCCCCAAGTGTTCAATGATATGCACAGGGACTCCATGCTGGACGCTGCGGATGCCGCACCGATGCGGAAAGAATGCCCCGAGAATTGAGCCGGATTCAATCCTACACTGGTCAACAGGATGCGAATATGTTTGATGAACTGGCTGGACGTCAGTGGACCAACAGGGAATGGAAGTAATGGGTCGGTGGGGCTGTGAAGACTGAGGGCCAGCAAGAGGTTGTCCAAGACTGTCACTGGACACCATGCGTTTGTGGTCTGGAAGAACTTGAACTACATGGCCGGGACCTACCTGCCTTGTTCTGTTGTGAGGCAACTGCAAATGAGTTACTGCCCATCCTAACTAAATCTCCCTTGCGGAGAGCCACCGCCCCTTGTCTGGCCTGTGTCACTTCACCTGGTCTTAAAAACCCGTAAAACGCCAAGTACATCGCCGCCTTGATCACCAGGCTGGGAAGGACTCCGAATGGTGACAATGTGAGAACTTCCGACAGGCTATGAAACGTGTCCCCCTTGATAGGTCGACGGACCAACTTGACCGTGACCTGGCTTTTTTGAATGCCTCTGAGGATGGCCTTGATCGGGTGAGCTGAAAATATAGAGGGTCTGTCTGGCTCTTGAAGTGCCAAAAAAAATGCTGCACCCCAGCCAAATATAGCCTAATGGTGTTGTAGGATAAAGCCAATACCGAATGACAATAAGACACGAAAGCCACCATATACTTGACCTGACCTGTGTCACCTCTAGTATATGCCAACTTAAAGTTCGAAAAACCACCCACGCTCGGCGGTACGACCGCAACGTACTGGCCGACAAAGACTTGGTAATGAGTGAACTGGCGACCCCAATCAGAGAGTCTAATCCAAGACCAGCAGCCGCCAGTCCGGTACCGGGGTGCCCACTGAGTCTGCTTCTGGGTTCTGTAAGAAAAAGCGAGAAAATCAAAACGAGATAAAGCATCAGCTGCAACGTTGCTGACCCCGTCCAAAAACAGGGCATGAAAATGAAACCCCTGTCCCAGAGCTATCCAGGTCAATCTACGCATGAAAGACCTGATGAGTAACGATTTAGATCTGCCCTTGTTAATGATCTCTGCGGTCGCCATGTTGTCAGTGTGGAAAACCACCGTGTGACCCGACCACCTATGCCCCCAGACTATAGCAGCTGCTACGATAGGAGAGATCTCGAACAATGCCGACATCTGAGAAAACCCCGGCACCTGTAGCACGTGTGTGGGCCATGAGCCGGCGCACCAATGTGAGCCAAATATGGCCGCGAAACCTACCGAGGCAGCCGCGTCTGAAAATACGTGTGGAGAATCAGAAGTGGCCCTCGGAATAACCATGGAAATGCCGTTCCACCCACTGAGAAATCTGTCCCACATGAACAGATCTGCTCGGGCGTTCGCATTAAGATGCACTGATGCGTCCAAATCACTGGTCTGTTGTAATAAGACTAGCAATCTTGAAATGAATGATCTACCCTGAGGAATGATCCTCATGGCAAAGTATAACATGCCCAACAGAGACTGCAATTCTCTCTTGGTGCAAACCTGAGACATGAGCAAGGAACGGACACCTGATTTGATTATGTCGAGTTTGTGTTGTGGCAGACTGGCTGACATGGCACGTGAATCCAGAGAGATCCCCAAGAACGTGACAACCTGCGCAGGCCCTTCTGTTTTGTGTTCGGCCAATAGAATGTTTAACTCCTTGAAGACCTGCAAGAGAACCTGCAAGTCAACAGGTGCCTGTGAGGGTTCTTCGATCAACAGAAAATCATCCAGGTAGTGAATGACATTCTGGCAACCCTGTTCCAACAAAATCCATTCCAGTGCCTGCGCTAACCTGTCAACAGACTGGGGCTGCTCCAGGAACCAACGTCAACTTGGTGGGGAATAGTACGCATCTCTCCATTTGATGCCATGCCACTGCCAGAGAGATGGGCTAATGGGCAGCAGTTTGAACGCATCAGAGACATCTGCTTTGGACAGCCAAGCCCCCATGCCTGTCTGAAGAATGACCTGGATAGCCTGGTCTACGGAAGTATACTTCAAGGAAAATTCCTCGGACGGAATCAACGAGTTGGGACTAGGAACGTGGGAAGAATGTGTAGCAGACAAATCATGAATCAAACAAATTTATTGGAATATTTTCCCTGCACCACCCCCACCGGGCTCACCCTCCAAGTGCAGAAAGGAGGGGACTGGAAAGGACCAATGATGAAACCCTTGTCCAGCTCAGCTGCCAAGAGTGAATCCACCAGACCAGCATGTTTAGAAGCCGACTGCAAGTTGGGGCATTCATGAGTCTGCTGGGGCAGGTTGATGAGCCCAGTGTGAAAACCCCGTGAAACCCTTCCACCAGGAATGTACGGAACGGCTGAACCGGATGAAGCTGCAGCAGCTGGTCTAGTGCCTCCACATTCACCCGGCTCAGTCACGCCGGCTTCAATGTGCAGACCGTGACCGGATGTGCCCTAAAACATGTGGCACAGACATGCAGGAGCCTGCACTGGCTGAAGTTGCAGATGGCGTAGACCACTGCAAACCACACAACAACACCACAAAAAAACAACAATAAAAAACGAAAAAAAACAACCTGTTAACCCTACGACCTGCTGCCCGTAAGCTGACAAACAAAATGACGGAATCTAAGCCCCTCCCCTCCCCCCCCCCCCCCCAGCAGCGTGAAACGATTGAACGAAAAGCCTTCGAGGCTGACAGGGAGTATGATAGTCGTTTCCACTGACGTATGAAGCGAGCCTGAGTTTGTGCGAATCTGTGACGTGGCAGATTAATTAAAAACGAATACCGCGGGCTAAAGAACCTACAGACGTGGTAGGTGATGTATGTAAGTATAGGATTTGTGGAAAACAGACCGTATGACGTATGACACTAGTCTACGAGATGAAACGGGGTGTGTATGTCGTGCGAGCGTGTAGCTGTATTGGCGGATGTACCTATGCTAGAGGTGTATGGATGAAGCTTGGTGGATAAAGTGTTTTTTTTTTTTTTTTTTATTTATTTAACAATCCACTTGTACCCTTTTTTTTTTTTTTTTTTCATTTGAACAACCCACTTTTTTTTTTTTTTTTTTTTTTTTTAACTTTATTTAACAATCCACTTGTACCCCTTTTTTTTTTTTTTTTTTTTTTCATCAAACTGCCTGATGTGCGAACTATGTGTCTAAGGTATGTATGTAGTGTATGTGATGAGTGTCAAACATGTGCACAAGCAGCAACTTTGTAAGTAAGCAGCGTGAAACGATTGAACGAAAAGCCTGCGAGGCTGACGGAGTATGATAGTTGTTTCCACTGACGTATGAAGCGAGCCCGAGTTTGTGTGAATCTGTGACGTGGCAGATTAATTAAAAACGAATACTGCGGGCTAAAGAACCTACAGACGTGGTAGGTGATGTATGTAAGTATAGGATTTGTGGAAAACAGACCGTATGACGTATGACACTAGTCTACGAGATGAAACGGGGTGTGTATGTCGTGCGAGCGTGTAGCTGTATTGGCGGATGAACCTGTGCTAGAGGTGTATGGATGAAGCTTGGTGGATAAAGTTTTTTTTTTTTTTTTTTTCGTCAAACTGCCTGATGTGCGAACTATGTGTCTAAGGTATGTATGTAGTGTATGTGATGAGTGTCAAACATGTGCACAAGCAGCAACTTTGTAAGTAATCAACTCAGTAATGGCACCAGGACCCAGCTGCCAGAGTTTAACCTGCTGAGCCCAGATGACTCGCAGCCCCTGTGTGAACTTAGATACAGGTTATGCTGAGACAGGCAATGAGCTCCAACTATGTGACAATGCTGCCCATTGGTGCCAAAACTTGAATTGCATGTGCCTGAACGCAGTGAGGAGAAGCGATCCTCCGGCACACTTCCCCCTCTCTACACACCCTCCTACCCTCCTCCACGTTGCCACGCTCCCCGAACAAAGCAGTTATCATGGAAAACGACCTGAACAGCTTGCAGACTGAAGTGAAAGGTACACCCGGCTTCTCTGAGATCCGACTCGTGCAGGACGCTTGCTGATGACGTCACACCCGGAAGTAGCAGACGTCCGAATGCCGACGTGCTGCCTGGGAGAGCCAGACTGCTTAAGACAGGTACCGGCCCCTCCCACAAATCCAGGCTAGCCTGCGGCCAGCCTTAACACATATGACAGTGTGTGTATGAAAGTGTGCCCGGCATGTATGACAGTGTGTGTATGTAAGGGTGCCTGTATGTATGACATTGTGTGTATATGTAAGAGTACCTGCATGTATGACAGTGTGTGTATGAAAGGGTGCCTGCATGTATGACAGTGTGTGTATGAAAGGGTGCCTGCATGTATGACAGTGTGTGTATGAAAGGGTGCCTGCATGTATGACAGTGTGTGCATAAAAGGGTGCCTGCATGTATGACAGTGTGTGTATGAAAGGGTGCCTGCATGTATGACAGTGTATGTATAAAAAGGGTGCCTGAATGGATGACAGTGTGTGTATGAAAGGGTGCCTGCATGTATGACAGTGTGTGTATGAAAGGGTGCCTACATATATGAAATTGTGTGTCTGTAAGAGTGCTTGCATGTATGACAGTGTGTATATGCAAGAGTACATGCATTTATGACAGTGTGTATATGTAAGGGTGCCTGCATGTATGACAGTGTGTGCATGAAAGGGTGCCTGCATGTATGACAGTGTGTGTATGAAAGTGTGCCAGCATGTATGACAGTGTGTGTATGTAAGAGTGCCTACATGTATGACAGTGTGTGTATGAAAGGGTGCCTGTATGTATGACAGTGTGTGTATGTAATAGTGCCTGCATGTATGACAGTGTGTGTATATGTAAGAGTACCTGCATGTATGACAGTGTGTGTATGAAAGGGTGCCTGCATGTATGACAGTGTGTGTATGAAAGGGTGCCTGCATGTATGACAGTGTGTGTATGAAAGGGTGCCTGCATGTATGACAGTGTGTGCATAAAAGGGTGCCTGCATGTATGACAGTGTATGTATGAAATGGTGCCTGCATGTATGACAGTGTGTGCATGAAAGGGTGCCAGCATGTATGACTGTGTGCATGAAAGGGTGCCTGCATGTATGACAGTGTGTGTATGAAAGGGTGCCTGCATGTATGACAGTGTGTATATGAAAGGGTGCCTGCATGTATGACAGTGTGTATATGAAAGGGTGCCTGCATGTATGACAGTGTGTATGTAAGAGTGCTTGCATGTATGACAGTGTGTGTATGCAAGAGTACATGCATTTATGACAGTGTGTATATGTAAGGGTGCCTGCATGTATGACAGTGTGTGTATGAAAGGGTGCCTGTATGTATGACAGTGTGTGTATGTAATAGTGCCTGCATGTATGACAGTGTGTGTATGTAATAGTGCCTGCATGTATGACAGTGTGTGTATATGTAAGAGTACCTGCATGTATGACAGTGTGTGCATGAAAGGGTGTCGGCATGTATGACAGTGTGTGTATGAAATGGTGCCTGCATGTATGACAGTGTGTGCATGAAAGGGTGCCTGCATGTATGACAGTGTATGTATGAAAGGGTGCCTGCATGTATTACAGTGTGTGTATGAAAGGGTGCCTGCATGTATGACAGTGTATGTATGAAAGGGTGCCTGCATGTATGACAGAGTGTGCATGTAAGAGTGCTTGGTATTGTTATGGTATTTAAGTACTGAGTTTGAAGGAGGCGCCTTAAACTGACCTTCCTCATCGCTATTTGATCCAGTACCAATACCCTGTTCTCTCCATCGGGCTGCAGCTGGGGCATAATATTTTTGCTCCAGCGGTAAAATGCCCTGTGTACCGCACCTGACGGCTGTAACTAATCACTGGCCTCAGTGGTGTACAGCACCAAGGCCAGTGATTAGGTGCAACCGAGGAGGCAAGGGCAAGGTATGAGTGACGAGGTTTGAGTTACGATGTCGTACCGAGATAGGTTAAGATGAATCCCAGGGTACTATCATAAGTCCGATTAACCGGGAGTCTAGCCAAAAGGGGTAGGTTGTCGCCACTGTGGGTGAAGAGAATTGTGAATGGTATTCCCAGGGGTTCACTAGGCAGGGAAAATTCTACAATCAAGAATCCAAGGGGGGACTGTTATGGAATATAAGGGACACTTGCTTGTCACTTATAAAATGATGTCTGTCTGAGAGACAACCCCCAGTATGCATTCCATGATTGAAACTTTTTGCAGCAAAAACTTGAAACTGTCTATCATACATATCCCTTAAACTTATTTCCTATTTACATTCCTTCTTGCTAAAAGACCAATCATGTGAGCCCACTCCTCCCACTAATATGAAGGGTATATAATGTGAAGCCCCCACCTAATAAATTAGAGTTATGCTTTGACCTTATCTAGTGTTATTTCTATCACTGTGCATGCACGTATCTATCTATCTAATTTGGTACAGTGTATCAACCTACCTGACCATTGATCAGAACCAATGTCTCCAACTATGCCCCTCGCACGATTTACACCAAATAATTTATTTTCATGTAGAGATCCAAGAATTATGTTGGAGGCATGTAGTGTATGCAAGCCATGTGCGACCCCTCTCATCACTCACACAGTTGAAGGGAAGGGAAACTGCTCCGTGTCCTTCATCAAGAAATCGAATCCTGGCTTTCTCCGCAACAACTCAAAATCGGAACCATGGTGACCGTCAACGGAAATAAAATGATGTCGGTGCTGCGTCAAGGAGAGCTGAGCCATGCTCCCTGCATGGCACACGTGTTCAATCTGGTTGTCAAGTGGTTCCTGAAGTCTTCCACCCATCTGCAAGTCATTCTAAAAATGGCCAGGAAACTTTGCATGCACTTCAGCCACTCTTACTCCACAAAGGACACCCTTCTTGAGCTGAAGCGGCAGAATGGCATCCCCCAACATAGGCTGATATGCGAAGTTTCCAACCATTGGAATTCCACCTTCTATATGTCAGCCAGTGGCAGCTTAAGTGTGACAGCTGCCGTTTGCTTAGACCCTTTGAGGAGGCCACGTTATTTGCCAGTCACCAGGACTACGGGATGAACGATGCCATTCCACTGCTTCATGTCCTGGAACAGAAGCTGGTAAATCTGGCTGGTCAGTGGACTGGAGACTTGGGTCCTACAAAGATGGTGGCAGAGTTTGATACATTTGTCTATCAATATCTCTGTTTACAGTCAGTGAACGGGAACATCATTTATCGCAAGGATATACAAACACCAACCAATGGGGTGTTAACCCCCAGAAGTAGGCCATCGGTACGAAGGAGCAGTCATTTTCCCAGCTCGAGGTATCCTCCCATAAGCTTGACCTCTGCACATTGACAGTCTGCATTGCAAAGCTTGTTTAAAAGAAAAATCCTGCAGTGCACCCCCTTGGAGGAAACTCTTGATCTGGCACAGGCTGCTTTGCTCCGTCAAAAACAAGGGACTCTGTACAGTGTTAGACCAATGTATTATTTCTCAAACACCAGACTGAAAGAGTATTCCAAGCACCTGTCTGCCACATAGCTGATGAGAAGTGGGCTCAGAGCTAAACCTAAAAGACAAATTTTCCTATTTACCTGGACTCAAAGGAAAGGACAGAGATCCACTGGCTGTGCTAATACAGATTTCATCCAAGCCTCCACTTACCAAGGCATGCACAGAGGACCATATTGTGTGGACAAGTTGGTTCTGCGGGACGTAAACAGAGGACTATCTATTGGAGGTGTTACCAAATATATTTACTTACAGCTCCGAGGCACTCATGGCTATCGTAGGGACGTGGTTCCAAAGAAACTTTGACTGTTGTTTCGGTAAGTTGGTGATCAGTTCTCAGGACCTTACGTGGCTAGCAGCGATGTGGACCGGGTATGACGTGTCTGGATCAGTGTCAGCCACAGAGCTTGTTTTCTCTGTGCCCTTCGAACCTCTCATGAACATTTCTTATGCCATCCACGCAGAGGACTTCAAGACTTTATGGAATGATATTCATAAATCAAAGGATGAGGTCACGTTGGAGGAAGTGGACAATTTATTCCAATGTCTTTACTCGCATTTCTTCAGACACTTTAAAATCCACTTATCAGCAACCCAGCTCGTCAAGGAATGAGCTGGAGTTGGCTTGTTTTGCTGGTCTCTCCTCCAGTTATCAGCCATAACCCCATACATTTCATGATCAATATGCATTACTATTGTTGTCACCCCTACACTGGTCTTCAATCCATTCTTGTTGATGAAGCACTTTGTTTTTTCAGTTTGTCTTTTAAATCTTGTGGTTTTACCCCTTCTGTGTTGTATTTTATGTGTGTTAATGTCATATTTGTTAAATAAACATTTTTTTTCCTCCCCCGTTCAAAAAAATAAATAATAATTCCAAGACATGCAGACATGCAAATATTCAATTCACGTGTGATCTCCGTTTTGGATCCACTCCTGTTTTTTTGGGCATTAGCAATACTGATGGATTACTGACCAAATGCTGACCGAGTGAAGGCGGATGCTCAACAGACAGGATCCGATTTTTTGGGGGTTATTGTTCTGACGAATCAGAGGAAGGGCAAAATAATCAGTGACGTCAACACAAACTTACTACTGACACCATCTCCACCCTGTCAGGAGGCTCTACTTGTATAAGCGTTTAAAAAGAATAGGTTCTGTAGACATCTATGTGGAATCAGCTGCCGACGGTGTAAAAGGAGTGCGTTTCTTCTTGGCGCTAACATCTACCTGTAAGGCTGAGTTCACACTTGAGTTATTTGGTCAGTTTTGGCCCAAATGAGTGAAGTGTGCAGTGATTCTAAGAGCGTCGCCTGTCATTTGCATGTCATACGGACGCACAGTATTATTTCACTACAAAAGCAGACTCCTTATGCGTGTTACTGCAAGGCACAGTGTTCTACACCACTATAAAGGCTCTCTGCAGCCAGGAAATAGCTGTTCTTTAACGTAAGTCGCCGTTAATTTATTTGAATCAAACCCAATTTTTCCCAAAAAATTCAGCAAATCGAATTTTTGAAAAATTCGCTCATCTCTAATCTGCAGCTTTATGTTGGGTGTTTTAGTATTCTGTACTTTCTGGTTTTTCCTTCCTGTACTAAAGATTAGCTATTCATGCACTGACATCTTTGTGTTCTGGCGAGCCTCTGATGAAATGTTTATACACATCAGTCAATAAAAAGAGGTGGAACGAGGGCAGCAGCAGCCTGAACCAATGATGACAACAGAAGTATGTGCAATTCTCAGACTACCTAAGACTCGTTGTAAGCATTGTAATATCACCTATAGGTATTGACAGTATTTTAAGCTCAAAACTGGACAAGCGTTTTCATGCACTGTAGCTAATTACATCATAATGCATTGTAAAAATGTATTATAAATAGACTTGGAAATTTGACAGAAATTCTGCAATAATACCCTGATTATATCAATGTACTTTCTTCAAATATTAACAAAACCTATATACTTCACCAGTGAGTCTATTTGGTTATAGACCATCAGTCTGTAGCCATTTTTTCTCTCTGCATATGTAGACACTGCCAATCTCAAGCTATAGTCAAAGGTGACCACCTGCATAGTATTTATTATCAGAAGATTTAGAAGTTCGTAGAAAATGCTGTTTGAACAGCAGAACTGAAGAAACCAATGCATGACTTTTAATGAACACAAATTAGAATTATATGAATAAATGAAAGTTCATGCAGAAAAAAACCCATTCATAAGGGATTATACTGACACTAAAATGGCTTTCACTTTATAAAAGCTGAAAGACACTGGCATGAAAATTTGATTAGTAACCTCAGCCTGATTGAAGATTCCTTATGCACGTGTTAATAGCAAGTGTCTTTTGAATGATACATTTCCTACCCCAATGAAAGGATGTTTTTCCTTTTGGTTTTTTTTTTTTTTTTTTTACATTTAAATTGCAATTGTAACCTTTATTAACTTTGCAATTCCATGTAAAATCAACCGCCAAAGAAATGTTCAGTTAAGAAAAATTATGAAAAAGAACATACTGTCAGTATTCAGATTTACATTTTATATGATCAGTGCCAACATTATATAAAACATATAACTGTAACATATTTACAGTTGATATTGCAGCCAGCCAGTAGCGCAGGGCAACACGCGAGGTGCACGGTGGACCGATGAGGGGCCAAATTATAACACACAGTTCATCAGTTTACTCACGGTTAGCAGAAAGCCTCCCTGGGCTGGCAGCACAGTGTTGAGGTGGACAGCACGAAATCCTCCGGGGCACGCTCTGTGGTAGGGAAGCATCAGCCAAGATGGTGGTTGAGGTGCCCTTGATGTTAGGGGTGCTTAGGGTGCTTGTTGCGGCTGAGTCCCTTGATGGTTTTTGTCGTGACGTCAGTACCGTTAATGGTGGTACAACCATTAGTAGTAATAATGAGGTAGACAGTGATAAGATGCAACTCACAACTTTTACTGGTGTTGACTTTGATTGCAGCAGTACAAAATACAGTCTCTTGATGGTATCAGAGTTAGTCTGCAAATCCACTGTTTCTAGGCTTTTTAGGTTTGATTTGAGCTGTGGTTAAGGTGTACCTTGTTCCTGTTGATGTGCTCAGTCCTATTCCTTGTCCTTTCCCTACAAGCTGAACATTGGGGACAGGTAAACTCATCTGTTTCCCAGAGTTATGGTCTGGCTGCCAGAAGCTATAAGTCCTCCACCATGCGCAAAGGTGTCTGTAGCCCTCAATAATGGCTTTTATCACCAATGAAGCTTGTTTCTATTCCAGGGAGGCAAACTCTCTCCTACTGGTCAGGGTTGCAACTATATAGTCCGGCCACAGAAGGAAAACACTCTTCTGCGCCTCACACCTTGGTACTACCTCATAGCGAAGTTGGTTCCACTCACTAATCTGTGTCATGGAGTCTTCACTATATATTCTCTCCCACTAATCTAATCTGATCTCCTCAGATCTGCTCTAAACTCTGATCAATTCTCAACCCTGATCTCCACTGACTAACTAGGGCTGACTAACTAGGCCTGACCTAGGTATACACTCACTTAAAGAATTATTAGGAACACCTGTTCTATTTCTCATTGATGCAATTATCTAGTCAACCAATCACATGGCAGTTGCTTCAATGCATTTAGGGGGGTGGTCCTGGTCAAGACAATCTCCTGAACTCCAAACTGAATGTCAGAATGCGAAAGAAAGGTGATTTAAGCAATTTTGAGAGTGGTATGTTTGTTGGTGCCAGACGGGCCGGTCTGAGTATTTCACAATCTGCTCAGTTACTGGGATTTTCACGCACAACCATTTCTAGGGTTTACAAAGAATGGTGTGAAAAGGGAAAAACATCCAGTATGCGGCAGTCCTGTGGGCAAAAATGCCTTGTGGATGCTAGAGGTCAGAGGAGAATGGGCCGACTGATTCAAGCTGATAGAAGAGCAACGTTGACTGAAATAACCACTCATTACAACCGAGGTATGCAGCAAAGCATTTGTGAAGCCACAACACGCACAACCTTGAGGCGGATGGGCTGCAACAGCAGAAGACCCCACCGGGTACCACTCATCTCCACTACAAATAGGAAAAAGAGGCTAAAATTTGCACGAGCTAACCAAAATTGGACTGTTGAAGACTGGAAAAATGTTGCCTGGTCTGATGAGTCTCGATTTCTGTTGAGACATTCAAATGGTAGAGTCCGAATTTGGCGTAAACAGAATGAGAACATGTATCCATCCTCTAATGGCTACTTCCAACAGGATAATGCACCATGTCACAAAGCTCAAATCATTTCAAATTGGTTTCTTGAACATGACAATGAGTTCACTGTACTAAAATGGCCCCCACAGTCACCAGATCTCAACCCAATAGAGCATCTTTGGGATGTGGTGGAACGGGAGCTTCGTGCCCTGGATGTGCATCCCTCAAATCTCCATCAACTGCAAGATGCTATTCTATCAATATGGGCCAACATTTCTAAAGAATGCTATCAGCACCTTGTTGAATCAATGCCACGTAGAATTAAGGCAGTTTTGAAGGCAAAAGGGGGTCCAACACCGTATTAGTATGGTGTTCCTAATAATTCTTTAGGTGAGTGTATATATGACCTAAGTTTTATCCCCATCTAGTGGTGGGATGTATAAATTACACCTAATCTGCCTAGTAACAGGGATTTTGAAGGTAAATTAGTACAAAGTCACACAATACAGCACAATACAATTGTCAAAATAAAAAGTGCTTTTAAGCAGTGCCCACACACACGTAGTGGGGCGCTGCAATATTATTGTTATTATTATTAATATTTCTGCATACCTTGCCCTTCACAGTGCTGAAAACCCTTCTTCAAGATGAGACTGGAGGCTGGGCAAGATAGAATAAAGAGAGAATGCTGTGGTAGTTTGGGCTACTGTTTGTAGTGTCCCACTAGGTGCATGTGGGCACTACACAAGAGTCAATTGGGCCACGTGGTACTCCACCTCCTGTGGAACAGTGGCAGTGTATTCCACATTACATTTTAATGTGTATTTAATGTGTATTTTTCCCTGTGATATGTGCAGCAGGCCTATTAGAGTGTAGTTAGGCATCCTAGGCACTAGGGGGAGCCAGTGAAAACTTAGTATAAATACTTAGACCCAGACAGGGAGGAGTTAGTCTGTAGTCAGGAGTCTGTGAAGACAGAAGTGAGAGGGCACCAGCCAGAGATATGCCGAGGGCCTCCTCCTGACATGCAGCTAGATAGTCCAGGCTTCTAGTTGCTACCAGGAGGCTAGTGAAGGATCATAGCCTGCCTGAAGTTCCCCGAGCCTATGTTAGCTCAGAAGATTTACCCCAAGAGAAGAGTTTGCCTCCTGGGAGAAAACCTGCAGTTCCCACAAGCCAAGCAGAGCCAGTGTTTCCAGCTAGTACAAGTAAGCTGAAGGGCAGAAGGATTATAAATGTAAAGCAAGGATAAATACCTGAGGAAGATTGTTTGCCAAGGATAAAAGCCAGCATTGAGGCATCCGGGCCTTGGGATAAAACCAGACAGGAGTTCTAAGGAACAGTGTATGCTATCTCTGAGGAGAAGGTACAGCCTGATTCTGAGTGTGTTGTTGTTTACCCTCTGAGTATCTTGCAAGGAACAGTATACCTGCCATAATTGTGAAAGCCTGCTTGTAAAGTGTATCTGATATATGGAACTGATTTGACACCCAACTGTACAAAGTTGAACAGTTTCAAGTAAAGCAAAGTTTGGTTCACCATACAATCTGTGTACCTCACTTAGTACAACTATAAATCGGTGTGCCACCGTTACAGGCACTGGCGTCATGAATCTTAAAGGGACCTTGCCCCAGGCACATAAAACACCTGCAACATCCAGGGCACCTCATCCACCACCAGGCCTGGTTCCTAAATACAGAGTGTGCCTCAGAGGACTCCTGTGCCAGCCTCTCCTCCACTGCTGTACGCCTGCCCAGGGTTTTCCTACAGAACTGTGAGTAACCCTCGCTTGCCCAAAAACTGTGACCTCACAATCGCAATACCCTGCAGGTCTGGCGTGCTGCATGTTCAAGTCTGCCTGCCTAAAAATGAATGGGGTCAGGGAAAAGGGTATGTGCCAGAGACTGGCCAGAGTGTATGTAGGCCCGAACCTGGTCATATCAGCGGGAGCTACTGAATTGCTGACTGGACTCAGCATGCTGTAGCATTTGGAAAAACTGCTTCATTATGTTGAGGAGACTAAACTGGCTGCTGCTACTGTGGCTTCTGCTGCTGGTGGTGAGAGGAGGGGGGGGACTGTGGGGGGGGGCAGAAAGGAGCTTCCATTTTAGAAACGCTGGTGGCAGGCGTCTTCTCGCTATAAGCTGTGTACAGAGTGTTTCCTGGTTATAACTTAATTTGTCTGCCCCTTAAGAGAGAGGAAAACATTCTCACATTTTGCCTTGATCGTTAGGGTCTAAAAGCATGACTAACCAGTAATTATCAAACTGCTTGATGTCACCGTTTAAGCAAGTGAGCATATAGGTGGCTATTCTGGTCAATGTGCTGGAGGAGCCAGTTCTTTCCACCTCCATCCCCAAATTAGATGATTGGGTGTCGTGGCTGGTGCTACAGTTATCATCATCATTGTCTTGCTCCTCCAACTTATACTCCTTCTTCAACCTCAAGGGGAAGCACCTCCTCCTCCATGAGAGTATATCATTGTGGGTTCCCAACAGCTACAGGGCGGACAGCAAGATGTGTTTTCTTCTTCTTCCTCCCTCATTGCCACTTATTACATGAGCATCAATGTCTCTCCAAAAATACATATGAGAGGGATGTAGCTGCAGTAGTTGTAGCTACAGACTATTCTGATGCCGCAAGTCCAGGAGGGCTGAACCTAGCCCAGTTGGAGTCAGCGGGGTGACAACCAGTGGGATGTTTGCTGCTTGATGTATTTTAGCAACTGCACATGTTATAGAAGGAGAAGGGGGGGCATATGCTGTGCACTGCTGCTGTTGGGGCGGGACCATATCCATGAAGGAGGAGGTGGATAAGTGCCTACTGTGGGAGCCAGCCCAATGATATGGTGGGAAGAGGGTCAAAAGGACCTGGCCATGTCGCTGGGGTGCAACCTCTCCACTGCTGCAAAAAATGTTGATCCAGTGGATCGTTAAAGACATTTACTCTCCCTGCCCCTAACAGCTGCTCCAGGTGGCCACCGTGGAGTACAGATTGCTACACAGCGAGAATTGCAGGGAGAGGCCCACCTTCTCCACCATGTGAGAGTACAAAGCACTAATACAATGGCATGGCAGCAACTGCACAGCCAGCAATGTAGCCAGGTGGGGGTTCAGCTTGAAGACAAGCTAATTGCTGATGGAGAAAAGTTTTTTCATGGGCAAATATTTAATTATATATGTCTCACGATGGAGCCGAGGACAAGAAGGAGTCGTAGGAGGAGAAGAAGAAGGTGATGATAATGACAAAGATACTGTATTGCTTGGGGATGCTGGTTGGCTGCCACAAAGAGTACCATGAGAAGAACAGACTTGTTCTGATTGGTAATGCTGGCCAGTTGTATTTTCCCAAAGAACCTGGTGATGCTGCTTCATGTGCGCTAATAGAACTCTTCTATCAATTAAGAAAGACCCTTTATGGCCCAGAATATTCTCTTTATATACTAATTTTCAATAGCCATAGCAAAATGTAGAGGAGGTAAACCAGTGGCACTACACCAAACCTATGATTATTCTGGATGCCGATACCGAGTAGTGATGCCTCACGGTGGTGCTCAGCCTGTAGCAGCAGTAAGTATGCAAAATATCTTCAAACGAAGGAGAAAAACAAAACGAGCGGCACTCACCGGTTGTAGAACAGCTTAATGCTGTGTTTTCACCTTATGCACCCCCCTCCTGCCATGGAATAAAGTGTACCTTTCTACAACCAGTGAGTGCCGCTCGTTTTGTTTTTCTCCTTCGTTTGAAGATATTTCAATAGCCATAAGTTTTCAAAATTATGTTTTTGGCCTATTAGCATATATACATTAACTTTTATTATTCAACTTTAAAATTAACAATGTTGAGTAGGTAGACCTTTGGGTCCAGCGATATAGGGATCCGAAAAAGGGAGTGAGCCACCTGGACCAGCAGCCACTGACTTAGGGATTGCTCTGGAGTAGCCCCTGGCAACTACCCTAATGGCTCAAGTCTGTCCTCACCACCAGAGGCTCTAGTGAAAGCCAGGTAGATGCTTAGACACGCCCGTCCAGAGTATAGCCAGTCAGTGGCACAGTGGGTTCACATCCGCTGATCCGTGACAGTTACTGTGGTAGGAACCCCACCAATGTAATAGTTTTCCCCTATACTGTGGAATAAGCCTTTAAATATTTCAAATACTAATTTTATCACATATAATAGGTGCTAACATATTAAAATGTGTAGTTGTTAGGAATTCCATTGTCTCATGATCTCATTAAAGTAGTGTCAACCAATAATTAACAAGTTCATCAAGGTCACTTACTAATTATCAATGAGGCTCAAAATTGCTCTCATTACAATGAGAGCCATATGTTAATGCAAAATGTTCAACACAAAGAACACTTATCTCTCTTATCATATATATTTTTTTAGATAAAAAAATTGTATATTGGGTCTAATGTCCTTTACAATTTATGAAAACACAAATAAGTATGAAGCCCTTCTCATTTGGATTGGCAATAATAAGGAGAACATGTTTAATTTCCATAAAAAATACATATTCAAAAAATCATTAATCTTGCTTCAGACATCAGTCTTCAATCTCTGAGAATAGCTTTCGTAATTTGATGTTTTGTAGGTTGTCAACATGACTTATATCTCTATTAGCATTATATACTGAATCGTATAGACATTTTAAGCAGAAACCATTAATTTTTCTTAATGCCATCCATAAAAATAAAAAGTTTATGTCATTTTTCTATGACTTATGACTTTTATGGTGAAGTTTTTTCTTTTCTGTGACTCAATTTAAATCTTCTCTTCATTAAAACTGGCAGTTTAAAATAGTATTTAAAGTGCAATATAACACATCTAAGACTTTGTGCAAAAACTTTATTTTGCATATAGATAAGAATCAGAGATGAGCAAATGTTTTGAAAAATTCTATTAGGCTGCTTCACCAAATTTTGACAAGAAATTTGATTTGTTACTAATTACTTTGCCACAAATGGCTTTCCATTGGATGGCGTGGTCACAATGATGAGGAACGGTGATCACCCCGCCCCCATCATTAAACCCCTCAGATGCTGAGTTCAGCGCTGATCGCGGCATCTGTGACTCACATTCAGTTGCCGAGGGGTTAAAAATATATATTTTCACCTCATCCACTTGATCGCCGAGAGGCCGTTCGCTCCCGTCTTGATGAAAGGAAACCTGCCAAAAGACTTGGGGCGAGCGTGATGACACACATGATCATGCTGGACACACGCTGTGACATCATTATCACAAAGTCACCATTAGAGATGGCCTTGTGGTTAGCCCGGCGGTCGTTTAGTGGAAAACTTTGCTCATTCACGGTTCGCCGCAATGTCCGCCAGCGCCATATTATTATGCATTGTGCTGAACTTTCCCCCATGAAACATCCATCAGGTGGGAAAGGACAGCCAATTGAGATGTTTCAGCACATGGACACAACCGCTACCCCATAAAAAATCCCGATCTGGTTGCCATTTTACATTCAGTCTTTTTCCAGTGTAGGGAGAGGGTGCTGTGTGGAGCAGGGACAGACTGTTAAAGGGTTTCTATCACTTGGTATCACATATTTAGGTGTCAGACACTAGCTATCCGCTAGTGTCTGCTCTAACAAACCATCCTAATATGATAGGTTTTGGGGCAGCCGTTTTGCTAAAATAACAACTTATATCTATATGCTAATGAGCCTCTAGGTGCTATGGGGGCGTCATTAGCACCTAGAGGCTCCGTCTACCTTCATAAACTGCCGCCGCCCAGCGCGTCCCTCCAGCCCGCCCATCTCCTGCTGAATGCGATCCTCTCCGTGCGCGTCTCTGTTCTGCGCATGCGCAGTGAATGTCTGACCGCTTCCCTGCTCAGACATCTCCACTGCGCCTGCGCCGATGACATCATAGTGCTCCGAGGAACAGGCGCAGTGGAGATGTCTGAGCAGAGAAGCGGTCAGACATTCAGAACAGAGACGCACACGGAGAGGATCGCATTCAGCAGGAGATGGGCGGGCTGGAGGGACGCGCTGGGCGGCGGCAGTGTATGAAGGTAGACGGAGCCTCTAGGTGCTAATGACGCCCCCATAGCACCTAGAGGCTCATTAGCATATAGATATAACTTGTTATTTTAGCAAAACGGCTGCCCCAAAACCTATCATATTAGGATGGTTTGTTAGAGCAGACACTAGCGGATCGCTAGTGTCTGACACCTAAATATGTGATACCAAGTGATAGAAACCCTTTAAAGACACCAAACGCTAGCTAATAGGGCCAAAAAAGTCCTTTTAAGGACTGGTATAGGTGTGCTACCGATAGGTGTGACATACTGAGGGGTGTGATATACTTATAATATACTTTCTAACATAGAAAGTATATTATAGTGCATTTGTATTGTGCAGAAGTTGTGTGCGGTTCTGCTGCGATACCGCAGCTATACAGAGGTACAAACGCTATTGGAACAACTAATTGCAACTGGTGTGATATACCAGTTGCCCTCCCAAAAAAACTGATTGAGGCAGGGGTGTGATATACATATAATATACTTTCTATGTAGTGCATTTGTATTGTGCAGCATTTGTGTGCAGTTCTGCTGAGATACCGCAGCAATGCAGAGGGACAAACACTACTGGAACAACTAATTTCAACTGGTGTGATATACCAGTTGCCCCCAAAAAAACTGATTGAGGCAGAGGTGTAATATACCTATAAAATTATTTATATATAGTGCATATGCATTGTGCAGCATTTATGTGCGGTTCTGCTGAGATACCGCAGCTATACAGAGGGACAAACGCTATTGGAACAGCTAATTGCAACTGTTGTGATATACCAGTTGCCTCCTAAAAAAACAGATTGAGACAGGCATGTGATAAACCTATAATATACTTTCTATATAGTGCATTTGTATTGTGCAGCATTTGGGTGCGGGTCTGCTGAGATACCGCAGCTATACAGAGGGCAAACACTACTGGAACAACTAATTTCAACTGGTGTGATATACTAGTTGCCCCCCCAAAAAAAACTAATTGAGGCAGGGGTGTGATATACCTATAATATAATTTCTATATAGTGCATTTTTACTGTGCAGCATTTGTGTGCGGTTCTGCTGAGATACCGCAGCTATACAGAGGGACAAACACTATTGGAACAACTAATTGCAACTGCTGTGATATTCCAGTTGCCCCCCAAAAAAAACTGATTGAGGAAGGGTTGTGATATACCTATAATATAATTTATATATAGTGCATGTTCAGCATTTGTGCGTGGTTCTGCTGAGATACAGCAGCTATACAGAGGGACAAACGCTACTGGAACAACTAATTCCAACTGGTGTGATATACCAATTGCCCCCCCAAAAAACTGACTGAGGCAGGGGTGTGATAAACCTATAATATAATTTCTATATAGTGCATTTATATTGTGCAGCATTTGTGTGCGGTTCTGCTGAGATACCGTAGCTATACAGAGTGACAAACACTATTGGCTCAACTAAATGAAAATGGTGTGATATACCTGTTGTTTCCCCCAAATAAACTGATTAAGGGGTTTGATTTACCTGCTTCCAACAAATACTCATTAACGGGTTCTATATGCCTGCTTCCACAAATCTCTTCTATAGGGACTTTGTCACAGGGTCTTTTTGAAAATGACAGGCAGAGAAAAAGGCAGGCCATCCCGCATGGCTGGTAGGGGTCGGTAAGGTACACCAGGCTGGAGCCTAAGTGGGAAGTTGGAGAATGTGCGCTCGATTAAGTCAAAAGAGGCACCAGAGTTGGTTGATTAGCTCACTCAGTCTTCAGCTTCTTCACCCTCCTTATCCTCTGTATCAGCACACTCCTCACTTTCTGCTTTGTGCACCCTCAAAGACACCACCACAACCACCATAGCCCCTCCACTGGAGTCAGAGGAATTATTTTCCCATCAATTTCCAGACCTTACCGATGCGCAGCCATTCTTGGCATCGGATGAGGAAGAGGAGGTAGCAACAGCCGCCACCCAGCAGTCTGACAACAGAACCCAGATCAGCCCAAGGAGGGTGGTCCCCGCTGTTGCTGCCTACTCCAAGATCTCTAATGTCAGTGTTGATGAAGTTGACGATGATGCCGTGTCGATGGACGTCACGTGGGTGCCCACAAGAGAGGAAGAGGAGGGGAGTTCAGAGGGAGAGACGGAGCAGAAGATAGTGAGGAGAAAGAGGAGAAGCAGGCAGAACTTGCAGTGCACAGGAGGCAAAAAGCAGAATTTAAATGTATACGGAGCAACCCATCCACCATGCACAGTCACATCTGGCGCTCCCAGGATATCGACACATGGCTCCACAGTGTGGGCTTTTTTTTAAGGTGTCAGCTGCTGACAATAGTGTTGCCATCTGCAGTCTGTGCTGTCAACGCATAAGTCGTGGTAAGCCCAACACTCACCTAGGGACAACCGCCTTAAGAAGGCAGCTGGCCTCCCATCCCCGAGCCCAGTCGGAGCAACACCGTCAGAACCGACAAATACACACTCACGGTGCTCCATGTCCTGCCTCTTCTCCTTCTCCTCTCTCCTCCCATTTGACCTCCACTCCACCTTCCACCGTGCCGTTGTCGTGTTCAGCTGGGAAAAGGCAGGTTTCCGTGGCCCAAATGTTCGAACGTAAAAAGTTGATGATGCACTGCTAGCCCGCCAACTACTGCCATATAAACTGGTGGACTCGGAGGCCTTTAGAAAATTTGTGTCCATTAGCACACTGAAATGGAAGGTCCCCAGAAGGAATTATTTCTCCCAAAAAGGCAGAGCTATATGGCCATGTTCAGCGGCAAGTGAATGTATCTCTGGCACACAGTGTCGGTGCCAAGATACATCTGACCACTGACACGTGGTCTAGCAAACATGGGCAGGGAAGGTGTGACAAACTGCCATTTGCCACTGGGCATTGTAGAGGACTGATGGCTAGCCTCCTGCCCTACGACTATGGCCCCGGGACATATTACCCTTCAAGAACAGAACTATGCCGCATGTCTGGACTGTTCTTAGGACCGAACGCAGTCAGCGGTGTATACTAAAGAATCTATGGAATTGTTTTGGGCAGGAAATTATGCTTCCGGTCGGTCATAAAGGACTTCCACTTAACTTTTGATCCGCTGGAGGGATTTGTGTGATTTTTGGAAGTGTTTATGTTTGATGTATGCAGAGTTTAAATATGTAATTTTTATGGAGATGGAATGTATGGTTTTAAAGTTACAGTGTATGTTTAAAAACTGTATTTTTACTGTCTGTGATAGTTATGTTAATCCATAATTATATCCCAGACAGAAGGGAGGATTTTGTGTATTCGGGTGGGGATTCCTCTCCTATTGTTCCCACATGTGTATTGGTGATCTCCCTTTGTCCTGGGAGATAATTGAATTGCACTTCAGGTGTCTCGGGGGCAGAGAGGAGGAGACCATGATGCATTGTGGGGACCTGCATAAATACGGGCGGGTAGCCCTCAATAAAGAGTTCAGTTCATGTTTTTGTAACCCTTCAAAACGCAGCCTTGTCTCGTTATTGGAGGGAATTGCTGTATCACGCTGGGGATTGCTGTGCTCTGCATATTCCCTGGAGGAGAGATCTTTCCCACACGGTCCTGAATGCTGGAGGTTCATTCAGGGTGGAAGGAAGACGGCGCGGCTCCAGTTAAGCTACGGCGGTTGTGGAGTCTGTGGTGGTTGTGGTGTCCAGTGCGGTGCTTGTGGTCCTCGGCGCAAGCTAGGAAGCGTCCATTAACAGAAGGGGATCCGTTACATTGGTGGCAAGCGGTGGGATGGCTTCCCTAGAGCGAGGAGCAGCATCCTGGGAACACCAAGCAGAGCTGGAGTATTGGTATAGCCACGTACGGTTTGACGCTATGCTGAAGAGGCGGTTGGCTATCTACGGGCCCCACCTAACAGAGGAACTGGTACCGGAAGTGAGGAGAGAACTGGCGGAGTATCTGCAGCAGGAAGCAGAATATCGGGCAGAGATAGCCAAGTATTCCGTCCCTGCGCCCCAGCAAAAACGTGAGTTACAGGGGGCCGAAGGTGTCGTCCTTCCCCCCAGTGGCAGTGTGTACCCCAGGGGGCCGAAGGTGTCGTCCTTCCCCCCCAGCGGCAGTGTGAACCCCAGGGAGCTGAAGGTGTCGTCCTACCTCCCCAGCGGCATTGTGTACCCCAGGGGGCCGAAGGTGTCGTCCTTCCCCCCCATCGGCAGTGCGAACCCCAGGGAGCTGAAGGTGGCGTCCTCCTCCCCAGCGGCAGTGTGTGTTACAGGGAGCTGAAGGTGCCCTCCCTCCTCCCCAGCGGCAGAGTGTACCCCAGGGGACCTAAGGTGTCGTCCTTCCCCCCCAGCGGCAGTGTGTACCCCAGGGGGCCGAAGGTGTCGTCCTTCCCCCCCAGCGGCAGTGTGTACCCCAGGGGGCCGAAGGTGTCGTACTTCCCCCCCAGCGGCAGTGTGTACCCCAGGGGGCCGAAGGTGTCGTCCTTCCCCCCCAGCGGCAGTGTGAACCCCAGGGAGCTAAAGGTGTCGTCCTACCTCCCCAGCGGCAGTGTGTGTTACAGGGAGCTGAAGGTGCCCTCCCTCCTCCCCAGCGGCAGAGTGTACCCCAGGGGACCTAAGGTGTCGTCCTTCCCCCCCAGCGGCAGTGTGTACCCCAGGGGGCCGAAGGTGTCGTCCTTCCCCCCCCAGCGGCAGTGTGTACCCCAGGGGGCCGAAGGTGTCGTACTTCCCCCCCAGCGGCAGTGTGTACCCTAGGGGGCCGAAGGTGTCGTCCTTCCCCCCCAGCGGCAGTGTGAACCCCAGGGAGCTAAAGGTGTCGTCCTACCTCCCCAGCGGCAGTGTGTACCCCAGGGGGCCGAAGGTGTCGTCCTTCCCCCCCATCGGCAGTGTGAACCCCAGGGAGCTGAAGGTGGCGTCCTTCCCCCCCAGCGGCAGTGTGTGTTACTGGGAGCTGAAGGTGCCCTCCCTCCTCCCCAGCGGCAGAGTGTACCCCAGGGGGCCGAAGGTCTCGTCCTTCCCCCCCAGCGGCAGTGTGTACCCCAGGGGGCCGAAGGTGTCGTCCTTCCCCCCCAGCGGCAGTGTGTACCCCAGGGGGCCGAAGGTGTCGTACTTCCCCCCCAGCGGCAGTGTGTACCCCAGGGGGCCGAAGGTGTCGTCCTTCCCCCCCAGCGGCAGTGTGAACCCCAGGGAGCTGAAGGTGTCGTACTTCCCCCCCAGCGGCAGTAAGTACCCCAGGGGGTCGAAAGTGTCATCCTTCCCCCCCAGCGGCAGTGTGAACCCCAGGGAGCTGAAGGTGTCCTCCTTCCCTGCCAGCGGCAGTGTGTACCCCAGGGGGCTGAAGGTGTCGTCCTTCCTCCCCAGCGGCAGAGTGTACCCCAGGGGGCCGAAGGTGTCGTCCTTCCCCCCCAGCGGCAGTGTGTACCCCAGGGGGCCGAAGGTGTTGTCCTTCCCCCCAGCGGCAGTGTGTACCCCAGGGGGCCGAAGGTGTCGTTCTTCCCCCCCAGCGCCAGTGTGTACCCCAGGGGGCCAAAGGTGTCGTCCTTCCCCCCCAGCGGCAGTGTGAACACCAGGGAGCTGAAGGTGACGTACTTCCCCACCATCGGCAGTGTGTACCCCAGGGGGCCGAAGGTGTCCTCCTTCCTCCCCAGCGGCAGTGTGTACCCCAGGGGGCCGAAGGTGTCATCCTTCCCCCCCAGCGGCAGTGTGAACCCCAGGGAGCTGAAGGTGTCCTCCTTCCCCCCCCAGCGGCAGTGTGTACCCCAGGGAGCTGAAGGAGTCGTCCTTCCTCCCCAGCGGCAGCCTGTGTTTCAGGGAGAGGAGCGAAGCACCCTCTCTCCCCAGCGGCAGCTTACCATAACAAGGGGAGACACCAATCGCCCAGATGGCGCAGATGGGACCGTGGTCTCTGCGCCTGACCTACCGGGATGCTGGACAGCCTGTCCAGATCCCCCACTACCCTCACCAGGACAACAGGAGGAGGGGGTAAGTACAAATTCCCCTCCCCAGTTAACTCCTAACGTGGCCTCAGGGTTAACAGAGGCGATGTTAACCCCTGCTGACTCCCATGTTCCTCTGGCTATTGAGCCGGACTATGGTCTCAGCACCCCAGCAGAAGAGCTGGCAGCTGGGCAGAGTGCAGTCGGCCTCTGCCCTCCCTCAAGTCCCCACAGCATGTTGCCCCATCACCACAGCAAAATACCCAGGTGCAGTAACTGTTTCTTGTGGGTGGGTCACCCTTGTACCTGTTTGTTGTGGGTGGGCTACTCGGGCATCTGGTTACTGTGGGTTGGTGGATCGACTAACGGAGGCACTGACCGACAGAAGGTCAGGTGCCTGGTTAGTCTTCCCCCCAAAGGGGAGATGTGTGACAAACTGCCATTTGCCACTGGGCATTGTAGAGGACTGATGGCTAGCCTCCTGCCCTACGACTATGGCCCCGGGACATTTTACCCTTCAAGAACAGAACTATGCCGCATGTCTGGACTGTTCTTAGGACCGAACGCAGTCAGCGGTGTATACTAAAGAATCTATGGAACTGTTTTGGGCAGAAAATTGTGCTTGCGGTCGGTCATAAAGGACTTCCACTTAACTTTTGATCCGCTGGAGGGATTTGTGTGATTTTTGGAAGTGTTTATGTTTGATGTATGCAGAGTTTAAATATGTAATTTTTATGGAGATGGAATGTATGGTTTTAAAGTTACAGTGTATGTTTAAAAACTGTATTTTTACTGTCTGTGATAGTTATGTTAATCCATAATTATATCCCAGACAGAAGGGAGGATTTTGTGTATTCGGGTGGGGATTCCTCTCCTATTGCTCCCACATGTGTATTGGTGGTCTCCCTTTGTCCTGGGAGATAATTAAATTGCACTTCGGGTGTCTCCAGGGCAGAGAGGAGGAGACCATGATGCATTGTGGGGACCTGCATAAATACGGGCAGGTAGCCCTCAATAAAGAGTTCAGTTCATGTTTTTTTAACCCTTCAAAACCCAGCCTTGTCTCGTTATTGGAGGGAATTGCTGTATCACGCTGGGAATTGCTATGCTCTGCATATTCCCTGGAGGAGAGATCTTTCCCACACGGTCCTGAATGCTGGAGGTTCATTCAGGGTGGAAGGAAGACGGCGCGGCTCCAGTTAAGCTACGGCGGTTGTGGAGTCTGTGGTGGTTGTGGTGTCCAGTGCGGTGCTTGTGGTCCTCGGCGCAAGCTAGGAAGCGTCCATTAACGGAAGGGGATCCGTTACAGAAGGTACATAACTTTTACTGCCCACTGGGTAAACCTTCTGACGGTCGTCAAGCATGTAACTAGTGGCACCTGTGTGGATTTGGTGTTACCGCCATGGATTGCATGCAGGTCTGCCTCTTCTTCTCCTCCTCCTATTCCATCCTCTGTCTTTTCTTTGGCTGACTCCTCCTTTTCCACTGCTACCGCCTCTTCCGCTGCACCCCTCAAGCTCCCCAGAACCTATTTGATGTGCAAGTTGAGACGTTGCCATGCTGTGCTGCGGATGTTGTGCCTGGAAGCCAAGAGCCACACCGGTCCTGTGCTTGTTTTATCTCTGCGGTCACAGGCCGATCAGTGGCTAACCCCGCTCAATTTAACAGTTGGTAAAGTGGTGTATGACAACGGTGCTAATCTGCTGAGTGCGCTAAAACAGGCAAAATGACGTCCTAAACTTAGTTGTGCAGCGATTCGTTGGCAAATACCCCGGGGTCCAGGATGTCTTGCAGCAGGCCAAGAAAATCTATGGCCATTTTAGAAGATCTTACACATGGCTTGCCTTGCTGACGTACCGCGCGACACCACTTGCCCGTCAGACGTCTGATTTTTGACTGCCCGACGCGCTGGAACTCCACCTTGTATACGCTTGATATGCTTCTCCAGCAGAAACATGCCGTTAACGACTACCTGTACGAACTCTGCGGCAAGACAGGTTCTGTGGAGCTTGTTTTTTTTTTTGCCGCGCCAGTGGCTGCTCATGCGCGATGCATGCAGACTTCTGCGGCCATTTGATGAGATCACTAAACTGGTCAGTCGCAGTCAGGGCACCATCGGTGACATCGTACCTTATGCCTTCTTTCTGCAGCGTGTATTTCATCATGCCATTGATCAAGCCGTCGAGGAGCAGGGGCAGGAAGATGAGGAATTTGCAATGCTGAATGAATTCACTGGGGGGAGGGGCTACTCCGTCTGAGACAAGTCAGCAGGAGTCTGAAGAGGAGTAAGAGGAGGATGGTGCCTGGGGGGAGGAGGATGAGGAAGAGCAAGAAGAGCAGGCTTTAAACTTTTCTGGGATCCATGATGTTGTCCGTGGATAGGGTGAGGAGACCGAGGACGACATTCTACTGGGCGATGAGCAGGAGACAGTGCGCTCCACCGCTTCCAATTTATTGCTCCTGTGTTTGAAGAGGGATCCCGTATAAAAAGCATAAAGGGCAAGGACCAGTACTGGGTGGCAACGTACTTAGACCCCCCTACAAGTACAAAATGGCAGACATGTTACCATCATCACAGAGGGCTGTCAGAATACAGCATTTCCAGGTCTTGAGTTGAGAGATGCTGCATTCTGCTGTTGAGGGTGCTGCTGTTGCGGGTGCTGGCAGAGGAATTGCGAGTACCAATTCTACAGTGCATGCAAGAAGAGAGCGGTTTGAAGATGTGTTGGTCACTTTGGATATGAGATCATTCTTGCAGCCAACCCATCAACAGCCGCCCTCCGGATCCAGCCTCAGGGAATGCCTAGACCGACACGTGTCCTACTACATCGGGTTAACGGCCAATGTGGATGCTCTGAGAAGCAAGGAACCCCTTGACTACTTGGTGTGCAGGCTTGACCTGTGGCCAGAGCTTACACAATTTGCCATGGAACTCTTGGCTTTCCACTCGTCGAGTATCCTGTCCGAAAGGACATTCAGCGCAGCAGGGGGGATCGTGACCGATAAGCGCACTTGCTTAGCTCACGACAGTGTTGGCTACCTCACATTTCTAAAATTGAATGAGGCATGGATCTCAGAGGAATTCAACACATGTGACGAGTCGACGACCACATTTAATTGAATTTCCTCATGACAGCCCACAAACATCTGCCACCACCCAGAACAAATAATGGTCCCTGTCTTAGGTAACTACAGCAGCATAAAAGGCCTTTTCTGTCTGATGAATGCCTAATGTTTGGGACCTCAGAGGTATTCAACACCTATGACGACCACGTGTTATCAAATTTCAACTATTATCATTAATGTTTTTTCAAGAGGGAGGATTTCGTTAGCCATTCTTTTAATCCAATTTAATATTTTTTGTTATTTTAAACATATGTATTTGACATGTATTTGTACGGGCCTGCAGTAAAATTGATATCCAATAACCGTCTAATATACCTTAACTGTTTCCCGACCGCCTAACGCACGGATGCGTCCTGGCAGCGGTCGATTCATTCCTCCTGGACGCATCCGTGCGTCATCTCGCGAGACGCGGGATTTCGGTCAGAGCCGGCCCGTGCATGCGCATTGCGGGCCGGCTAAAGTTAAAGGACAATTTCGTCACCAGCCTGCCAGCCAATGATCATCGCTGGCAGGCTGGCGATTTTCAAAAAAACAAATCACAAGCCATATAACAAGCCATTTATAAATATAAGGTGTTAAATGGCTTCTGTGCTCCTCTGCTGGTCCTTTTCGTCGGTTGGTCCCAGCAGAGGAGCACACATCACAGTGAGTAGCCACCAAACACTACACTTAGCCCCAGATCACCCCCCATCACCCCAATTAACCCCTTGATCACCCCTGTCAATCACCTAGTGAAAGGGAAAAAAGTGATCAGTGTAAACTGTCACTTTTTTTTCCCACTGGTATTGACTGATAGTTTTAGGATAGTTTAGGCCCCTTGGGTAGGTAGTTAGCGATCGTTTAGCGCCCAGCCCACCGCACCGCAGTCACTGATTCGCTGATTAGCGTATCGCTAATCAGCTTTTGTAATTTTATAGTATCTGTAAGTGATCAGAACTGATCACAGTCAGATCTATAATATTATTAGTGTCACCTTAGTTCGCTCTCCAACCAAAACGCAGTGTTTGCCCGATCAGGCCTGATAAGCCGCCCACACGTGCGTTCACCCACACCCGGCCCGCCGCAGTGACAAAAATGATCACTGCACAATCACTTTACAAGCGCTGCGGGGATAAAAAAAAATCAGTTTTGATATTTTTTATCAATCGCAGCGGCCTCCGGTACTTCGCTAGCCTCCCATTTGTAAGACAGGCTTGCTTTTTTTCTTGGGTAGTCTCAGGGAATACCCCCTAAATTTAGTTGACCAAATGGCAAACAAGGGGTATTCTTCTGAAGAGGCCTACAGGATTCTGACCCAGTCGGATGAGGAATGGGAACCCTCATCTGACGAATCTAGCGGGTCAGAATATGAACCTGTAGAAAGTGGCAGTCTGACCCAAAGTTCGGACGAGGAGGTTGAGGTCCCTGATAGCACCAGGCGTACCAGGCCCAGTGTTGCTAGACCACAGGTTGCACAGGATCCGCTTCAAGGGCAGCAGAGTGGGGCTGGCGCTGTCGGATTACGTGGGGAGGCATACACCAGCAGAGCAGCCCATCCTGGACCTAATACCAGCACTGCCGTACAACATGGTGAAGTGGCGAGCACCAGAAGGGCAGTTGAAGCTGGTACGGTGGCACGTGCAATAGTTACCCCGTCGCAGCCACCGCACAGACAGGCCCCTAGAGTCCCTGAGGTGTTGGCAAACCCTGATTGGCAGTCCCCAACTTCAGCCGCACCAATAGTTCCCCCTTTCACCGCCCAGTCTGGAGTTTGGGTTGAGACGGCTCAGATCGGTTCGGCACTGGGATTTTTTGAGCTATTCTTGACTGCGGAGCTCTTGGACTTAGTCGTGGCAGAAACAAATCGGTATGCCACTCAATTTATAGCCGCCAACCTGGGAAGCTTTTATGCCCAGTCTTTCCGGTGGAAACCCGTCCAAGTTTCCAAAATTAAAATTTTTCTGGGCCTTCTCCTCAACATGGGTGTAACCAAAAAGCATGAATTGCGGTCATATTGGTCCACGAACCCAATTCATCACATGCTCATGTTCTCTGCTGCTATGTCCAGGACACAATTTGAGACCATCCTGCGTTTCCTGCACTTTAGCGACAACAGCACCTCTCGTCCCAGAGGCCACCCAGCTTTTGACCGGCTCCACAAAATTCGGCCCCTCATAGACCACTTCAACAACAAATTTGCAGATTTGTATACCCCTGAGCAAAACATCTGCGTAGAAGAGTCCCTTATACATTTTAACGGGCGCCTTGGCTTCAAACAATACATCCCAAGCAAGCGCGCCTGGTATGGGGTCAAATTGTATAAGCTCTGTGAAAGGACCACAGGCTATACCCACAAATTTCGGATCTATAAGGGAAAAGATCAGACCCTGGAGCTGGTCGGTTGCCCTGACTACCTGGGGAGCAATGGGATGACAGTCTGGGACTTGGTGTCACCCTTATTTGGCAAGTGGTACCATCTTTATGTGGACAATTATTACACAAGTGTGCCCATCTTCAGGCACTTGTTCCTAGAACAGATTGGCTGCTGTGGCACCGCACAACCTAGTCGCCGGGGCTTCCCCCAATGGCTTGTTACCACCCGTCTTGCAAGGGGGGAGAGGGCTGCCTTGTGTAACGAAGAACTACTCGCGGTGAAATGGAGAGACAAGCGTGACGTTTTACATGCTCTCCTCCATTCACACAGACATGACAATACAAATAGAACGGGCAACCAGTGTCATTGAAAAGCCCCTCTCAGTCCACGACTATAACCTTTACATGGGAGGGGTGGACTTCAATGACCAGATGTTGGCTCCTTATTTAGTTTCCCGACGCACCAGACGCTGGTAAAAGAAGGTGTCTGTATATTTGATTCAATTGGCTGCATATAATAGTTTTGTTCTCTACAGTAAGGCTGGGAGAACAGGATCCTTCCTCAAATTTCAGGAAGAGATCATCGAAAACCTCCTGTATCCAGGAGGTTCTGTGGCCCCATCCACCAGTGTAGTGAGCTGTCTACACGAGCGACATTTCCCCAATGTCGTTGCTGGTACCTAAACCTAACCGTCACCCCGAAAAAGATGTTGTGTCTGTAGCAGGAGTGAAAAAAGGCGTGACACCCGCTATTTCTGTCCTGACTGCCCTGACCACCCTGCCCTAAGCTTTGGAGAGTGTTTCCGGAAGTACCACACACAGGTACACTTAGCATAGGGATTGCATCTCACAGGACAGGCACACAGGGCTATTAGGGCCCTTTCACTCACAGCTGCTGCAAACCTCTCCTTTCACCTTGGACAAAGTGCATATTATCTCATGGGGAAGGAGAGGTTTGTCCTATAAAGGTAAAAAACAAAAAAAAAATCACCGGTAAGCAAAAAAGTTAACGTTCTGTTTGAAAAGTTTAATAAAGTTTATATGTTCCGTTCAAATGTTATTATAAAGTTAATAAATTTATTGCGTTGCAGCCTGTTTTTTTCTTTTTTGTTTTGTTTTTTTTTACCTTCCAGGTGGACCAACCGATCGACTAGCTGCAGCACTGATGTGCATTCTGACAGAAGCATTGGGCTGCTGTCAGATTACACAAAAGTCGGTGTATGCAGCGCTGCAAGACGAGATTTCTCCTCTGCAGTAAAAGATACGTTTGCCGAGGCTTATGAGCTGAGGGGGAGGTGGTGTTCATATGCTTTGGCAAAAACTTTGTATATATAAAAAAAAAAATCCTGGCAATGATTTATTCATCCACATTGATTGGTGTGAATGGAGAAATCGGGTTTGCCAAGGCATACGGGCAAAGTGGGTTTGGATGTTGGGCGGAGCTCCTATATCCTGGCAGACGCCTTTCCCCTCCTTTTTTTTTTTTGGCAGAGATTTTTTCATCCACATTGATCGATGCGAATGAAGAAGAAATCTGTGCCGTTCATTTTTTCTTTCAGCCCAGAGGCTGAACGGAAAAAAAAAAATCTCATTACCCGTATGCTCAATATAAGGAGAATAGCAGAAACTCCTAATGCTGGCCATACATGTAATGATTGCGGAGTCCCTCAAATGCCAGGACAGTACAAACACCCCAGAAAGAAATATCAAAGTGACTTGTGACAAAAAATAAAAAGTTCTATGAACTCACTATGCCCATCAGCGAATACCTTAGGGTGTCTACTTTCCGAAATGGGGTTATTTGTGTTTTATTTTTACTGTCTGGGCATTGTAGAACCTCAGGAAACATGACAGGTGCTCAGAAAGTCAGAGCTGCTTCAAAAAGCGGAAATTCACATTTTATAACTTTTACCTAAACCATATTTTTTTTTTACCCAAACATTTTTTTTTATCAAAGACATGTAGAACAATAAATTTAGAGAAAAATTTGTATATAATGTCGTTTTTTTGAAAAATTTTACAACTGAAAGGGAAAAATGTCATTTTTTTGCAAAAATGTAGTTAAATTTTGATTAATAACAAAAAAAAGTAAAAATGTCAGCAGCAATGAAATACCACCAAATAAAAGCTCTATTAGTAAGAAGAAAAGGAGGTAAAATTCATTTGGGTGGTAAGTTGCATGACCGAGCAATAAACGGTGAAAGTAGTGTAGTGCAGAAGTGTAAAAAGTGGTCTGGTCATTAAGGATGTTTAAGCTAAGGGAGCTGAGGTGGTTAAAGAGGAACTTTCATCGGTCCAAACATTGTGAACTAAGTGTCATGATCTGTAGAGTGGTGCCCAGGGATCTCACTGCACTTACTATTATCCCTGGGCGCCGCTCCGTTCTCCTGCTATGCCCTCCGGTATGTTCGGTGACTGGGTTATAGTAGGCGGAGACTTAGGGGACTTGGTTATAGTAGGAGGAGACTGCCCTTGTTCTCCTGGGCGTCTCCTTCTCCTAGGCTGTAGCGCTGGCCAATCGCAGCACAGAGCTCACAGCCTGGGAGATTTTTTTCTCCCAGGCTGTGAGCTCTGCGCTGCAATTGGCCAGGGTTACAGCCTAGGAGAAGCCCAGGAGAACAAGGGCAGTCTCCTGGGCTTTTGGGGCCTGTAGTCCACAGGCCTGCAGTAAAATTGATATCCATTGACCGTCTAATATACCTCCGGCCACATAATCACTTGATCTTTTATGTGCGGTGAATGCATAATTTTTGGGGCCTGTAATATAACTGTCCAACAGTAAAATTGTTATACAGTGAATGTACCTCTAGCCACATTATCAATTGATCTTTTCTGTACGGTGAATGAATAATTTTTGGGGCCTGTAGTCCACTGGCCTGCAGTAAAATTGATATCCATTGACCATCTAATATACCTCCAGCCACTTGATCTTTTCTGTATGGTGAATGCCTAATTGTTGGGGCCTCAGAGGAATTCAACACCTTTATTCAAGAGGGGGGATTTCATTAGCCATGTTTTTAATCAAATGTTATATTTTTAGTTCTTTTAAACATATGTATTTGACATGTATTCGTATTGGCCTGCAGTAAAATTGATATCCAATAACCGTCTAATATACCTCCAGCCACATAATCACTTGTTCTTTTCTGTACATTGAATTCCTAATGTTTGGCGCCTGTACTACACTGACCTGCAGTATAATTGATATCCAATGACCATCTAATATACCTCCAGCCACATAATCACTTGATGTTTTCTGTCCGGTGAAAGCCTAATGTTTGGGGCCTGTACTCCCGTGGCCTAAAATAAAAATTTTCTAGGTTCCAGCATGGCACATTTTTGAGAGTTTCCCTTATTTTTGAGAGTTTCCCTTTAGGACGCATAAAAATGGCCCATGATTAAAATATATATATTTTGTGGGAATTTTCGCCATTATGCACTTTTTGTAAGTATTTGGTGGCTGCAAATATGACCTGAAGGTTTTTCAGGTTCGCCTGCCATTAAATTGAATGGGGTCCACTGCGAACTTGCGGTTTGTGAATATTTGATTGCGCTTGCGCAATCGAGTTCGCGATTCGTCCCGACCGATGTTCGTCCTTCACTAGTCACCGTGAGTGTCCAGCATAATCACGTGGTGAGGTCATTGCGCTTGCCGCAGGTCCTTTGGCGGGTTTTCTTCAATCAAGATGGGAGCGGACGGCCTGTCTGTGATCAAGTTGATGACGTGATTATAATTTTTTTACTTTCAGCTACTATTTTAGGAAAAATGTAATTTTTCCTGAAATTCAGATTGAATGTAGTACAAATTGCAGCATTAGCGACACAGTTATTATATTCTACAGTATGATTATGTGCCTGGAAAGTGTACCAATATCTCTGCTCTAAAAGGACAAACCTGTTGCAAAACTGTAGCGCATGTTGTCCGCATCACCATGTCTTTGGATGCATTTAATAATTATTATTTAACTCTTAAGTTAATTATTGGATATGTTCTAAGGCTAGGTTCACACCTGAGCGTTTTACAGCGCGTACGAACGCGCTGTAAAACGCCCTATGCGACAAGAAGTACAGGAGCTTCTTTGGGGCGTATTGTCGCGCGTAACACCTCTGTTTTTCATTGTACGCCTCTGTGGTCAATAGCAAGAATGCGCGTACGACGCGCGTTTCCAAAATACAAAAACGCCCCAAAACACGCCTCAAAAACGCCCGATAAAAACGCCTGTAAACAGCGCTTATCGAATACGCTCAGGTGTGAACCCAGCCTAAGGGTATGTTCACACAGCATCTTTTGACAGCAATACTTTGGTGAGGAATGTGCCTTCCGTTGTTTCCTATGGGAGTCCGCAGTTTATGGTAAAGTCCTTTCTTTGTGTGGTCACAGTTTTAAACCGCAACAGCATGAAGGGTAAGGAAGCCTCCTATTAAGAACAATAGGAGTCTGATTCTGTAGTGGGCCTTAATGGTCTTTTACTGTCAAATAACATCCAAAGTTAGTATTTTTTTAAGTTTTAAAACACAAGAAAAACTATATAAATGTGGTATTTGTGTAACCATACTGACTGAGTAAATGAAGCCAACATAATTTTTACCACAGTGGGAATTATACTTACCTAATCTCTGCCACTGGGAAAACAGAACAACTGTGCACCTTTGAGTGGACTAGCAAACAGAAAACCTATTGCTTTGGCACACTTCCACAGGGGAATGTGCCTTAAAGAGGTTATCCTATGACTAATGAATAAAATGCAAATCAGATATCAAATAGTAAATAGTAAATTACAGTCGCTTTCTAACAAAGCTAGAACCAGCCCTGTACCTCACATGGATCCAAAGATCTCTTCATTCATTGCACTGCTATATTTATATCAAGCTGACAGCTCAAGGGGAGTGTCTTTTCTGCTGCAGCTCAGGGGGCGTGTCTCAGCTCTCCCTATCACAGCTCAAGGGGAGTGTCTTTTCTGCTGCAGCTCAGGGGGCGTGTCTCCCTATCACAGCACAGGAGGCAGTTGAGAATGAAACTGAGCATGTGCGGCCATCTCAGTGAACAGGACATAGAAATAAGAAAAACAGCACGTGGCGCTATACAGATACATTTTATTGAATAACTCAGTGGCTATGCTACGTTTTTAATTACATACAATTACAAAAGTATTCAGATACAGGCGCTGGTTTGAAAACTGTAGAATATTTTTCATGGGACAACCCCTTTAAATGCTCATAGGGAGTCTGACATAGGCTTGGAACACACTAAGTTGTATACTCACTGACCCTTTAAGAGCTGGAGAGTTCCAGAGTGCCTCTAAGTGCCTATAAGTCTTTAATGCCTCATTCACACGTCAGTGTTTGGTCAGTGATTTCCATCAGTGATTTTGAGCCAAAACCAGGTGTGGCACTAAACACAGAACAGGTGCAGATCTGTCCCTTATATCTTATCTCTGTAGAGGCTCCAATTCTGCTTTTGGCTCACAATCACTGTTGGGAATCACTGACCGAAACACTGACCACTCAAAGCAAATGCATCCACTGGGTGTTCCATATAATGGTCATATTATAATATTTTTAGTAGAGCTTTTTAAAGTCATAACTTGGCCTCATTGCAAATTTTGTAATGGTACTGGTGCCACATTATAAGGCAGTGTGGCCTCAGGCATGAAAGGTCTAGAATGCAATAGTTTCCTGACAGAGAGAAAAAGTCATTCGTTCTCAGTGATGTGTTTTACTTGATGAAGTGCATAGTAAAACTGCATATAGTTGTACCAAATTTATTACAAAGTAAAAAGTGCTTTTTATCAGGGACTTGTGTAGGGTAAACACATACTTCAAGACAGTCTAATGTGCATGCTGTACTTTTTCATATTAATTAGTCAGAGAAGTTTCAATGTTATCTTCTAGGCACAGGTAACTGCTTCCATCAGCTATTTAAAATTAAGCAATTTAAAGTTCAGTTTTCTAGTGTGAAATTGGAAGAGAAATGAACACTGTAAAACTCTGTGTGACAAATGAGCAATATAATGTAGTCTGATTTATTTATTTTTTATTGTCCCTGTGTGTTCACTCCACGTGTTGTTTTCTTCATAAATATTTATTATTAAAAATAATAATTATTGATTACCAAATTATAGACTAGCATTTTAGATCTCTATTAGGGCTCATGCACACAACCGTATGTTATTTGCAGTTCGCAAAAAATGCAAATGACGTCCGTGTGCATTCTGTATTTTTTTTATTATAATTTTTTATTTTAACAAGAAGAGCAAAAGTACAAGCTAATGGTGATGGACACATATGTGTGTCACACAGCATCACCTTACAATCGATATTATGACAATAATAATAACATAAACATGTGGAGTTCTGCGCTATACATCAAATGGGAATCTTACACTATATGGGTTATGGTACCCATGTGATTAGAGTCACAGAGGAAGTTTCCTGAATTCCTGCCAAGGTTTCCAGAGGACGCTGCAGACATTTATTCTAACCTGTAAATGGAGTCAATTTTATTAAGCCAGTGTTCAATGGGAGGAAGGTCCTGGGTTAGCCAGTATCTGGGTATCAATAAATGGGCTGCCGTCAGTAATTTTTTGAACAGTTTTAGTGGTAAGGAACTGAGTAGATGTGAGTGTAGTCCCAGGAGAGCAAATTTGGGACAAGGGGAGAAAAGTGTTTTACAAATTAAATTGCAATGTTTAAATATTTTGGACCACCATGACATAATTAATGGGCAAGTCCACCATATGTGATAAAACGTCCCCTTTCCAGATTCACATCTCAAGCATACGTCAGAGCCCGAGGATGAAAAACGGCAGGTTACTTCTGGGGTTTTGTACCATCTAGTAAGGATTTTATATCCGTTTTCTTGGATTCTGACGCATCTGGAAGAAGAATGGGGTTCAATAAAGAGGCGGTGTTGATCCTCTACATTAAGTGGCATACCCAGGTCCTTCTCCCAAGAGCTGATAAAGGATGATTTAGGCATGTTAACAGGAGATGTTCGCACAGATAAGGCTTTCAAACCATGTTAGAGGCCTGAGCATATCGCTATATTGGACATTTTTAGAAATAAAGGATTGAAGGAAAGGTATGAAAAACATGGAGGGAGTGATTGTGGTGAAAAGGCTTTGGATAATTTATCGGACCATCAGTTTACCATCTTCATCGAAAAGGGAGATCACTGGTAGTGTGGAGTTTCTGATCGAGAGTGGGAGTTTTTGTGACAATTCTAGCAGAGCCAAGTTCAGAAGGTCTCTCACCTGAATAAGGGGGAGGGTAAGGGCACCGCTAAGGCCGATTTTTGAAACTTATTCCAAGCTTCTAGGGTGGCCCTGATACTTAGATTGTGTTGAATATGGTTTGGGAGGGATTTTTTTACGGTGAATTAGGAAGACTCTAAACGATGAAAGGAATAAAGAGGACTCCATACCAACCCAAGATTTGGATGAAGTTTCCCTAAACCAGTCTACGACTCTAGACATTAGGCTGGCCATATTATAGGTCTCTGGGTCAGGTAGGTTAATGCCGCCTGAGGATTTAGGTCTCTGTAGAATATGAAAGCTAATGCAAGCTTTATTCTTATTCCAAATTAAGTTTCGGACATTCCTATTAATAGATTGAAAATATGAGTTGGAGATAGGGAGGGGCAGGACCTGTTGTAAGTAGTTTAATCTTGGCAAAACCAGGGAGGTGAATAGGTTTTTCCGGCCAAACCAAGAAAGTGTTGGAAAATACAAATTATCAATTTGGGATTGCATGGATTGTAGTAGAGGGATATAATTGAGATTGAACAAGTTGGAGAGATCCGGGCCAATTTTGACTTCCAAATATGTGATGGTGGGTGAGTCCCAATTAAAGGGCGAAGTTGAAGCGAGCTTATATCTGGTATGTGGGGGTAAACCTATAGCTAGGACGTGGGATTTTTTCATGTTAAATTTAAAGTTAGATAGGGGGCAAAATTTTTCTAGATGATCATAAATACGGGGCAGAGAGATAGAGGGGTTGGTAGTAATAAGTAAAAGATCATCAGCAAAAGCAGCAGCTTTATGTTTGTGGCCTCCTAAATTAATGCCTTCGATCAAGGGGTCTTGGCGAATGGATTGTAAAAGGGGTTCCATGACCAGAACAAAGATCAGGGGGGATAATGGGCAACCTTGGCGAGTGCCATTTTTGATGGGGAAAGGAGGGGAGAATGTGTCATTTACCAGCACCAATGCCGAGGCATTAAGGTACATTGATAAAACCACCTGTATAAAGGGGTCTGGAAGCTCAAATTTCATCATGACGAGACGCATAAAGTCCCAGTTAACTCTGTCAAATGCTTTTTCGGCATTGGTGCTGACAAGGACTAATGGACAAGATTTCCTTTTAGCATAGAAGATGGCGTTTATGATTCTCGTTGAATTATCTTTACCTTCCCTGCCAGATACAAAACCCGTTTGGTCTTTATGTACTAGATAGGGGAGTAACGGGGATAAGCGGTTAGCGAGAATTTTAGCCATTAGTTTAAGGTCCAGATTTAGTAGTGAAATGGGGCGATAATTTTCACAGTAAGCGGGGTCTTTACCTGTTTTGGGGATAATTGTGATATTTGCTTTGGTCATATCTTGGGTTAAAGGTGTTC
Source organism: Bufo bufo (assembly GCF_905171765.1). Classification (NCBI taxonomy): domain Eukaryota; kingdom Metazoa; phylum Chordata; class Amphibia; order Anura; family Bufonidae; genus Bufo; species Bufo bufo. The sequence goes on from NC_053390.1 coordinate 712,536,737, forward strand.
CCTTCAGGGATTGGTTAAAGAGTAAAAGTAAATGGGGAGCAAGGAGTTCATTAAAGGTGCAGTAGTATATGGCCGATAGCCCATCAGGCCCGGGGGCTTTGTTTTTGGGGAGTTGTTTTATGGCTTCTTTCACTTCCTTAAGTGTAAAAGGGGATTCTAGGGAGATCTTTTGAGATTGGTGCAAGTTTGGGAGAGATAGGGATTGGAGACATTTTTGGATTGTTTCTAGATGAGAGGGTTCCTCTGTATGGGGAGTATTAATGGGGATGTTATATAAAGTGTGATAAAAGTCTCGGAACTGGGAGGCTATATCCTTGGTTTTGGTAACAGTTTCCCCTCTTTTGGTATGCAATTTACATATATGGTTAAGAGATCTCCTTTGTTTTATCCTGCTCATCATGAATCCCGATGCTTTGTCTCCGTGGGCAAAAAAAAACTTAAATTGGGAGTTGAAAAAATGTTTGGCTGATGCATTGTTTAGAAGGTTTTTTAGTTCGGATCGAAGTCTGGTATGTTCAACTAATTGTGTGTCAGAGATGGTTTGTTTATGTTGGGTCTCTAATTTTTTAATATGCAGAAGCAGAGTATCTATTTGGGCCGATCTTAACTTTTTTGCATAGGAGCCTAGACTGATGAGTTGTCCTCTCATAAAGGCTTTATGAGTATCCCACAGCAAGTTGGGGGAGGTTTCTGGGAGGGCATTTAGAGTGAAGAAGTCTTCTAGGACTTTTTTTTTAGCTTGGAGACATAATTTGGGTTGGAAAGGAGTTGCTCATTGAGTCTCCATCTAAATGTTCTGGGAGGGGGTGTTGTAGGGGAAATGGAGATGATTATAGGGGCATGGTCGGACATGTGGATAGAGTCAATGCATGGGTCTTTACATATTTGGATATGTTCCTTATACACTAATAAGTAATCAAGTGTTTGATAAGAGCCATGTAAGTTCGAATAAAAGGTATACTCCTTTAATGATGGATTTAATATTCTCTAAATGTCGAATCAAGTGTAGTTCCGCTAGTGAATTATTAATTGTGCGGAGTGCCCGGAAAGAGCAGATTTACTTTACTAGTAGATGAATCTAAGGACGGGTCTAGGGTGACATTAAGATCTCCGCCCAGGATCAATATGCCTTCTTGAAAAGGGGATATGATTGGGATAAGGTCTTCGAGCCAAGTGGCCTGGTCGACATTTGGGGCATATATATTAACAAAAGTGTATATACATTTGTCAATATAACCCTTGAGTAACAAATATCTGCCTTCAACATCTTGTTGGGAACAATATTGGAAGGGTATGTTTCTGCTAAAACCAATGCTGATCCCTCTAGAGGCAGAAGAATTGGAACCGCAATGGTACCACACAGGAAAGTTGGAGCCAGAAAGATCGGGATATCTGTTAAATTTAAAATGGGTTTCTTGTAGGAACAGAATTGAAGTCTGTTTTTTTTTCATGAATGATAGTATTTGACATCTTTTAGAAGGCGAATTAAAGCCTTTTACATTAAATGATGATCTTGAGATTGGTCATCATGTCGATTTAAAGAGATCCCGATCCATCTGACCCCGTTCAAGTGGCTTCCCTTCCGGCCAATAGGGCCGATTCAGGAATCTCTGTGAAGATTTATTTAGACATAGAGTGGTATAGCAGGTCCACAAAGTAAAAAAAAGTAACAAGTGGGGTATTAACGAAATACCATAATAACATAACATACAGTCAGGTCCATAAATATTGGGACATCAACATAATTCTAACATTTCTGGCTCTATACACCACCACAATGGATTTGAAATGAAACAAACAAGATGTGCTTTAACTGCAGACTGTCAGCTTTAATTTGAGGGTATTTACATCCAAATCAGGTGAACTACAACATTTTCCATATGTGCCTCCCACTTGTTAAGGGACCAAAAGTCATAGGCCAATTGGCTTCTCAGTTGTTCCATGGCCAGGTGTGTGTTATTCCCTCATTATCCCAATTACAATGAGCAGGTAAAAGGTCCAGAGTTAATTTCAAGTGTGTTATTTGCATTTGGAATCTGTTGCTGTCAATTCTCAAGATGAGATCCAAAGAGCTGTCACTATCAGTGAAGCAAGCCATCATTAGGCTGAAAAAATAAAACAAACCCATCAGAGAGATAGCAAAAACATTAGGTGTGGCCAAAACAACTGTTTGGAACATTCTTAAAAAGAAGGAACGCACCAGTGAGCTTAGCAACACCAAAAGACCCAGAAGACCATGGAAAAAAACTGTGGTGGATGACCGAAGAATTCTTTCCCTGGTGAAGAAAACACCCTTCATAACAGTTGGCCAGATCAAGAACACTCTCCAGGAGGTAGGTGTATGTATGTCAAAGTCAACAATCAAGAGAAGACTTCACCAGAGTGAATACAGAGGGTTCGCCACAAGATGTAAACCATTGGTGAGCCTCAAAAACAGGAAGGCCAGATTAGAGTTTGCCAAATGACATCTAAAAAAGCCTTCACAGTTCTGGAACAACATCCTATGGACCGATGAGACCAAAATCAACTTGTACCAGAGTGATGGGAAGATAAGAGTATGGAGAAGGAAAGGAACTGCTCATGATCCTAAGCATACCACCTCATCAGTGTAGTATGGTGGTGGTAGTGTCATGGCGTGGGCATGTATGGCTGCCAATGGAACTGGTTCTCTTGTATTTATTGATGATGTGACTGCTGACAAAAGCCACAGGATGAATTCTGAAGTGTTTCGGGTAATATTATCTGCTCATATTCAGCCAAATGCTTCAGAACTCATTGGATGGCGCTTCACAGTGCAGATGGACAATAACCCAAAGCTTACTGCAAAAGTAACCAAAGAGTTTTTTAAGGGAAAGAAGTGGAATGTTATGCAATGGCCAAGTCAATCGCCTGACCTGAATCCGATTGAGCATGCATTTCACTTGCTGAAGACAAAACTGAAGGGAAAATGCCCCAAGAATAAGCAGGAACTGAAGACAGTTGCAGTAGAGGCCTGGCAGAGTATCACCAGGGATGAAACCTAGCATCTGGTGATGTCTATGCGTTCCAGACTTCAGGCTGTAATTGACTGCAAAGGATTTGCAACAAAGTATTAAAAAGTGAAAGTTTGATTTATGATTATTATTCTGTCCCATTACTTTTGGTCCCTTAACAAGTGGGAGGCACATATGCAAACTGTTGTAATTCCTACACCGTTCACCTGATTTGGATGTAAATACCCTCAAATTAAAGCTGACAGTCTGCAGTTAAAGCATATCTTGTTTGTTTCATTTCAAATCTATTATGGTGGTGTATAGAGCCAAAAATTTTAGAATTGTGTCGATGTCCCAATATTTATGGACCTGACTGTACATTAACAAGTGCGCGCATGCGCTTACTAATACGATATTGACCATGGGGGTAGTGGAATTCAGGATTATCGCCCTGAAGTATAACTATCGTCAAACATAAAATTGGTTCGGAAAATAATCGAAAAATAATCGAAAGGGGGAGTATATAAGATTGACTGAGGAGAGAAGGTTCAATCGAGAGAGGACTCGAGGATTAGCAAGGAGAAGGGAAAGAAGGATGGGAGGAGCTGAGGAAGACAGTGAGTATAGATAGATGGCCCATATAAACCTATAGTCCACGGATACTTAATCTCCCATAGGCAGACGTCTCGGTGTGGATAGGGAAACATCTCTCCTTTGCTTGCTCGATCTAGGGGTGCGTTGTTTCTCCCAATGATCTGCAGTAGGTAGAATCGGAAGGGAAGAAAGGTCTTGCACTATGTCCCAGTTCTGGATGTTTAGCGGGCTGATGTTCAGATGGTCGTATACTTGATCCAGCCATCCTGCGTCCCTCATAAAAGAAGGATATGCCAAAGGGGAAAGTACATCTGTATAGAATGCCATGGGATCTGAACCAGTCGGTTAGAGGTTTCAGGGATCTCCTTTTTTGAAGAGTGGACTGGGACAGATCTTGGAAGATAGAGACGGTATATACATCCCAGGTAATCTCTCCAGACTGACGCGCTTTAGTCAGGATGGCCTCCTTAACTGGGAAGGCAAGAAAATTGCATATTATATCCCTCGGAGGGGCATTTGTGGCCGGTTTAGGTCTTAACGCCCTGTGTGCCCTCTCTAGGATCACATTGTGCGCAGAGTCATGACCCAGAAGGGATAAGCAGATTTCCGTTATTGTATGCGGGATATCACCCGTAGCTACCGATTCCGGTATACCGCGGAAGCGCAGATTGTTAAGTCTGCCGCGGTTTTCTTGATCTTCCAGAACACAGTATAAGGCATTTAGATTCGATTGAATAGAGCAGACGTGTTGGGAGACCACTTGTTGGTGCTTTATAATAGCGGCCTGAGAGTCCTCAAGAGCCTCTACCCTCCGTTATGTTTAATATCTTGTTTGATGGTGGATAGGTTGGAGCTTATGGGATCAAGGGCTGCTGATAGAGAGGACATTAGTGTGTCTTTAAAGTAAGCTCTGGATAAAGGAAGTGTGTTCGGTTCCTCATCTCCTTCTGCTGCAGCCTCGGGCTGTTCTTTATTTGAGTGGCTGCTCGAGCGCAGGGAGACCGGCACCATCTTGCTCTCTCTAGCCACATAAGAGGCGGCAGCTTTTTTAATAAATTTGTCCATTTTTCCCTTGCTCACCGTGGATTTTTGTGGATCGGGACCTTCGTTGGGTTTGGGTCCCCCAATCTTCACCATAGTGACTTCTTAAGGCTTAACTTCCAAGCTGTTAGGGCGATTTCTCACACGGAGCTGAACACTCACACAGCCATCCACTGCAGGCGCCGGCTCCACCCCCTGCATTCCGTATTTTGTGGAACAGAACAGCTGGTCTCTAATAGAACAGTCTTATCCTTCTCCATAATAGGACATGTTCTATTTTTTTAAGGAACGTACTAGTGTTGATCAAGCACCAAAGTGCTTGTGTAGAACACTTTGCGATGCTCGGGTTTTCTACCGAGCACCTGAGCACAATGAAAGTCAATGGGAGAACCCCAGGCACCCCTTGCGCTGAAGAGGGGAGGGTGTTGGGACTCTAGTTCGGCTTAGAAGTCCCTGCTCTGACTCCATATTTAGCTATATCTATATATGGAGTCAGTGCTCATTTCCAAAAAGTTCTTGCTGGAATTTGAACACCCAACATTGTACATTAGAGGCAAGGACCTTATCCACTCAGCTACAAAGCTGAATGCTAAACTGTGTAACAAAAATCTCATAGTAGTTTCTGATGTAATGAGTATTCCTATTCAGCAGAAGATTTATTTCATATTTCTGTGCACATTAACATGTAGCTCTATAGTGTAGTGGTTAACGTTGTTGCCTCTTATGTACAAGATTGGGAGTTTGAATCCGAGCAGTATCATTGACATATATAAGTTTTTAGCCATAATATATTTACATTTATTATTATATATTTAGAATATATAATATATTATAATATATGTAAATATAGTAGTTGCCCACATATTATGCATTCATATATATCAGAAGTATGAATATATATATATATATATATATATATATATATATATATATATATATATTTATTAGTAATTACACATTTATTTAGTTCCATCCATTTTTTACAATTACTAAAAAAAATATAAAATATATAACTCTAATCTCTATTTCTGAAATGTTTCTGCCTGGATTCAAACTCCCAACTTTGCACAAAAGAGACAAGGACCTTATCCACTCTATAAAGCTTAATGCAAAACTGTGGCTGCAAAACTGTGGCAGAAAAACCTCATAGTAGTTTCTGATGTAGTGAGTATTCCTATTCAGCTGAAGGGGGTTAACATGTAGCTCTCTAGTGTAGTGGTTAACATCCTTGTCTCTAATGTACAAAGTTGTGAGTTTGAATCTTGGCAGAGACATTATATGTAATATATTTTTTTTGTAATTGTAAAAAATGTATGGCACAAAATAAATGTGTAATTAGTGAAAAAAATATAAATATATATATATATATATATATATGCGCAGAAAGAAACCAATGCAGCACGCAGGTATCCGTGTCAAACAGTGAGTATTTTATTAACCCATGTGATAGCAGCTATATATAAATATATATAATCATACTTCTGATATATATGAATGCATAATATGTGGTAAACTACTGCTAATGTTTTTACCCATAATATATTTACATATATTATAATATATTGTATATTCTAAATAAAATATGTAAATATATTATAGCCAGTGTTGATCAAGCATGGGGGTTCGGGTGCTCGGGCCAAACACATCGGGGTACTCGGGTATACCTGAGTTTAATGGAAGTCAACGGGAGAACCCAAGCATTAAACCAGGCACCTCCTGCTCTGTAGAGGGGAAGGTGCCTGGTTCATAGGCAAAGGTCAGAAATTGATGGAAACACCACCAAAATAGTTCGGGAACAGCTTGGGGAGGATGTCTGGATGCATCTTGGACTCCCAGGTCGCTGCTGGGAACGATGTTGTCCGAGTAGTACGCCACTTTTACAGACTGACAATAATATGCACAAAACCGAAGATAAAATCGATTTTAGATGTAGGAAAAATTGTTAGGAAACATTCTTTTCTGTATAATTACTTGTATATAAAGTGCAAGTGCTGCCACAAATTACAAGGAAGAGGCACTCCAATACAACCTGTATATCACATAACGGAGGGCCTCATTCACATTGTGGCACAATTGTTCAGGTAGTGGGACTCCAACACTCATAAAGCCTATGCACTAAGTGAAATTGCTGTCAAAAATTACAAGGAGCCACCAATACACCCTTTGTTACACATAAAGGAGGGTATAATACACAGTCTTGAAAAATTATGATTGATGGCCTGATGGTGACCCTCAAGAACACTTGGAGCAAGCGTCTGCTGATCTTACCATTAAAACATCCTGGGCTGCTTTGGTGACTCTAGAGATAACCTGGGGACGAAGTATTTCAAATCAGGGGTTATTAGATGCAATGTAATAGTCGTACTTACTGCTTGTTGAACCTTTTGTATATCTTCTTCTACCCGATGGCGTGCATATGCCTGCAGTTTTTCTTAGCCACTGTTGCTGCGTTGTTCAGAGGACTTCTTCCGGTTTCTGTTTGGCGTCCCACGTGTTTAGGCTATCTCACGTGATCAGAGCCTCGGAGCGTCCCACGTGACCTATGCTTTGGTCGATTTGCTTAATTCGAATAGCTTGTTTTCCGGAGGCGGTACCAACCTCCGTGCATACGAATAAGCTATTCGAATTAAGCAAATCGTCCAAAGCATAGGTCACGTGGGACGCTCCGAGGCTCCGATCACGTGAGATATCCTAAACACGTGGGACGCCAAACAGAAACCAGAAGAAGTCCTCTGAACAACGCAGCAACAGTGGCTAAGAAAAACTGCAGGCATATGCACGCCATCGGGTAGAAGAAGATATACAAAAGGTTCAACAAGCAGTAAGTACGACTATTACACTGCATCTAATAACCCCTGATTTGAAATACTACCCTAATAATCCTCTATATTGAGACTTTTACCTATGAAGGACATCAACACAGCATTAACAAGTGCTTTGCATTATTTGCACCCCACAAATTGCACTTTATAGACTGCACTTTACCATTCAGTGTGGAAATTTTTAAAGGAACTTTTAGAGGGATTTTATGGAAGAATATATGATGCTCTAAGTAATTATTAATTGATCCGTAGGAATTGTATAGGAATTTTTATCTAACCTCCAGCAATTTATGAATTTTAGGAATTGATATACATTGTCATATTAACTAAAGTAATAAATTGATTGAATGTTATGCAATTGAATGAATTTTAAATAATAAATGTGTTGTACCCAATGTGTAGCAACAGAAATTGAGTGCCCACTATACAATATCTTCCTTCTATAATTCATTGTGGTTGGGGTGAACCACACCATAGTGTGAGCACCTGTCTGCGATAACAGGAAGGGTGAGCCACTATATACAAAATCTTTTTAAGGGGGGATTAATGTTCGATTCCGGAGAGGGAGCCTGAGAAGCGGCTACGGCTACCACATCCAAGCAAGGCAGCATGCGTGCAAATTACCTTTTAGGTATAATTAGGTGAGGGCCTGCAGGTGAGCTGACCCTGTAAAAGATTGTAGGTGAGGGCCTGCTGGTGAGCTGACCCTCTAAAATATTGTAGGTGAGAGCCTGCAGATGAGCTGACCCTTCTAAAACATTATATGCAAGGGCCTGCAGGTGATCTGACCCTCTAAATAATTATATGTGAGGGCCTGCTGCTGTCACGGATGGTGTACAGGAAACAAGACAATACCATATAAACAATGTCTCTCTGGATCCACAACTAAGGAACAAAGGGAGACCCCTGCAATAGACCTGCCGCTCTCCCTCACTGCTCAGCCTATGCGAACACCCCAAAGGTGGATGGCCGCATATCCACGTTCCTCGGCTATCTATTACCTGAAGACCCTACAATAGTGAAGGGACACGACCACCGGCTCCCTACACTGACATGGAGGGAGTCAGGGTCACCTGGATCCAGAAAAGACAAAATCATAAAAACATAAACAGCACTTATCTTGCAGACGACTGACGACTGGGAACTGGGAACAGCATGCACACACACTCCAGGAAGTTGTATCAGCCGCACACTACTGCATTATGGGGAGGAACTTATAGGGTAGCAATCAGTCCAACTGCATGACAGCTGAGATAGACTAATGAGATGAGAAACTAAACCAAAACAAAAAAATTCAAGGAGGAGGATCTGAGAAGCTCCTGTGAGCGCTTCTCAGCTGTCTGGCTGTGACAGTAACCCTCCCTCTAGGAGTGGACTCCGGACACTCAGAGCCCACCTTCTCAGGATGGGACCTATGGAAAGCCCTGATGAGACGAGAGGCCTTAATGTCCGTCACTGGGACCCACATCCTCTCCTCAGGACCATAACCCTCCCAATGAACGAGGTACTGGAGGGAACCGCGGACAAGACGAGAATCCACAATCCTAGAGACCTGAAATTCAAGATTTCCATCAACCATAATCGGAGGAGGTGGCAAAGGCGAGGGTACAATAGGTTGAACATAAGGTTTCAATAAGGACTTATGAAAAACATTATGGATCTTCCAAGTCTGAGGAAGATCAAGACGGTAGGCAACAGGATTGATGACAGACAGGATCTTGTAAGGCCCAATAAACCTATGACCCAACTTCCAGGAGGGAACCTTCAATTTGATATTCTTGGTAGACAACCACACCAGATCACCAACATTCAGGTCCGGACCAGGCACACGTCTCTTATCCGCCACACGCTTATATCTCTCACTCATGCTCTTTAGATTATCCTGAATCTTTTGCCAAATAGATGACAAAGACGAGGAGAATCTGTCCTCATCAGGCAAACCAGAAGAGCCCTCTCCCGAGAAAGTCCCAAACTGCGGATGGAACCCATATGCACCAAAAAATGGTGACTTATCAGAGGACTCCTAACGACGGTTATTTAAAGCAAACTCAGCAAGGGACAAAAAAGAACACCAATCCTCCTGATTCTCCGCCACAAAACAGCGCAGATATGTCTCCAGATTCTGATTGACGCGCTCTGTCTGGCCATTCGACTGCGGGTGGAAAGCAGAAGAGAATGACAACCGAACCCCCAAGCGAGAACAGAAAGCCTTCCAGAATCTGGAAACAAACTGCGTAGGGGCTATGTCTGAAGGAATCCCATGCAATTTGACAATGTGGTCAATAAATGCCTGCGCCAGCGTCTTAGCATTGGGCAAACCAGGAAAAGGGATAAAATGCACCATTTTGCTAAAACGGGCCACCACCACCAGAATCACAGACTTCCCCGAGGAACGAGGCAAGTCCGTTATGAAGTCCATGGACAGATGTGTCCAAGGACGGGAAGGAATGGGCAAAGGAAGGAGAGGACCTGATGGCCGTGAATGAGGGACCTTGGCACGAGCGCAAGTCTCGCAAGCTACCACAAAACCCTCAACCGACTTACGAAGCGCAGGCCACCAGAATCTCCGAGCAATGAGATCCAGTGTGGCTCTTGCCCCCGGGTGCCCAGCAAGGACCGTGTCGTGGTGTTCTTTAAAAATCTTGTGTCTCAAAGCGAGAGGCACAAACAACCTCCCAGGAGGACAAAGATCAGGAGCTTCTGACTGGGCTGCCTGCACCTCTGCCTCCAATTCAGGAAAAAGAGCAGAGACCACCACACCTTCAGCCAAAATGGGACCCGGGTCTTCAAAATTCCCACCTCCCGGAAAACAACGTGACAGGGCATCTGCCTTCACATTCTTAGCCCCAGGGCGGAACGTAACAACAAAATTAAACCTTGAAAAGAACAAAGACCATCTGGCCTGTCTCGGGTTCAGACGATTGGCTGACTCCAAGTAGGCCAGATTTTTATGGTCAGTAAACACGGTAATAGGGTGTCTGGCTCCCTCTAGCCAATGGCGCCATTCCTCAAAAGCCAACTTGATGGCCAACAATTCCCTATCTCCCACATCATAATTTCTCTCTGCGGAGGAGAGTTTCTTTGAGAAAAAGGCACACGGTTGCCATTTGGCAGGAGAGGAACCCTGAGACAAGACCGCACCCACCCCTACCTCAGAAGCATCAACCTCAACTATGAAGGGTAACGAAATATCAGGTTGTACTAGGATGGGAGCGGAAGCAAAACTCTCCTTGATATTAGAAAAGGCCTTACGCGCCTCTACCGACCAGGAAGAAAAATCTACCCCCTTTCTGGTCATATCAGTGAGTGGTTTAACAACAGAGGAATAATTCAAAATAAATTTCCTGTAATAATTGGCAAAGCCCAAAAAACGCATCAGCGCCTTCTGATTCTCAGGAAGCTCCCACTCAAGCACAGCGATGACCTTCTCGGGGTCCATGCGAAAACCAGAAGCGGAGACAAGAAACCCCAGAAATTGGATTTCTGGAACCGCAAACACACATTTTTACAGTTTCGCGTATAATTTATTCTCCCGCAGGATGAGCAAGACCTGACGTAAGTGTTCCTTATGAGTCTTGAAATCAGGAGAAAAAAATCTAAATGTCATCCAAATACACTAATACAAATTTTCCCATTAAATGATAAAAAATGCTGTTGACGAAATGCTGAAAAACGGCTGGGGCATTCATCAAACCAAAAGGCATAACCAAATTCTCAAAATGGCCCTCAAGGGTATTGAAAGCCGTCTTCCATTTGTCTCCTTCTCTGACCCTAACCAGGTTGTATGCCCCTCTTAGGTCTAATTTGGAAAAGACTTTAGCCCCAACAACCTGGTTAAACAGGTCCGGGATCAGAGGAAGCGGATAAGGATCACGAATAGTGATACTGTTCAGCTCCCTGAAATCCAGACAAGGTCTTAAAGAACCATCTTTTTTCTTAACAAAGAAAAAACCAGCGGCAACAGGTGACTTCGAGGGTCGTATGTGTCCTTTTCTCAGACTCTAAGAGATTTAAGCACGCATAGTGATCCTCTCAGGTTGGGAGAGATTGTATAAACGAGATTTAGGCAGCTTGGCGCCTGGGATGAGATTAATAGGGCAATCATACTCCCTGTGCGGAGGCAAACCCTGAACTCCACTCTCAGAGAAGACATCCAAAAATTCAGAGAGGAAAGGTGGTACAGTCTTAGTAGAAACCTCAGAAACAGATGTTATGAGGCAATTCTCTCTGCAAAAGTTACTCCAACCATTTATTTGCCTCGCTTGCCAATCAATGGTGGGGTTATGTTTAGTGAGCCAGGGTAGCCCCAACACTAGAGGAGTAGGCAAACCGCTAAGGACGAAACATGACACATCCTCAACATGAGCATCACTCACAATTAAACGGATATTGTGAACTATGCCCTTTAATGATTTCTGAGAAAGTGGAGCTGAATCAATAGCAAAAACAGGAATATCCTTTCCCAAAGTGCATACCTGGAAACAATGAGTTATTGCAAATTGATTATCAATGAGGTTGACAGCTGCTCCACTATCCACAAAAATCTCACAAAAAATGCTCTTGCTCTCTAGCGCCACCCTAGCAGGCAGGACAAAACGGGAACTACAAGCAAACGGAAAACCTTCAATTTCCGCCTCAACCCTGCCAATAGTAACAGACGGAACATTTTTAAAAGATTTTTTCCTTTTTGTCTCTTTATTACTCCCAGAAAACTGCCTGAATCTCCTAGAGGGACAAACATTTGCCAGATGATTTATACCTCCACAACAAAAACAAACCCTCCCCTGCGGGCTGAATCTTCTATTGTCAGGGGCAATCAACCCCAGCTGCATGGACTCCTGCTCAGAAGGGGCTGACAGCGACTGAGACCCCTGTGCACAGAATGAGACCGCTGCACTGTCGCGGGACTGAGTATGACAGGAAGGAGAGATCTCTCCTCTCTCTCTAAGACGCCTGTCAATACGAACAGCCTGAGACATAGCAGAATCCAAGGAGGTAGGTCTTTCATGAAAGGCAAATGCATCTTTCAATCCCTCTGAAAGACCATAGCAAAATTGACTTCGGAGTGCAGCATCATTCCAACCCGTATCTGCTGCCCTTCTCCGAAATTCTGAACAGTATATCTCTGCGGATTGTTTACCCTGGCATAACAGACGTAGTCTAGACTCAGCCAGAGCAATACGATCCGGATCATCATATATCTGACCCAGGGCTAAAAAGAATTCATCCACTGAACGGAGGGGCCGTGCCCCCTCCGGCAGCGAAAAGGCCCAGGACTGAGCGTTACCCCTGAGCAGCGATATAATGATCCCCACCCTCCGTTCTTCATCACCAGAAGAATGGGGAAGAAGGCGAAAATGGAGTTTGCAAGCCTCTCTAAAACGCACAAAATTCTCACTACCCCCGGAGAACGTATCCGGGAGCGAGATCTTAGGCTCAGCACAAACTCCATGAACGCAAGCTGAACCGGTCACTTGAAACTGAGAAAAAGTCTTACGGAGATCAGCTACCTCCAAAGAAAGACCCTGAAAGCGTTCAGCCAAAAGTGAAACCGGATCAATGCTTGAGACGGTTTTGGCGGCTGATAATGTCACGGATGGTGTACAGGAAACAAGACAATACCATATAAACAATGTCTCTCTGGATCCACAACTAAGGAACAAAGGGAGACCCCTGCAATAGACCTGCCGCTCTCCCTCACTGCTCAGCCTATGTGAACACCCCAAAGGTGGATGGCCGCATATCCACATTCCTCGGCTATCTATTACCTGAAGACCCTACAATAGTGAAGGGACATGACCACCGGCTCCCTACAGTGACACGGACAAGACAAAATCATAAAAACATGAACAGCACTTATCTTGCAGACGACTGACGACTGGGAACTAGGAACTGGGAACTGGGAACAGCATGCACACACACTCCAGGAAGTTGTATCAGCCGCACACTACTGCATTATGGGGAGGAACTTAAAGGGTAGCAATCAGTCCAACTGCATGACAGCTGAGATAGACTAACGAGATGAGAAACTAAACCAAAACAAAGAAATTCAAGGAGGAGGATCTGAGAAGCTCCTGTGAGCGCTTCTCAGCTGTCTGGCTGTGACAGCTGCTTAGCTGACCCTCAAAAACATTATGGTTGACGGCCTGCTGCTCAGCTGACCATTTAAAAAATTATGGGAGAATGCCTGGAACTTAGCTGACCATTGAAAACATTTGCAGTGTTCAAAGCAGGCCGGGTCGTCTGAATACTTCAGCTAGGAATAATGGGATAGGACTCGAGTTCTATTTTGCTGGTTTTCGAAACTGGGGCCATGATTAAAAGGGATGGCCGGGGGCATCCGTATTGCGCCGCTAGAGGTGAAATTCTTGGACCGCCGCAAAATAAACCAAAGCGAAAGCATTTGTCAAGAATGTTTTCATTAATCAAAAACGAAAGTCGGAGGTTTGAAGCCTATGAGATACCATCGAAGTTCCGAACATAAACAATGACGACTAGAGATCCGGCAGCATTATTCCCATGACCTGCCGAGCTGCTTCTGGGAAACCAAAGTCTTTGGGTCTGGTGGGGGGTGATTTCAAAGCTGAAAAAGTACACTGTATGTCACAGATACATTTTTGAAGAGCACACGTTACACTGCAGATGTGGCCCTGGAAAGGTCACTGTCAGAAGCGGACACCATCTACAGAAAAAGTACAATGTATGTCACAGAATTTTTTTTTAAGCGCACACTTTACACTGCAGATGTGGCCCTGGTATGGTTACTGTCAGAAGAGGACACCATCTACGGAAAAATTACAATGTATGCCACAGAAGAAGTTTTAAAGAGCACACATTACACTGCAGATATGGCACTGGTAAGGTCTTTGTCAGAAGCAGAAAATGTCTATGGAAAAAGTACACTGGATGCCACTGGTATTTTAGGGATGCGCACACTTTACACAGAAGATGTGGCGCAGCTAATCTCACTGTTCGCAGCAGACACCGTCTATTGAAAAAGAACACTGGATGTCACAGATATTTTTGGGATGCGCACACGTTACACTGGAGATGTGGCACGGATAATTTAACTGTCCGCAGCAGACACCGTTTATTAAAAAATACACTGGATGTCACAGATATTTTTTGAATGCACATACTTTACACTGGAGATGTGGCACAGCTAATCTAACTGTCCGCAGCTGACACCGTCTATTGAAAAAGTAAACTGTATGTCACAGATCGTTTGTGGATGCGCACACTTTACACTGGAGATGTAGCGCAGTTAATCTCATTGTCCGCAGTGGACACCATCTACGGAAAAAGTACACTGGATGTCACAGATATTTTTTGGATGCACAAACTTTACATAGGAGACGTGGCGCAGCTAATCTCACTGTCCACAGCAGACACCATCTATGGAAAAAGTACACTGGATGTCACTGATATTTTAGGGATGCCCACACTTTAAATAGGAGATGCTGCGTGGATAATTTAACTGTCTGCAGCAGACAACGTCTATGGAAAAAGTACACTGGATGTCACAGATATTTTTTAGATGCGCACACTTTACACTGGAGATGTGGCACAGCTAATCTCACTGTCCGCAGAGGACACCGTTTATAGAAAAAGTACACTGGATGTCACAGATATTTTTTGGATGCGCACACTTTACACTGGAGATGTGGCGCAGCTAATCTCACAGTCTGCAGTGGACACTGTCTACGGAAAAAGTACCTGGATGTCACTGATATTTTAAGGATGCGCAGACTTTACACTGGAGACGTGGCACGGAAAATTTAACTGTCCGCAGCAGACACCATCTACAGAAAAAGTACAATGGATGTCACTGATATTTTAAGGATGCGCACACTTAACACTGGAGACGTGGCACGGAAAATTTAACTGCCCGCAGCAGACATCGTCTATTGATATAGTACACTGGATGTAACAGATATTTTTTGGATGTGCACATTTTACACTAGAGATGTGGCACAGCTAATCTTACTGTCCGCAGCGGATACCATCTACAGAAAAAGTACACTGGATGTCACTGATATTTTAGGCATGCACACAGTTTAAACTGTAGATGTGGCGCAGCTAATCTCACTGTCCGCAGCGGACAACACCTATTGAAAAAGTACACTGGATGTCACAGATATTTTTTGGATGCGCACACTTTACACTGGAGATGGGACACAGCTAATCTCACTGTCCGCAGCGGACACCATCTACGGAAAAGTACACTGGATGTCAGATATTTTTTGAATGCGCACACTTTACACAGGAGATGTGTCGCAGCTTATCTCACTGTCCGCAGCGGACACCATCTACTGAAAAAGTACAGTGGATGTCACTGATATTTTAGGGATGCACACACTTTAAACAGGAGATGTTGAGCGGATAATTTAACTGTCTTCAGAAAACAACGTCTATTGATAAAGTACACTGTATGTCACAGAAATTTTTTGCATGTGCACAATTTTCACTGGAGATGTGGCGCAGCTAATCATACTGTCCGCAGCGGACACCGTCTACGGAAAAAGTACGTTGGATGTCACAGATATTTTTGGGATGTGCACACTTTACACTGGATATGTAGTGCAGCTAATATCACTGTCCACAGCGTATACAGTCTATTGAAAAAGTACACTGGATGTCACAGATATTTTTTGGATGCGCAAATTTTACCCAGGAGATGTGGTGCGGATAATTTAACTGTACGCAGCGGACACTGTCTACGGAAAAAGTACACTGGATGTCACTGATATTTTAGGGATGCGCGCACTTTAAACATGAGATGTGGAGCGGATATTTTAACTGTCCGCAGCGGACACGTCTACAGAAAAAGTACACTGGATTTCACTGATATTTTAGTGATGTGCACACTTTAAACAGGAGATTTGGCACAGATAATTTAACTGTCCACAGCGGACACCGTCTACGGAAAAAGTACACAGAATGTCACTAATAAGGATGCCTCCCGCCCTGCAACTGGACCTTTGCAAGCACCATCAGCGACCGAAGTGTGATTGATTTCCAGAGCAATTTGCTAGGAACACAGATGGTCTCAAATTGACCCTTCAAGCATTAATTCTACTCACTAGCTGCAGTATCAGTATATTCTTGAATTGCGATTTCTACAAAGTCCTCTACCAATATTGACATTGCCATTTCTATTTAGTCTTCTACAAATATAGACACTTGATATTTACCATCCGAAATATTGTTACTAAATTCAGTATAATGGTACCATTTATCCTATAAAGTATATTATTCACGAATCTTCAGTGACTAATTGAAGTTACTCAACCTGGATTGGAATTATATAAACTTTTGCACTATTTTTTGCGCACGCTTTTTGCATTTTGCACATAATTAATGAAATAAGAGACATTTTTCTTTGCACTAATATCAATGGAACAAGAGACCCTCCACTATTTTTACCTCTAATTATACAAGTGATATTTTTAACTTTTTCATACACCTTTTTTTACATTTATTAGTGTCTAACTATTGGACTATATATATGTACTATCCATTTACCATTATTGTGGAATTATTTTATCTCTAATACCCTTTATTTTAGATATTTATTTAACCCCTTACGGACACATGACGTACCGGTACGGCATGTTTCCCGAGTCCTTAAGGACACATGACGTACCGGTACGTCATGATTTTAAAACGAGATTGCGGCGGGGGTAAATCGGAACAGGATGCCCGCTGAAATCATTCAGCGGCATCCTGTCACAATGCCGGGGGGGGGTCTTGTGACCCCCCCGTGTCGGCCATCGCAGCAAACCACAGGTCAATTCAGACCTGCGGTTTGCAGCGCTTTCTACAGTTTCTGATCCCCGCATTCCCTGACCGCGGGGATCAGAAACGTTAAAATGCCAAAAATAAAGATTTTTCACCCCCCCTGCACCCCTGAATGATTTTATGCTGGCGGGTGGTGCAGGTGGGGTTGCAGGCGTTGCGGGAGGCTGAAGGTGCGGCAGGCGGGATCGTGATCCCCCGCCCGCCTCCTCTTGAATATTCATTGGCGTCCAGTGGGTATACCAGAGTGTCAGCACATTGCTGACTCTCTGGTATAAACGGCTGACATCTGTGCTGTGATGTCAGCCGTTTAACCCTTTGCATACCGTGGTCCGTATGGACCGCGGTATGGAAAAGGTTAACAGTCAGGGAGCTCCCTCCCTCTCCCATCGGGGGGCTGCTGTGCCTTTGCAGCCCCAGACAGGATGGTGTCACAGAGGGAGCACCCCTCCTTCCCCTTCCCCGTCTTCTCAGTTGTGGCACACAGAGAAGGTTCCCATGGCAACAGGACGCCTTCTCAGGCATCCTGCTGTCCATGGTGCTGAACAGATCTGTGCTAAAGGCATAGATCTGTTCAGACAAAGTGTAAGTAAAATACAGTACAGTACACTATATAGTGTACTGTATTATACAGACATCAGACCCACTGGATTATCAAGAACTGAATAAAAATAAAAAAAATAAAAATACACTACACATATTAGGTATCGCCGCGTCCGTAACTACCTGATCTATAAAACGGTCATGTTACTTTCCCCGCACGGTAAACGCCATAAAAGAAAAAAAAAAAAAAAACTATGAGGAAATTGAAATTTTGCCCACCTTACTTCCCAAAAAAGGTAATAAAAGTGATCAAAAAAGTTGCATGTACGCCAAAATAGTACCAATCAAACCGTCATCTCATCCCGCAAAAATCATACCCTACCCAAGATAATCGCCCAAAAACATTATTTTTTTTGTTTCAAAAATGAAATCATTGTATAAAACTTACAGAAATAAAAAAAAAGTATACATATTATGAATCGCCGCGTCCGTATCGACCGGCTCTATAAAAATATCACATGTGTAATAGCAAGCGATCAAAAAGTCATATGCACCCCAAAATAGTGCCAATCAAACCGTCATCTCATCCCACAAAAAATGAGACCCTACCTAAGATAATCGCCCAAAAACTGAAAAAATTATGGCTCTCAGACTATGGAGACACTAAAACATGATTTAAAAAAAAAAAAAGATTTTATCATTGTGTAAAACTTACATAAATAAAAAAATTGTATACATATTAGGCATCGCCGCGTAGGTGACAACCTGCTCTATAAAAATACCACATGATCTAACCTGTCAGATGAATGTTGTAAATAACAAAAAAAAAACTTGCAAAAAAAGCTATTTCTTGTAACCTTGCCTCACAAAAAGGGTAATATAGAGCAACCAAAAATCATATGTACCCTAAACTAGTACAAACAAAACTTTCACCCTATCCCGTAGTTTCTAAAATGGGGTCACTTTTTTGGAGTTTCTACTCTAGGGGTGCATCAGGGGGGGCTTCAAATAGGACATGGTGTCCAAAAAAACTGTCTAGCAAAAATCTGCCTTCCAAAAACCATATGGCATTCCTTTCCTTCTGCGCCCTGCAGTTTACGACCACATATGGGGTGTTTCTGTAAACTACAGAATCAGGGCCATAAATTATGAGTTTTGTTTGGCTGTTAACCCTTGCTTTGTAACTGGAAAAAGTGAAATTTTGAAATTGTATCTCTATTTTCCATTAATTCTTGTGGAACACCTAAAGGGTTAACGACGTTTGTAAAATCAGTTTTGAATACCTTGAGGGGTGTAGTGTCTTAGATGGGGTCACTTTTTTTGAGTTTCTACTCTAGGGGTGCATCAGGGGGGCTTCAAATAGGACATAGTGTCAAAAAAAACAGTCTAGCAAAATCATATGGCGTTCCCCTCCTTCTATGTCCTCCCGTTTGGCCAAACAGTAGTTTAGGACCACATATGGGGTGTTTTTGCAAACTACAGGATCAGGGCAACCCATATTGAGTTTTTTTTGGCTGTTAACCCTTACTTTATTACTGTAAAAAATGGGTTCAGCCTGAGCACCCGTGCTCGATCAACACTAATAACTACTTCAAAAATAGTACTAATAAAATCCAAATTTCGTCCTGCAAAAAATAAGTCCTCATACAGCTCTGTAGACCAAAATAAAAAAAAGTTTGGTCTGTGCAATAAGATCCACCTGTCAAGCTGCTCTCATTTTTTATGTAATTAAGGCATTTTTGAAAGTGAAAAGCAATTAACAAGGGAGGGGAAAGGTAACAGCTGATTATATACGAACTAGACATTTCTCACTGATAAGACATATTACACAGTTTCTTTCGGCCACTTGTACGATTGATTTATGCAAAGTTGTGTGAAAAGTTAGTTATCATTTAAAGGTCATTGGTTCTTTAACACTCATGGATACATTTGGTTTCAAACAGGTAATTTCTTTACTCTCACTGTCAATAATATGTTTTTTTCCTGCTAGGAAATTCTTACCTATAGTTCTGCTTAACAGTTTTGTGTTCACTGAGCTGAGAACACAATGCCCTGAGATGTAATTGGTTGCTCCAGAATGACCATATAAATAATGTTTAGCTGTTTGGACATTTCATGCAAGAAATTATTAGTTAGAGTTTGTTGCAAAATACAAGGGCATGAGATATGAATGCAGTCATTTAGAATGTTTACTGGGCAGAAAATAAATTAGATAAACCTGGCAGAATATATTTCCCCTTTACCAGGTGATAGGTAGTAATAGACGTAAAAGAAAAAATGTCTGGGCTTTTCAAATTACCAATTTAATTTCTTTGTATTCAAAAGCAGGGAGGTTATATTTTCATAATTTTTGTCTCTGTGATTCTGTGAAACATACACTAATTTATGGTTAATATGCATTAGTGATGAGCCACAGGGGCTATATTCGAATTCGCGCTATTTCACAAATATTTGGGCGAATATTCTTGTTTGCGAAAAATCGGCAATGTAATATTCGCGTAATACTCGCAAAATACAGGCGTGGGTCACTTTTGCTACATTTTCCAAGCTGCTAGAAGTTTCCTGAGACTGGAAAAAATGGTTGGCATGGCAGAACATTAAAAATGGCTTTATATACAGTTAGAGTGCTTCATGCTCCAATATATTTGCGATTGCGCTAATCGGCACTAATGATGCAAATATTTTGGAGCAATACTTGAAATTTCACATTTTAGCAGGTCTGCATCTATGTATGGACAGCAGAACCTATGACACTACCTAACACACTGCACTGCAACAGCTACACTATATCAGGATATAACCTACACTGATTATCTCCCACTAACTATCTCTATTATACAGGGTGGGCCATTTATATGGATACACCTTAATAAAATGGGAATGGTTGGTGATAATAACTTCCTGTTTGTAGCACATTAGTATATGTGAGGGGGGGAAAACTTTTCAAGATGGGTGGTGACCATGGCGGCCATTTTGAAGTCAGCCATTTTGAATCCAACTTTTATTTTTTCAATAGGAAGAGGGTCATGTGACACATCAAACTTATTGGGAATTTCACAAGAAAAACAATGGTGTGCTTGGTTTTGCTCGTAGGGTGTCTTGCATTGAAATCTTCTGCAATGACCCGGTTACTGCGTTCACCAGACATCAACACAATTTCTATCCGCTCCTCACGTGTTAACCTCGGCGACATGTCAATAGCTGTAAACAAAGAGAAACTTGCAAATAACTCATGAAAGAATAAAGTTACGTTAAAACCAAGCACACCATTGTTTTTTGTGTGAAATTCCCAATAAGTTTGATGTGTCACATGACCCTCTTCCTATTGAAAAAACAAAAGTGGGATTCAAAATGGCTGACTTCAAAATGACCGCCATGGTCACCACCCATCTTGAAAAGTTTCCCCCCTCACATGTGCCACATGTGCCACAAACAGGAAGTTAATATCACCAACCATTCCCATTTTATTAAGGTGCATCCATATAAATGGCCCAACCCTGTATATAATGTAATGAGTGGAAAGCACAGAGCACAGCAATGACACTGCTGTCTCTCTCAGAACTTTAAAAAACTATAGAAAATGGCTGCTGGGGAGGTTCTTATATAGTAAGGGGTAGGCAACTTTCTTATTGGTTGCTTGTGATCTTGCTAAGCTCAGACAAATACATTGCAGCCTTCTAATTGGCCCACAAGCAAGAAGGGAGGTAACTGATGAAAAAAATATCTAGAATATTCAAAATTATGAATATATATCACAATATTCTAAATATTCGCAAATTCTCAAAGTGCCGATATTCGCGATTAATAGTCGCAATTTGAATATTTGCGCCCAACACTAGTATGCATTACATAGGTTACAATGACCCTTATATAAGAAAACAATCCCATAGTAAAACTTACCTTAATTCCTCTTTTGATTAGGTTTAGAAAATGAATCATAAGCTCTTCATACTGTACATATCCAAAACACAAAACATGTAAGACATAATAATGAATGTAGACTGTACTTTCATATGTAACCGAGTCATGACAGCTCTGATGGATTCATTTCCTAGTGATATGCCCCCTTTGTCTGAGATAATAATACCCCTTTAAAATTATTTAAACCAAAGTATTCGGGTGTTCGACCCGAACACATTGCGATATTCGTGCGCTTGGCCGAGCACCCGAGTATAATGGAAATCAATGGGAAACAACCAGGTACCCCTTGCTCTGAAGAGGGGAGGGTGCCTGGTCCATTGGAAAAGGTCAGAAAGTGACAGAAACACCACCGAAATGGATCGGGAACACCATGGGGACGATGTCTGGATGCATCTTAGACTCCCAGGTCGCTGCAGGGAACCATTTTGTCCGCGTTGTACCACACTTTTACAGACTGATCAAAATACGCACAAAACCCCCACAAAAATGCATTTTGCAGTAAAAAGTGTTAGGAAATATTCTTTCCTGTATATTAAATTGTATATAAAGTGCAAGTGCTGCAAAACATTACAAGGAAGAGGCACTCCGAAACATCCTGTATATCACATAAAGGAGGGCCTCATTCACATTTTGGTATAATTGTTCAGGTAGTGAGACTCCTACACTCATAAAGGCTATGCACTAAGTGAAAGGGCTGCAAAAAATTACAAGGAACCGGCGCCCCAATACACCCTTTGTTACACATAAAGGAGGCATCATGCACAAGCTTGAAAAATTATCATTAATGGCCAGCTGGTGACCCTCAAAAACATTAGTCGCAAGGGCCTGCTGATCTGACCATCTAAAATATCAGGGGTGAAGGCCTGCTGCTGAGCTGACCCTCTAAAACATTAGGGGTGAGGGCCTGCTGCTGAACTGATGCTCTCAAACATTATATGCGAGTGCCTGCAGATGAGAAGACACTCTAAATCATTATATGCGAGTGTGCAGATAAGCAGACACTGTAAAACATTATATGTGAGTGCCTGCAGATGATCAGACGCTCTAAAACATTATATGTGAGTGCCTGCAGATGAGCAGACGCTCTAAAACTTTATATGCGATGGCCTGCAGTTGAGCAGACCCAGTAAAAAAAATGGAGTTAACGGACTGATGTTGAGCAGACTCTATAAAAAAATGAGAGTGGAGGGAATATATACAATCTTGATGAGGAAGAGGAGAAAACAAGATTCAACCATACACTCTTTTTGTGGTGGAAAAGGTGCAATGATAGATTGACATTGCCTTTATGTTCATCCTCAGCTCAGCTATCCTCTGGTGGAATTGAGAAATCTGGGGCAATCCAGGCCTTGTTCATTTTTATCTAAGTCAACCTGTCAGCATTGCCAGTGGACAAGCGGATACGCTTATCTGTTATAATGCAACCAGCAGCACTAAATACACGCTCAGACAAAACGCTGGCGGCAAGGCAGGCCAGTATCTCCAAGGCGTAGAGCGCAAGTTCGTGCCACGTGTCCAGCTTAGACACCCAGTAGTTGTAAGGCACTGAGGAATCATTTAGGACGCTGACACGGTCTGCTATGTACTCCTTCACCATCTTCCAAAACTTTTCCCTCCTTGTACCACTGGGCCGCGCTTCAGGGTGAGGTTGCTGGTGGGGTGTCATGAAAGTGTCCCATGCCTTGGAGAGTGTTGCCCTGGCTTTGTCGGAACTGCAGTGCTTTCCCATTGTCTCCTTTCCCCGGTTGCCTAAGGAAGTACGGACTCTGCCGCCAGCTTTGTCAGATAGAAAATTCCAGAGCTATCTCTGAACAAGTTCCTACTGGTATTGCACCATTTTACTCGTCCTCTTCACCACAGGAATGAAAGATGAGAAGTTCTCTTTGTAGCAGGGGTCGAGAAGGGTGAACACCCAGTAATCCATGTTATCTAAAATGCGTATAAAGTGAGGGTCGCGAAAAAAAGGCAGCCTAACATTAATTCAGCCATGTGTGCCAGAGTTCCAACAGGCAAGATGTCAATGTTGACATCAGGATGACTCTCCATCTCCTCTTCCTCCTCCTCCTCCTCCTCTTCTTCCCATCCACGCTGAACAGATGGAATTAAAGTTTCATGGGTACTACCCTCTGTAGCAGAGGCAACTGTCTCCAGCGCCTTCTCCTCTTACTCTTCATGGTCCATTTCACGCTGAGAAGACGAACTGTGGGTGGTCTGGGTATCACCCTGTGTGATGTCCTCCCCCATTTCTTCGTTTGCCACATTCAGAGCGTCGTCCTTAATTGTGAGCAGCGTTCGTTTGAGTAGACACAGCAGTGGGATGGTTACGCTGATAATAGCATTATCCCCACTAACCATCTGTGTGGATTTTCATCAAAGTTTTTTAAAACCTCACACAGGTCTGACATCAATGCCCACTTCTTGCTTGTGAATAGTGGCAGTTGAATCGAAAGGTGACAAACATGTTGCAGCTGGTATTCCACAACTGCCCTCTGCTGCTCACTTGACTTGTGAGCAGCTTCTTTGACTTGGCTAGGTGGTCTATATATCACACCTACACGAGTTACCTTATGATTATCAGGCTGCAAGGTAACCTAAACTGACTCTAAATTGTTCTCGCTAACTTGTATCAAATTAGATTTTATGCTATCTTTCAACACAGGGCCACCCCTCCCTCCTTCTTGCCTTCTCTGTCCTTCCTGTATAGAGAGAACCCTGGTATTGTTATATCCCAGTCATTACTCCCATTGAACCACGTCTCAGTAACAGCCACTACATCTATATTCTCAGATGCCATTATAGCCTCAAGTTCATTGATCTTATTCCCTAAACTGTGAGCATTTGTAGACAAGAATCTGAGCTTGTCATTTCTTAACCTTTGTGCTACTGGCATCTTCTGGCATTGTTCCGGGGGGCAGTTGGACTGCTGGATTATCACTCTTTTGCTCCCCTTTCCTAGTTTAAAACAAACTAATGAAACTGGCCTGGAAAAAAGATTTTGAGGCAATCACTGCAATCAAGCCATTTCTGTAAGTAGGGCCCACCAGTAAAATTTATTTGGGGGGCCCACGATGTGGATACATTCAAATATTACCTGCTCACACAGCAGCAAGATGCTACCTGATGATTGAATATGGGAGTCCCTGCAGCAACTTTGAGAAGGTAGGTCCTGGAGAGAAGACACTGGCTAGCTTTCCTCTATACCTAGAAGTCATCTCAGCTCTGATCGTGTCTATGATTATAAACTGAGGAGTTTCTTTAATAATATATGAAGTTTTTTTATATGAACATAGGCTGGTTGAGGTGCTGTACATAGAATATATGTACAGTATGTAGTGCAGTAAGTCTACTGTGTCATGTGCCACTTGTGCAGGGGGTGGGAGACTAGGGTCCCACCTTGCTCAGGGGCCCACCTGTACCCCTGTGGGCTAGTCCAAGCCTGAGTGTATTAGCTTAGTGCTTGTGCTGTCGACCTCAAATAATGGTCTGCAATGCGGGGGCACCATCCATGTGCACGTCGTTTGTGGATGTGGACCCAATGACTTGAATGTGTCCGCAATCCACAAAAGATGGTATGCACCGCAAAATAGGAGGACAAGTGCTAAAAATGACCCCTCTTCCTCCTCCTCCTCCTGGGCCACCTCCTCTTCCATCATCGCCCTAAGTGTTTTCTCAAGGAGACATAGAAGTGGTATTGTAACGCTGATAACGGCGTCATCGGCACTGGCCATGTTGGTGGAGTACTCGAAACAGCGCAACAGGGCACACAGGTCTCGCATGGAGGCCCAGTCATTAGTGGTGAAGTGGTGCTGTTCCACAGTGCGACTGACCCGTGCGTGCTGCAGCTGAAACTCCACTATGGCCTGCTGCTGCTCGCACAGCCTGTCCAGCATGTGCAAGGTGGAGTTCCACCTGGTGGGCACGTTGCATATGAGGCGGTGAGCGGGAAGGCCGAAGTTACGCTGTAGCGCAGACAGGCGAGCAGCGGCAGGATGTGAACGCCGGAAGCGCGCACAGACGGCCCGCACTTTATGCAGCAGCTCTGACATGTCAGGGTAGTTGTGAATTAACTTCTGCACCACCAAATTCAGCACATGCGCCAGGCAAGGGATGTGCGTCAAACCGGCTAGTCCCAGAGCTGCAACGAGATTTCGCCCATTATCGCACACCACCAGGCCGGGCTTGAGGCTCACCGGCAGCAACCACTCGTCGGTCTGTTCTATACCCCGCCACAACTCCTGTGCGGTGTGGGGCCTGTCCCCCAAACATATGAGTTTCAGAATGGCCTGCTGACGTTTACCCCGGGCTGACTGGACGAGCAGGTGGAAGAAGAGGAGGAGGAAGCCGAGTAGGAGGAGGAGGCAACAGGAGGCAAAGAATGTTGCCCTGCGATCCTTGGCGGCGGAAGGACGTGCGCCAAACAGCTCTTCGCCTGGGGCCCAGCCGCCACTACATTTACCCAGTGTGCAGTTAGAGAGATATAGCGTCCCTGGCCGTGCTTACTGGTCCACGTATCTCTGGTTAGGTGGACAGATGGCGTTGCGCAGTGCACACTTGATTTTATCGGATACTTGATTGTGCAGGGAAGGCACGGCTCTCTTGGAGAAGTAGTGGCGGCTGGGAACAACATACTGTGGGACAGCAAGCGACATGAGCTGTTTGAAGCTGTCTGTGTCCACCAGCCTGAATGACAGCATTTCATAGCCAGTAGTTTATAAATGCTGGCATTCAGGGCCAGGGATCGAGGGTGGCTAGGTGGGAATTTACGCTTTCTCTCAAATGTTTGTGAGATGGAGAGCTGAACGCTGCCGTGTGACATGGTTGAGATGCTTGGTGACGGAGGTGGTGGTGTTGGTGGTACATCCTCTGTTTGCTGGGCGGCAGGTGCCAACGTTCCTCCAGAGGCGGAGGAAGAGGCCGAGGCGGCGGCAGCAGAAGAAAAGGTAGCAGGGGGAGCCTGAGTGAGTTCCTTGTTTTTAAGGTGTTTACTCCACTGCAGTTCATGCTTTGCATGCAGGTGCCTGGTCATGCAGGTTGTGCTAAGGTTCAGAACCTTAATGCCTCGCTTCAGGCTCTGATGGCACAGCGTGCAAACCACTCGGGTCTTGTCGTCAGCACATTGTTTGAAGAAGTGCCATGCCAGGGAACTGCTTGAAGCTGCCTTTGGGGTGCTCGGTCCCAGATGGCGGCGGTCAGTAGCAGGCGGAGTCTCTTGGCGGCGGGTGTTCTGCTTTTGCCCACTGCTCCCTCTTTTGCTACGCTGTTGGCTCGGTCTCACCACTGCCTCTTCCTCCGAACTGTGAAAGTCAGTGGCACGACCTTCATTCCATGTGGGGTCTAGGACATCATCGTCCACTGCATCGTCTTCCACCCAGTCTTCCTCCCTGACCTCCTGTTCAGTCTGCACACTGCAGAAAGACGCAGCAGTTGGCACCTGTGTTTCGTCATCATCAGAGACGTGCTGAGGTGGTATTCCCATGTCCTCATCATCAGGAAACATAAGTGGTTGTGCGTCAGTGCATTCTATGTCTTCCACTGCTGGGGAAGGGCTAGGTGGATGCCCTTGGGAAACCCTGCCAGCAGAGTCTTCAAACAGCATAAGAGACTGCTGCATAACTTGAGGCTCAGACAGTTTCCCTGATGTGCATGGGGGTGATGTGACAGACTGATGGGCTTGGTTTTCAGGCGCCATCTGTGCGCTTTCTGCAGAAGACTGGGTGGGAGATAATGTGAACGTGCTGGATCCACTGTCGGCCACCCAATTGACTAATGCCTGTACCTGCTCAGGCCTTACCATCCTTATAACGGCATTGGGCCCCACCAAATATCGCTGTAAATTCTGGCGGCTACTGGGACCTGAGGTAGTTGGTTCACTACGACATGTGGCTGTGGCAGAACGGCCACGTCCTCTCCCAGCACCAGAGGGTCCACTAACACCACCACGACCATGTCCGCGTCCGCGTCCCTTACTAGATGTTTTCCTCATTGATACTGTTCACCACAATAAGAAAAAAATTATTTGGCCCAATGTATTGAATTCAAATTCAGGCCTTTTTTTTACAGACACCTAACACTATCTGGCTATCTATTTAGGTATCGTATTACACTAATACAGGCACAGCAGTAACGACAGATTTAGCTGAATATAAATTGTAGGCCTAGTATTTAGGCCCTGGATGACAGGTATACGTTTACGGACAGAATTAGACTTGGAAATGCACGGTAGCATGTGAAGTTATTGAGAATGACCCTATCCACACCTTTAATCTAATATACCCTTTTATGGATCGATTTAAACTTGGCCTGATACAGCAGAAAAAAATTATTTAGGGAATTGCTAAGTTGGGAATTGTATTCAACCCAGAACAAAAACTGTGCTTCGGCAGACAGCAGACAGTATTGCAATTGGCTAGCCACAGCTGAAACACCAGATTTAGGGTACTGCTATTTTGGCAATTGTATTTTACTCCTCAATAAAATAGCAAGCACAGCCAAGCCCCTGATGTAGGATATAGCAAAAAAATAACCACACTATTGATGGTTAAATGGACTTGGTGGCAGCTTGTGCTGGCGCACCACAAGACACAAAATGGCCGCCGATCACCCAAGAAAAAAGTGACATAAAAACGCTCTGGGCAGCCTAAAAACAGTGAGCAATTAAATAGCAGCAGTTCAATGATCCACAGCTGTAGATCGATCACTGAATTAAGTGTTTTTGCTGAGTTAATCACTGCCTAATCTTGCCCTAACAGCAGCTGCAACCTCTCCCTACACTGATCAGAGCAGAGTGACGTGCGGCGCTAAGTGACTCCAGCTTAAATAGAGGCTGGGTCACATGCTGCACTGGCCAATCACAGCCATGCCAATAGTAGGCATGGCTGTGATGGCCTCTTGGGGCAAGTAGTATGACGCTTGTTGATTGGCTGCTTTGCAGCCTTTCAAAAAGCGCCAAGAAAGCGCCAAACACCGAACCCGAACCCGGACTTTTACGAAAATGTTCGGGTTCGGGTCCGTGTCACGGACACCCCAAAATTCGGTACGAACCCGAACTATACAGTTCGGGTTCGCTCATCCCTAATGCCCTGCCGTGTGGCTATATAGCCATTTACGACCACATATGGGGTGTTTCTGCAAACTACAGAGTCAGGGCAATAAATATTTAGTTTTGTTTGGTTGTTAACCCTTGCTTTATTACCGGAAAATAAGGATTCAAATGGAAATTTTGCCAAAAAATTGGTGTTGTGTGTGTATGTGCATGGTGTAAACCTTTATTGTATGTACGTGTGTGTGGGGGCACGGGTGTTCGCGTACTAAAAAGTAAAAAAAAAAAAAGTGGCGGGGGGGTCTAGGGTCTCAAAGCTAGAAAATAATAAGTTTAGATAAAGTGTTTTTATTTCCCCCCCCCCTAACTTTTCCCTTCTATCCCTGCCTAACGGTGCCTCTCCCTCACTGACCCTAACCTACCTGGAGGGTGATGGATGCAGGAGGGTGATGGGTGCCTATGGGGGGGATCGCAGGAGCCTAGTGAGGACGGTGCTGCAGGGTGCTGTACCCCGGGCTGACTGGACGAGCAGGTGGAAGAAGAGGAGGAGGAAGCCGAGTAGGAGGAGGAGGCAACAGGAGGCAAAGAATGTTGCCCTGCGATCCTTGGCGGCGGAAGGACGTGCGCCAAACAGCTCTTCGCCTGGGGCCCAGCCGCCACTACATTTACCCAGTGTGCAGTTAGAGAGATATAGCGTCCCTGGCCGTGCTTACTGGTCCACGTATCTCTGGTTAGGTGGACAGATGGCGTTGCGCAGTGCACACTTGATTTTATCGGATACTTGATTGTGCAGGGAAGGCACGGCTCTCTTGGAGAAGTAGTGGCGGCTGGGAACAACATACTGTGGGACAGCAAGCGACATGAGCTGTTTGAAGCTGTCTGTGTCCACCAGCCTGAATGACAGCATTTCATAGCCAGTAGTTTATAAATGCTGGCATTCAGGGCCAGGGATCGAGGGTGGCTAGGTGGGAATTTACGCTTTCTCTCAAATGTTTGTGAGATGGAGAGCTGAACGCTGCCGTGTGACATGGTTGAGATGCTTGGTGACGGAGGTGGTGGTGTTGGTGGTACATCCTCTGTTTGCTGGGCGGCAGGTGCCAACGTTCCTCCAGAGGCGGAGGAAGAGGCCGAGGCGGCGGCAGCAGAAGAAAAGGTAGCAGGGGGAGCCTGAGTGAGTTCCTTGTTTTTAAGGTGTTTACTCCACTGCAGTTCATGCTTTGCATGCAGGTGCCTGGTCATGCAGGTTGTGCAAAGGTTCAGAACCTTAATGCCTCGCTTCAGGCTCTGATGGCACAGCGTGCAAACCACTCGGGTCTTGTCGTCAGCACATTGTTTGAAGAAGTGCCATGCCAGGGAACTGCTTGAAGCTGCCTTTGGGGTGCTCGGTCCCAGATGGCGGCGGTCAGTAGCAGGCGGAGTCTCTTGGCGGCGGGTGTTCTGCTTTTGCCCACTGCTCCCTCTTTTGCTACGCTGTTGGCTCGGTCTCACCACTGCCTCTTCCTCCGAACTGTGAAAGTCAGTGGCACGACCTTCATTCCATGTGGGGTCTAGGACATCATCGTCCACTGCATCGTCTTCCACCCAGTCTTCCTCCCTGACCTCCTGTTCAGTCTGCACACTGCAGAAAGACGCAGCAGTTGGCACCTGTGTTTCGTCATCATCAGAGACGTGCTGAGGTGGTATTCCCATGTCCTCATCATCAGGAAACATAAGTGGTTGTGCGTCAGTGCATTCTATGTCTTCCACTGCTGGGGAAGGGCTAGGTGGATGCCCTTGGGAAACCCTGCCAGCAGAGTCTTCAAACAGCATAAGAGACTGCTGCATAACTTGAGGCTCAGACAGTTTCCCTGATGTGCATGGGGGTGATGTGACAGACTGATGGGCTTGGTTTTCAGGCGCCATCTGTGCGCTTTCTGCAGAAGACTGGGTGGGAGATAATGTGAACGTGCTGGATCCACTGTCGGCCACCCAATTGACTAATGCCTGTACCTGCTCAGGCCTTACCATCCTTATAACGGCATTGGGCCCCACCAAATATCGCTGTAAATTCTGGCGGCTACTGGGACCTGAGGTAGTTGGTTCACTACGACATGTGGCTGTGGCAGAACGGCCACGTCCTCTCCCAGCACCAGAGGGTCCACTAACACCACCACGACCATGTCCGCGTCCGCGTCCCTTACTAGATGTTTTCCTCATTGATACTGTTCACCACAATAAGAAAAAAATTATTTGGCCCAATGTATTGAATTCAAATTCAGGCCTTTTTTTTACAGACACCTAACACTATCTGGCTATCTATTTAGGTATCGTATTACACTAATACAGGCACAGCAGTAACGACAGATTTAGCTGAATATAAATTGTAGGCCTAGTATTTAGGCCCTGGATGACAGGTATACGTTTACGGACAGAATTAGACTTGGAAATGCACGGTAGCATGTGAAGTTATTGAGAATGACCCTATCCACACCTTTAATCTAATATACCCTTTTATGGATCGATTTAAACTTGGCCTGATACAGCAGAAAAAAATTATTTAGGGAATTGCTAAGTTGGGAATTGTATTCAACCCAGAACAAAAACTGTGCTTCGGCAGACAGCAGACAGTATTGCAATTGGCTAGCCACAGCTGAAACACCAGATTTAGGGTACTGCTATTTTGGCAATTGTATTTTACTCCTCAATAAAATAGCAAGCACAGCCAAGCCCCTGATGTAGGATATAGCAAAAAAATAACCACACTATTGATGGTTAAATGGACTTGGTGGCAGCTTGTGCTGGCGCACCACAAGACACAAAATGGCCGCCGATCACCCAAGAAAAAAGTGACATAAAAACGCTCTGGGCAGCCTAAAAACAGTGAGCAATTAAATAGCAGCAGTTCAATGATCCACAGCTGTAGATCGATCACTGAATTAAGTGTTTTTGCTGAGTTAATCACTGCCTAATCTTGCCCTAACAGCAGCTGCAACCTCTCCCTACACTGATCAGAGCAGAGTGACGTGCGGCGCTAAGTGACTCCAGCTTAAATAGAGGCTGGGTCACATGCTGCACTGGCCAATCACAGCCATGCCAATAGTAGGCATGGCTGTGATGGCCTCTTGGGGCAAGTAGTATGACGCTTGTTGATTGGCTGCTTTGCAGCCTTTCAAAAAGCGCCAAGAAAGCGCCAAACACCGAACCCGAACCCGGACTTTTACGAAAATGTTCGGGTTCGGGTCCGTGTCACGGACACCCCAAAATTCGGTACGAACCCGAACTATACAGTTCGGGTTCGCTCATCCCTAATGCCCTGCCGTGTGGCTATATAGCCATTTACGACCACATATGGGGTGTTTCTGCAAACTACAGAGTCAGGGCAATAAATATTTAGTTTTGTTTGGTTGTTAACCCTTGCTTTATTACCGGAAAATAAGGATTCAAATGGAAATTTTGCCAAAAAATTGGTGTTTTGGCACCGTTTTTATTTAATATTTTTAACAAGGGGTTTGGTCAAATGTTATTTTTAGAGGGAAGATTCTTACGGACACGGCGATACCTAATATGTCTACATTTTCAAATTTATTTAGATTTTACACTATTATCATTTTAGGAACCCAAAAATATTATTTTAGTATCTCCATAGCCTGGGAGCTACTTTTTTTTTTTTTTGGGCGACTATCAAATGTAGGGGCTCATTTTTTGCGGGATGAAATGGCGGTTTTATTGGCACTAATTGGGGGTGCATATGACATTTTGTTGATCGCTCGCTATTACACTTTTTGTGATGTTAGGTGACAAAAAATTGCCTTTTTTTACACTTTTTTTTTTTTAACGCTGTTCATCGAGGGAGGGGGGTTGGTTACATGTTATTTTTATAGAGAAGATTTTTACGGACGCAGAGATGCCCAATATGTATGGCTCTCAGACTTTGGAGACACTAAGCAGGCATCCTCAAACTGCGGCCCTCCAGATGTTGTAAAACTACAATTCCCACCATGCCCTGCTGATGGCTGTAGGTTGTCTGGGCATGCTGGGAGTTATAGTTTTACAACATCTGTAGGGCCGCAGTGTGAGGATGCCTGCACTAAAACTAATATTTTTGGAAAAAATAAAAAGAATTCCGTGTCTCCAAAGTCTGAGAGCCAAAGTTTTTTATGTTCTCTAGGGGACTGTTGGGGATTATAAAAATTTAGTACTCCATGGAAGTGTGATACTCCCTGAAGCAATCGATAATGCAGAGGCCCGGATGATCGGGGCAAGTGTCACATTGAGTGGTGGTGTCCTTCCGTATCCCCCTCTTGTGACACACTCTGCATCTTTTTTGGGTTCATCCCTTCTTTACAGTATGGGGGACCACACCTGGAAAATGTTGGCCAGGGACGATCCGGGCGCCTCCAATTCCCAAGGTACTCCGGCCTGCTCTTTCCCGGTCTGAAAAAATCAGGTCCTTGAGGACTGCCTCATAGAATTGGAGGAATGTCCCTGCGCTGCCAGCACTTCGGGATAGTACAAAAGAGTTGTACAAGGCAACCTGTACCAAGTAGACCCCAACTTTTTTGTACCATGCCCGGGTTTTGCGCATGGCATTATATGGCTTGAGTACTTGATCAGAGAGATCAACTCCTCCCATATATCGATTGTAGTCGACGATACAATCGGGCTTGAGGACCGTTGCCGCGGTACCTCGCACAGAGACGGGGGTGGTGCTGTTACCGTGGATTGTGGACAGTACAAGGACATCCCTCTTGTCCTTATACCTGATCAGCAACAGGTTTCCACTAGTAAGGGCACGGGTCTCACCCCTGGGGATAGGTACCTGGAGGGGGTGGGCAGGGAGGCCGCCTTGATTTTTCCACACGGTCCCACAAGCGAACGTGGATCTGGCGGCAAGGGACCTGAACAAGGGAATGCTAGTATAAAAGTTATCCACGTACAAGTGGTAACCCTTATCTAGCAGTGGGTACATAAGGTCCCACACAAGTTTCCCGCTAACACCCAGAGTGGGGGGACATTCTGGGGGTTGAATACAGGAATCTCGCCCTTCATACACACAAAATTTGTAAGTGTACCCTGAGGTACTCTCACAAATTTTGTACAGCTTCACACCATACCTCGCCCGCTTAGTGGGAATGTATTGGCGGAAACTGAGTCTCCCCTTGAACGCAACGAGAGACTCATCAACCGCGACCTCCCTTCCAGGTACATAGCCCTGCTCAAATTTGGCCCCGAAGTGATCGATGACCCGGCCGTATCTTATACAGACGGTCATAGGCAGGATCACCTCGGGGGGGGGGGGACATGCTGCATTATCTGAATAATGCAGACATTTCCGGAAGGCCTCAAACCGGGGACGTGTCATGACCATACTGTAGAGTGGGGTCTGGTAGAGGACGTCCCCACTCCAGTATTGCCTGACACTGGGTTTTTGCACTAGACCCATGTGCAGCACGAGGCCCCAAAATGTCCTCATCTCAGCTGCACTGACTGGCGCCCAGCCACCGGGTCTAGCCAAAAAGGAGCCCGGGTGCTGAGCAACGAACTGTTGGGCGTACAGGTTCGTCTGCTCCACCATCAGATTCACAAATGGGTCACTGAAAAAAAAAAAAAAAAGTCCATTTCAGTAAACCCCACTGTGGGAATCTGGATTCCTGGATTGCCAACAAAATCCGGAATCTCGGGCTCAAAATCCACTGGGGGACACCAGCTAAGTACACCGGCAGGGGGCTCCGGTGGGCTTATTTGGTGGGCCGGGAAACCAGTACGAGCCTCAGGGCGGCTTGTACTAGGGTGGGCCACAGGGTCCCTAGCATGTGGGGCCCCTGGCTCCGCCTGGCGGCGTCTCTGCCGCCTTGGGGGCTCATTGTCATCAGATGATGATGAGGAGGATGCGGATGACAAGAGGAACGTGGGGTCATCCTCATCCTCACTGGGCGTATGCCTCCTCCACCGAGAACATCCGGCGGGCCATGGGTATGTGTGTGTGCGTGTGTATGTGCATGGTGTAAACCTTTATTGTATGTACGTGTGTGTGGGGGCACGGGTGTTCGCGTACTAAAAAGTAAAAAAAAAAAAAGTGGCGGGGGGGTCTAGGGTCTCAAAGCTAGAAAATAATAAGTTTAGATAAAGTGTTTTTATTTCCCCCCCCCCTAACTTTTCCCTTCTATCCCTGCCTAACGGTGCCTCTCCCTCACTGACCCTAACCTACCTGGAGGGTGATGGATGCAGGAGGGTGATGGGTGCCTATGGGGGGGATCGCAGGAGCCTAGTGAGGACGGTGCTGCAGGGTGCAGGTGCTGAACAGGAAGAGGAGGGGAGAGAGAAGCGCAGAAAGTTTGAATCTCGCACCACTCTCCCTGCACCAATCAGCACCCTGGACAGCAGGTATCAGCACCATGGCCAGCACCGCCTCTCCAAATGTTCATACTAAGATTGGTGGTGTGTAATCACACCACCGATCACAGTCTTTTTCTGATTCATCGGGTCACCGGAGACCCGAATGGACCGGAAGCGCAGCAAACCGCAGGTCTGAATTGACCTGCGGTTTTCTGCGATCGCCGATACGGAGGGGTCACATGACCCCCCTGGCGTTGTGACAGGATGCCGGCTGAATGATTTCAGCCGGCATCCTGTTCCGATTAACCCCCGTGGTGCTGCAATCACATTTTAAAGCCATGACGTACCTGTACGTCATTGGTCCTTAAGGACTCGGGAAATATGCCGTACCGGTACGTCATGCGTCCCTAAGGGGTTAAACCCCAAGTAAGCAAAATAGAGGCGATACGGAATTGGCCCCGACCTGCCACCTCTAGACAAGTAAAGTCGTTCCTGGGAATGGTGGGCTATTACATGAGGTTTGTCCTCCATTTTGCCACTTTAGCGGCTCCGTTGACAGGGCTCTTAAAGGGACGGAAGTCCGTGATAGTCCGCTGGAATGACCAGGCAGAAGAGGCTTTCTCCGCTTTGAAGTCGGGCGTCACCAAAACCGGGGACCCACACAGGGCCGACTTCAAAGCGGAGAAAGCCTTTTCTGCTCTTCAAGAGGGAATTTGTGGTACAGACTGATGCCTCCGAAGTAGGCCTCGGTGCGGTACTGTCTCAGGAAGTCAACGGGGAGCAGCATACCGTTGTCTTCCTCAGCTGTAAGCTCACTCCAGCGGAGACCCGGTACAGTATAGTGGAGAGAGAGTGCCTGGCCATCAAGTGGGCACTCGAGTCTCTCCGCTATTATCTGTTGGGGAGGAATTTTCGTCTGGTGACTGATCACTCCCCTCTCAAGTGGATGAACCAGGCCAAAGAGAGGAATGCTTGGGTCACCAGGTGGTTCTTGTCGCTGCAAAACTTTAAGTTCACAGAAGAACACAGGGCCGGTTACAGGAAAACGCGGATGCCCTGTCCCGAGTACACTGTCTGGCGTGTGTTCACCCCCTCAGGGTTGAACAAAGGAGGGAGGTATGTAGGAAGGCGCAAGGGTCCGTCATTGACGGAAGGTACGTGTCACCGAGGTTCCTGGCCTCGGTGAGATAAGAACCGGGAACTTTGTGTGTCAGCGGCAGCTAGTGCTCGCTGATACTGTTTTACTTAGTGTGGATGTAAAGCCAATCCGGGTCGCTTCTTATTGGGAGCAGCCAAAGAGCAGGGTGGGTGGCTGTTCCCCACGTCCAGGCCAGGTTTTGGGCTGGGGTTTAAAAACCCAGCCAGCAGCTCAACTGGGTGTGGAATGAACCTCCAGGTGATAGTGGAGCTCTGTGTTTTGGGAGCTGAGGAGTTCTGCCATACTGCAAGGCTGAGAGCGGCCAGCTGGAAGCCAGGAGTCTTAAAGCATGCTGTGGACTGCCAGGTGACGTGTTTTTGAGTTCTGTGGACTTTTGCTGTGTAATTTAACATGAGGATTCCTGCGGTGTGAATTTACACGCCTATGAGGCCTGAAGCCTATAGCAGTGATTGGGGGACAGGGAACTATGCGCTCCTGTGCCCCGCCGTAGTTTGTGGGCGTTTGGGTCAGCGTTGGGCCCTGGGCTACAGACCCAAACACCCAATTATAATCCGCCACTGATCCAGACATCCTCCCCATGCTGTTCCAGAACCATTGTCAATCACTGTTTTTGGTAGAAATGATATTTCTACATGGCAAATAACTTACTAGCAGGTGTAATAGAGTAATAGAAACCCAACAGAACAAACAGTCATGACATGCATGCTGCTGATTCTCTGTAATTCAATAACTTATTGAAAGGGGCATGTTCAAAATAATAGCAGTGCGGAGTTCAATGAGTGAGGTCATTCATTCTTTGAAAAACAGGTGGCAATTATTGCCCTTATTTAACCACTTGCCATCTGGGCCATTTGCCCCCTTCCTGACCAGGCCAAATTTTGCAAAACTGACATATCTCACTTTATGTGGTAATAACTTTGGAACGCCTTTATTTATCCAAGTCATTCAGAGATTGTTTTCTCGTAACACATTGTACTTCATGATAGTCATAAATTTGAGTCAAAATATTTCACATTTATTTATGAAAAAATCCCAAATTTACCCAAAAATTTGAAAAATTCGCAATTTTCTAAATTTCAATTTCTCTGCTTTTAAAACAGAAAGTGATACCTCATAAAATATTTATTATTTAACATTCCCCATATGTCTACTTTATGTTGGCATCATTTTGGAAATGTCATTTTATTTTTTTAAGACGTTAGAAGGCTTAGAAGTTTAGAAGCAATTCTTCAAATTTTTAAGAAAATTGCCAAAACCCACTTTTTAAGGACCAGTTCAGGTCTGAGTTTTATTAGTACTATTTTTGGGTACATATGATTTTTTGATCATTCATTATAACACTTTATGGGGCAAGGTGACCAAAAAATTGGTTGTTTTAGCACAGTTTCTATTTATTTATTTTTACAGCGTTCACCTGAGGGGTTCAGTCAAGTGACATTTTTATAGAGCAGATTGTTACGGACGTGGCGATACCTAATATGTATACTTTTTCTCATTTATTAAAGTTTTACACAATAATAGCATTTTTGAAACAAAAAAATTATATTTTAATGTGTCCATGTTCTAAAAGCTATAGTTTTTTTATTTTTTGAGAGATTTTCTTATGTAGGGGCTCATTTTTTGCGGGATGAGGTGACGGTTTTATTGGTACTATTTTGTGGGACATACGCGTTTTTGATCACTTGGTGTTGCACCTTTTGTGATGCAAGGTGACAAAAATTGCTTGTTTTGACACAGTTTTTTTTTTGTTTTTTTTTACGGTGTTCACCCGAGGGGTTAGGTCATGTGATATTTTTATAGAGCTGGTTTTTACGGACGCGGCAATACCTAATATGTATACTTTTTTTTATTTGTTTCACTTTAACACAATAATAGCATTTTTGAAACCAAAAAAATGATGTTTTAGTGTCTCCATGTTCTAAGAGCTATAGTTTTTTTTATTTTTTGAGAGATTTTCTTATGTAGGGGCTCATTTTTTGCGGGATGAGGTGACGGTTTTATTGATACTATTTTGTGGGACATACGCGTTTTTGATCACTTGGTGTTGCACCTTTTGTGATGCAAGGTGACAAAAATTGCTTGTTTTGACACAGTTTTTTTTTTTTTTTTTTTACGGTGTTCATCCGAGGGGTTAGGTCATGTGATATTTTTATAGATCTGGTTTTTACAGACGTGGCAATACCTAATATGTATACTTTTTTTATTTTTTCTATTTTTAACTTTTTTTTTCATTCCTTACTTGGGGAGTTTTTTTTTTTACATGTGAAACTTTTTTTTATTTTATTTTTTTCAACCTGTTATTTTTATTTTTTTTATTTTACACTTTTCGTCCCCCATAAGGTCATACAAGACCTCTGGGGGACA
Organism: Bufo bufo; assembly: GCF_905171765.1. Classification (NCBI taxonomy): domain Eukaryota; kingdom Metazoa; phylum Chordata; class Amphibia; order Anura; family Bufonidae; genus Bufo; species Bufo bufo. The sequence goes on from NC_053390.1 coordinate 712,575,305, forward strand.
TTTACTTCACTTTTTTTTTTTTTTTTTCACTGTTAATTTCTCCTGTAACTGGGGCTGACATAGTAGCCCCAGTTACAGGACAAATACACCCCTAGAGAGGCTGTACAGCAGCAATCCAGCGCTGTACAGCCTCAGAGCAGGGCTGATCGAGGTTTTTGAGAGACCTCACACAGCTCCTGCACACTCCGGTCCCGGCGGTCACATGACCGCCGTGCCGGAACAGGAAGCGCACAGCGCTTCCTTCTCTGCAGACACAGCGCTCGGTGAGCGCTGTGTCTGCAGCGATCCGGAAGGCAGGGACACCTGGGCACTGTCCCTGCCTTGTCTTAGGGTTGCCCTGCTGTCACTGACAGCGGGCAACCCGATCAGCAGCTGCACGATTAGCGTGCAGCTGCTATTTCTCAAAGGACGTTCTAAAACGTGCTTTCAGAAATAGACGTCCACTCATAGGACGTTTATATCCTATGGGCGGACGTAAAGCGGTTAAGGAAGAAAGGCAGCAAATGTTGTACATGCTGGTTACAGTGCATTTATTTCTGAAATTCTGAGGATAAAATGGGTCGTTCCAGACCTTGTTCAGAAGAACTGCATACCTTGATTAAAAAGTTGATTGGAGAGAGGAAAACATATAAAGAAGTGCAGAAAATGATCGCAAATGGTTTAAAATAGCAACCAAAATCTGAAAGGAAGAAAGCTAAAAACTATCATTCGAATGGATAGAAGAATAGCCAAAATGGCAAGGACTCAGCCAACAATCAGCTCCAGGAAGATCAAAGAAGGTCTAAAGTTACCTGTGAGTACTGTTACAATTTGAAGACGACTATGTGAAGACAAACTATCTGCAAGAAGCCCCCGCAAAATCCCACTGTTGAAAAAAAGACATGTGCTTAAGAGGTTACAATTTGCCAAAGAGCACATTGACTGGCCTACAGAGACATTTTGTGGACTGATGAAAGTAAGATTGTTCTTTTTGGGTCTAGTGGCTGAAGACAATTTGTTAGACGACCCCCAAACACTGAATTCAAGCCACAGTGGTGCAATCATATGATATGGGAATGTTTCTCATACTACGGTGTTAGGCCTATTTATCGCATACCAGGGATCAGTTTGAATACATCAGAATACTTGAAGATTTCATGCTGCCTTATGCTGAAGAGGAAATGGGTGTTTCAACAAGACAACGACCCCAAGCACACTAGTAAACGTGCAACATCTTGGTTCCAGACCAACAAGATTGACGTTATGGAGTGGTCAGCCCAATCCCCAGATCTTAATCCAATAGAAAACTTGAGGCGTGACATCAAAAATGGCAAAACCAAGAAATAGAGAATAACTGTGGATTGTAGTCCAATCATCATGTGCTGGAATACCTGTTCACAGGTACCAGAAGTTGGTTGACTCCATGCAACACAGATGTACAGCAGTTCTCAGAAACCGTGCTTATACAACTAAATATTAGTTAAGTGATTCAAAGGAAAGCTAAATCTTCAAACATTTTTCAGTTTATATAGTGAATGTTAGAGTTTGTAAAGAAGAATACAAACACTGCTATTTTTTTGAACAGTCTTCAATTCTTTTTTAGAGGAACAACGCAAATTTCATATATTTTTCTTCATGTTTTGATTTGGAATAGAATGTGTACTATTTCCAATGCATTTTGAACACAACTGTATGAATCAGGCACCCTCCCCTCTTCAGAGCAGGGGGTACCTGGTTTAATGCTCGGGTTCTCCCATTGACTTCCATTATACTCGGGTGCTCGGTTGAGCACCAGAACATCCCGATGTGTTTGGCCCGAGCACCCGAGCACTACGGTGCTCGATCAACACTACTGCTGAGTGACTTGTGCAACAAATAACCATTAGAGCTCAGCTGACTCATAGCAAAGCCTACAATGGAGCTATACTCAACAATCACCTCTTTTAGCAGCAAATGTGCTTAAAGGAAGGAAATGATAAGAATTAAGTCTACTTTCACACTCGTGTTTTGGTTTTCCGTTTGTGAGATCCATCATGGGCTCTCACAAGCGGTCCAAAATGGATCCGTTTTACCCTAATGCATTCTGAATGGAAAAGGATCTGCTCAGAATGCATCAGTTTGATTCCGATCAGTCTCCATTTCGCTCTGGAGTTGAACACCAAAATGATGCCTGCAGCGTTTTGCTGTCCGCTTGACGAAACTAATCCTTCCTGGAACACAATGTAAGTCAATGGGGACGGATCCATTTTCTCTGACACAATCTGGCACAATGGAAAGCGGATCAGTCTCCCATTGACTTTCAGTGGAGTTCATGACGGATCAGTCTTGGTTATGTTACAGATAATACAAACTGATGCATGATGGATGCATGCGGTTGTATTATTGTAACGGATCAGTTTTTCGCATATCCATGACAGATCCGCCCAAAATGCAAGTGTGAAAGTAGCCTAAGAAGGTTTGTGGGTTTTGTTTGTTTGTTTTTTTCTGTGTCTTTTCCTGCCATTGTCTCTCCCCTCACTTCTTCTTCACCTGTCCTGCACACCTCTAAGGTGGATGTGGGCCCCTTAGTAGCTGCTTAATCTGCTTGCCTTCATCTTACTTAAAGGGGTTGTTCAACACTCTGGACCAGCTTGCCAGACCCACGGTGGGATTAATACTTACTAGATACCCGATCCTAGGTTCCATGTCCATCTCTCCTCAGGCACTTCCGGTCTTGTGTCTCCCTTCATCAACAACTGGTGTGATAAGGGACACATGACCACTGCAGCCAATGACTGGCTGCAGTGGTGACATGTCACCCATGCATCATGTCATTAAGACCAATTACCAAAGACCAATTACGCATGGGTTACACATCATTGCTGAGGCCAAATACTGGCTGGAATGGCTATGTGTCCTGCATCAAACTGGGTGTTCATGTGAATATACCTGAAATCTTGAGCACCTGAGAGGGACTGATGGAGCTGGAACTCAGTAGCAGGGAAGGAGGGAGGGGTGTGGAGAAAAGATCCCCAGATAACAACTCCTTTAAGAATAATGTATTGTATCCTGAAATGACAAAATGTAATTTTTAAATAAGGCAATGAAGAATTATGTACTGCAGAGTGCAACTTCCATCTTTAAATCAGGTTGTTGAAAGGACTTTTTATTTTTCAATTATTCTTCTTTCGTTTTAACATGAAACAAACAGAGATGTGGGTAATAAAATGTGACAACCCACACAATAGTGTGAGTTCAGGCTGTGCCACAGCATCTGCAAAGCAGACCTAGCTAATGCAAGTACTATATAGAATACTAATTTGCATTCTACAGCCTGTACCTTTCTAACTCCGGCTTAAACACTTCATGATGATTGAGAGATTGGAACTGATTTGAGAATTTTGTTTAGAGCCATCAATGGGATATTTGTCTGTATTTTATATTTTCTTCATACAAAAAAAAAAATCTGGGCATTTCCGCAATAACATTTTCTCATTGCAAATCCAATAACTTTGTACCTCTGGGCTGTCTAGTAAAAATGTGAAGCATTTATGTAGATCTTCCTTTTAGATCTTGTACTTTTTTTTAATTTACCATCTTACCATCACTTCGAAGCACAACTCATTTTAAACTGCATTTGTAGAGCATATAACTTACAGATTAATATAATTAGGACATTCCTCTGCAGTATCTAAATCATCTGAAAAACAATTGTGCAATAAGATTTTGCTTTAATGCTGCAGTTAAGTATGAGACACCTGGAGTGTTATGTATGTAGAAGAGTTTTTTGGCAGCGTGTAGTAAAGATTCAGCCTGAAGCTGCCAATAAGCATGAAGTGCTGCTTAATACAGTCAACAAATGAAGGGCTTTAATTCAGTGGTATTTCATAAAAAACGACCATACAGTGCTGAGAGAATATAGAAATAGTTTCCGAATAACAGAATTTATTCATTGTAGGTTTAAATAAATCTAATATGAATAATAATAAAAAAAATAAAAAATAAAGATGTAATTAAATGATACTACAAGTAATTACTTAAGGAGTATATCCAGTAAACACAAATTACATGCTTCATTTTATATTTTGTAGCCCCCATGAAGCTGTCTTCATCCCTCTAAGTTTTCTGATTTAAGCATCCACCAACACTAAAAGGCACAACACACTCCTGGTATTCAGAGATTATGAAAGCGGAAAGGACGAGGGTATAGACAGGAAGATGGCTACTATGCAGACAGTTGTATTTTAAACCAGTGCTTTTCTACAGCTATTAAACTTGCAACCATTAGTGTTGGGCGAGCATGCTCGGCCGAACACCATTTTGACTTGAGCATCGCGATGCTCGGCACATCGCGGTGTTCGGCTCAACACCACGTGTGCTTGAGCGCGATGCTCGGGTCTCCTCCTCGCACGCAGCCAATAAACATGTGGGGAAGTACTGGCACTCACTGTAATGCCGTAGCCATGTTGGTTTTTAGCATTACAGTCATTGGCTGGCTGGAACGTGTCATCGGGTGCTATATAGCACCCGATGACACGTGGTTTTGCTCAGTCTTAGTCAGGGAGAGCTGCAGCAGAAAGGAAAGATAGTGTATGGACAGGAATAGTTTTTTTTAGGCTGGATTTAGTCTTGAAAGGTGTTAGAGACCAAAAAGTCCTTTTTTAAGGACTACTGTTTTATCTGGCTGCAATATATATTATTAGCACAACCTGCGCTAAATTGCATTTTGTTTGGCCGCTGCTGACAGTGACACAACCTCTGCTACATCTGTTGTGTTACATTTGCGCATCCTAAATATGTGACATTCAGTGCAATTGTTTGGCCACTGCTGACAGCGACATTACCTGCGCTACATTTCCTGTATAACGTTTGCGCATCCTAAATATCTGTGACATTCAGTGACATTTTTTCTTAGCCGCGGGTGGCAGCGACACTACCTGCGCTAATTTTCCTGTATAACATCTGTGCATCCTAAATATGTGTGACATTTAGTGTAATCACCGCTGGTGACAGCGACATAACCTGCGCTACATCTCCTGTATAGCGTTTGCGCATCCTAAATATCTGTGACATTTTTTCTTAGCCGCGGGTGGCAGCGACAATACCTGTGCTAATTTTCCTGTATAACATCTGTGCATCTTAAATATCTGTGACATTCAGTGTAATCACCGCTGGTGACAGCGACATAACCTGCGCTACATCTCCTGTATAGCGTTTGTGCATCCTAAATATCTGTGACATTCAGTGTAATTTATTCTTAGTCGCTGGTGACAGCGACGTTACCTGCGCTTCATCTCCTGTATAACGTGTGCGCATACTAAATATCTCTGACTTTTAGTGTAATTTTTTCATCGCTGGTGACAGCGACATTATCTGCGCTACATCTTCTGTATAACTTTTGCGAATTTTAAATACATGTGACATTCAGTGTAATTTATTTCCGCATACACTTACAAAACCTGCGCTACTGTATGTGTGACATACTGTCACGCCCATGTTTATGGTCGTGACTCCTGGATCCGCATGCAGTTGCCTGCGGTTTGGTTTTATGGTCAACCACATGGTGAGGGCTGCTTGTATGTTGCCTCACGTGTGGTTGCCGCTGGCAACATGTTTGTACTTGGCAGTATAGCAGCCTGAGTTGTTGCTAGACAGCTTTCTGTCAGGTGCATGCGGGTACACCTGGCAACCTCTCTTTGTATGTGTACACTTTCCCGGTTTGTTGTGAACGAGGTTGTATGTGTGCATTGTGACACTTTAGGTCACTTGCGGTTGCCCGTGGCAACGTGTGGTGTTGTGTACATGTGGTGGCAGTGTCTCGGCCTTCTGGCTGTTTCCCAGGACATGGTTGCCACGCATGTCGTTGCCGGCGGTAACATCTGCAGTTTGATAGTTGTTTGTACACTTCCCCTTTAAGTGGCAGTCTTCCCTTGCCTGGTGTAGGAAGGGTTAACTCCCTTCTTTGTGTGAGAACACTGGGTGTGTCTGTGTGTAAGTGTGGTCACTTGGGATTATTTAGCTCTTGTTGGATGCCAGACTCTGAGGGGTACTTCAGCCATGGTTAGCTGGAGTCATCCTCCTGGTTATATGCCATCTGCCAGTGAGGGCCACCCTTGTGGTCATAAGTTATGTTAGACATTATTGTTCTTGTATTGTTATATGTCTAGTGGTGTCTGTATCTTTATTGCAGCTTATGGTCCTGGGTTCCTGTGTGATGTGTGGTGTGGGCTGTCTCCGTTTGTGTTCTTGTGGACAGCAGCACTCGTGCATGGGTTCCAGGCTGTCTGTCTGTGGCAGGTACGTGTAATACTTGTTTACTTACCTGCCATTGCCATATGCTGTACATGTTTCCCCATTCCTTGCAGCTTGGCCTGTGAGACTCCTGTTCATCCGTATGTAGGAGGAACAGGTCGTCTTACTCTGCTCCTAGTCCAGGGCCACCCTGAGGGCTAGTAGGGATCTTAGGTTCCTGAGTATGAGTCCTCCTACCATCAGGGTCGGCTCATACGGCTAGGAGACAGGGTCAGATCTAGGGATGTGATAGGAGGTGACCTGCTCCCTGATTCCTGTCCTGGCCTAGCAGCTATCTTTCATATTGACATCCCACAGATTAGACTTACCCCCACTCTGATCTTTGACACATACTTGCAAGCATATATACCATTTAATATGCTAAAGTCGAGCAATAAGGGACGGGGAAGTGGCCGTGCTGCTGATGGTGCACGCAGAGACCGTGGCCCTGGGCACGGTGAAACTGTGCCTGCTGCCAGAGCACAAAAAACACACTCATCCACGATACCTAGCTTCATGTCCCAGTTTGCAGGGCGGCGTAGGACACCACTCTCAAAGTCAGACCAGTGCGACCAGGTGGTCGGTTGGATTGCAGCAGATAATGCTTCCAGTCGTTTAAGCACCACCCTGTCTTCCACAAAGTCCAGTCTCAGTAGCCAAGAGTCTGGTCAATAGAATCCTCACATTAATACGAATTCCACCCACCATTGAGTCTTGGCAAACAAGTGATCCCACACTTGGATATTTTGAGGAGCTGTTTTTATTGCCATCCCTTAATTTGGGCCTTGAAGAGGGACATGAGAAGATCTTGTGCCCTGATTCCGAAACTCTGGAGCATCCACAGTCAGAAGAAGATGACGGTGGGGAACATCAATTAGTGTTTCACGAGGTGGATGATGATTATGATGAGACACAGTTGCCAATAAGTCAACCGGAATTAGTGTCTCAAGAGGTTCATGATGTTTGAATCAACAAGTCAGGAGGATGACCAGAGTGAGGAAGTGGAAGAGGAGGTGCTGGACTGACCCAACCTGGTAAGATGGCAAGCCGAGCGAGGACAGCAGTACTGAGGGGGAGGGATCCGCAGCACCGCAACAGGCTAGAAGGGGTAGTGGGGTGGCAAAATGGAGAAGGTGGGCCACACCAAACGGGCATGCAACTGCTCCCCGGATCACCTTCTTGCGGAAATCTCCTTTGCCAAGGTATAGGTGTTCTGCAGTCTGGCCCTTTATTGAGGAAAGTGCGGACGATAAAAGAATTGTCATTAGCAACCTATGCTGTACCAAAATGAGCAGGGGCGTGAAAACTAGCAACCTCACCACCACCAGCATGATCCGCCACATGGCTTTAAAGCACCCTAATAGGTGGGCCGAACGCCTAAGACCACAACCAGTGTCTTTGGGTCACACCACTGCCTCCTCTTCTCCTGTGTTATGTGCTGGCCAATCCCCTGTCCAAGACGCAGGCCCTGCACCTGGACCTTCGCAGGCACCATCAGCTAGCACATCCACTTCTGTGTCCCAGCGCAGCGTACAGATGTCTATACCTCAGGCCTTTGAACGAAAGCGCAAATACCCAGCCTCCCACCCACAGGTCATAGCAATAAATGTGCACCTTTCCAAATTGCTGGCCCTGAAAATGTTGCCATTTAGGCTTGTGGACACTGAGGCTTTCCGCAGCATGATGGCGGTGGCTGTCCCTCGTTACTAAGTCCCCAGCCACCACTATTTTTCCCGTTGTGCCGTCCCGCCTTACACCAGCATGTGTCCTGTAACATCACCCGTGCCCTGACCAACGCAGTTATTGGGAAGGTCCACTTAAAGACTGACATGTTGACAAATGCTTTTGGCCAGGGACGTTACATTTCACTGACTGCACTGCACACTGGGCGAACATTGTGGAGGCTGGGAGCGAGTCATACCCTGGGATGGCACAGGTGCTACTGGCGCAAAGGATTGCGGGCCCTACTTCCATCAGGATTTCTGCATCCACCTACATTAGTGGCTGCAACCCCCCTTCTCCTCCTCCACTTCCACCTCTGAATTCTCATCTTGCAGCACCAGTCAGCCATCAGTCAGAAGCTTGAAGCAGTGTAGCATTGCAGTGGGGAAGCAGCAACAGGCTGTGCTGACACTAATTTGCTTAGGTGACAAACAGCACACCACCGCAGAGCTGTGGCAGAGTATAAGGGACCAGACTGAGCTGTGGCTCTCGCCACTCAACCTACAACCAGGCAGGGTTGTGTCTGATAATGGCCGTATTTTGGTGGTGGCTTTTGAGCTCGGCAAGCTCACATACATACCATGCCTAGCCCTCGTGTTCAACCTTGTGGTTCAGCGGTTTCTCAAAACCTACCCCAATTTGCCTGAGCTACTGGTGAAGGTGCGCCGCATGTGTGCCCATTTCCGAAAGTCATCTACAGCTGCCGCCGGTTTGACAATACCTCAGCAGCACTTGCATTTACCAGCTCACCGACTGCTGTGCGACGTGAGCACATGCTGGAACTCCACGTTCCACATGTTAGCCAGGCTTTGTGAACAGCAGGTGACAGTAGTGGAATACCAGCTGCAACCTGGTCGTTACCTTTCCAGTCAGCTAAACCTCTTCACAAGCGATGAGTGGGCATAGATGTCTGACCTCTGTGAGGTTTTACGCAACTTTGAAGAATCCACACAGATGGTGAGCGGCGATGCCGCTATTATCAGTGTAACCATCCCACTTCTGTGTCTACTGAAACGCTCTCTGCTCACAATAAAGGCGGACGCTTTGCACGTGGAAGAGGTGGAAATGGGGAAAGACAGTACACAGGGTGATTGACAGACCATTCTCAGTTTGTCTTTTCAGCGCAAATTGGATGATGTGGAGGAGGAGGAGCAGGAGACGGTTGCCATAGCAGGTTTATTCCATATGTTCAGCATGGATGGGAGGAAGAGGATTAGGAGATTGAGAGTCATCCTCCTGATGAGGACAGCAAAGTCTTGTATGTTGGGACTCTTGCACACATGGCTGACTTTATGTTATGCTGCCTTTCCCATGACCCTCGTGTCATACGCATTTTGGCCAACACATATTACTGGTTGTTCACCTTTCTCGACCCCCTCTACAAAGAGAACTTCTCGTCTATCATTCCTGTGGTCGAGAGGACTAGTGAAATGGTGCAATACCAGAAGGCCCTTGTGTAAAAATTGCTCCAAAAATTTCCAGCTGACAATGCTGGCGGCAGAGTACGTAATTCCTTGGGCAACCAAGGAGGGGAGACAAGGGGAACACACAGCAGTTCGAACAGAGACAGGGTGACACTCTCAAAGGCCTGGGACAGTTTCATGACACCCCGCCAGCACCCTCACCCTAATGCGTGGCCTAGTGTCACAAGGATGGAAAAGTTTTGGAAGATGGTGGAGTACGTAGGAGACCGTGTCAGCGTCTTCAGCCATCACTCTGTGCCTTACAACTATTGGGTGTCCAAGCTGGACACGTGGCACGAACTGGCGCTCTACGCCTTGGAGGTGCTGGCCTGCCCTGCCACCAGCATTTTGTCAGAGCAGGTATTTAGTGCTGCTAGGGGCATAATAACTGATAAGCGCATCCGCCTGTCAACTAAAAATGCTGACAAGTTGACTCTTATGAAAAAGGCCTGGATTGCCTGTGACTTCTCTACTCAACCAGAAGAAAGCAACTGAACATAAAGGCACTTTAAATGTGGCTTTTATGGTGTATTGAATGCACTATATTCCCATGCACCCTTTCCACCACAAAAAAGGGTATATGGTTTAATCTTCATTTTCTCGTACTACTCCTCCTCCTCCTCCTCCATCATATCAACATGCTTATTAGGCTGCCCTCACCCCTAATGTTTTAGAGGGTCACCAGCAGGACCTCGCCCATAATGTTTTAGATGGTCAGATAAGCAGCAGGCCCTCCCTCCTAATATTTTAGATGGTCAGATCAGCAGCAGGCCCTCGCCCCTAATATTTTAGATGGTCAGATCAGCAGCAGGCCCTCGCCCCTAATATTTTAGATGATCAGCTCAGCAGCAGACCCTCACCCCTAATTTTTTAGATGGTCAGATCAGCAGCAGGCCCTTGCTCCTAATGTTTTTGAGGGTCACCAGCAGGCCATCAATCATAATTTTTGTATGATGCCCTCATTTGTGTGTAATAAAGGGTGTATTGAAGTGCAGGTTCCTTGTAATTTTTGGCAGCCCTTTTACTTAGTGCATAGGCTTTATGAGTGTAGGAGTCCAACTACCTGAACAATTGTACCACAATGTGAATTAGGCTCTCCTTTTTGTGATATACGGGTTGTATCGGAGTGCCTCTTCCTTGTAATTTTTGGCAGCACTTGCACTTTATATACAAGTAAATATACAGGAAAGAATGTTTCCTATCAAGTTTTCCTCTAAAATGGATTTTATCTTCAGTTTTGTGCGTATTTTTGTCAGTCTGTAAAAGTGGCGTACTACTCGGACAACATTGTTCCCAGCAGTGAGCTGGGAGTCCAAAAAGCATTCAGACTTCCTCCCCATGCTGTTCCCGAACCTTTTCAGGGGTGTTTCCATCAATTTCTGACCTTTTCCTGTGAACAAGACACCCTCCCCTCTTCAGAGCAGGAGGTGCCTGGTTTAACCACTTCACATCCGGGCTATTTGCCCCCTTCCTGACCAGGCGTAATTTTGCAAATCTGACATGTGTCACTTTATGTAGTAATTACTTTGGAATGCTTTTACTTATCCAAGACATTCAGAGATTGTTTACTCCTGACACATTGTATTTCATGATAGTCAACAATTTGAGTCAATAGATTTCACCTTTTATTTATGAAAAAATCCCAAATTTACCAAACATTTAGAAAAATTCTCAAATTTTCATATATATTTATTACTTTACATTCCCTATATGTCTACTTTATGTTGGCATCATTTTGGAAATAAATGCAAAAACACAAATGCAATAGCACTCTGCAACCAGCACTCTGCCCTGCCTCTATGCTGGATGTTGAATGAGGCATTGGTGTACATTTTGGCCAAAGCGTAATAAGTCACTCACCACGTCAAGGTCGCCTCTATGAGTGGTCCCTAACACTAGTACCTACCTGTTATGGGCCATGATAGCCACACAAAGTCCAGGGAGCGCAGGTAGAGCATGCACGCCAGGCACACTCTGCTTTTAACCCTGTCCGGTGCCGTGACAGCTTTCATCGGATCCAGGGATGCAAGTACCAACATGCATGCTGAGCCCACTATATACTTCTCCTGGAGCCAAATGGCTACTGGTAGGCGCTGTAAAAGCAGACTCAGTTTTATACTGACTTTAAAACCAGCCTCCAGGGTAGACTAACTGGTCAGGTGTGCATGACTGCAAGGAGATCGCCACGCCTCCAATATATACTACAAAGAAAAAATGTGGATCCCTGGATCCGATGAAAGCTGTCTCGGCACCGGACGGGGTTAAAAGCAGAGTGTGCCTGGCGTGCATGCTGTACCTGCGCTCCCTGGACTTTGTGTGGCTATCATGGCCCATAACAGGTAGGTACTAGTGTTAGGGACCACTCATAGAGGCGACCTTGACGTGGTGTGTGGCTTATTACGCTTTGGCCAAAATGTACACCAATGCCTCATTCAACATCTAGCATAGAGGCAGGGCAGAGTGCTGGTTGCAGAGTGCTATTGCATTTGTGTTTTTGCGTTTATGTGTATTTCGCCATAGCGATGTGCACCTGCATACAGGGTTGTGCTGACTGAACCCTCCACATCATTTTGGAAATGTCATTTTATTTTTTAGGACTTTAGAAGGCTTAGAAGTTTAGAAGCATTTCTTAAAATTTGTAAGAAAATTGCCAAAACCCACTTTTTAAGGACCAGTTCAGGTCTGAATTCACTTTTATGGGGATATCCACTATGTAAGCCCCACAATGACCCCATTGTAGAAACTACACCCCTCAAGTTACTTAAAACTGATTTTACAAACTTTGTTAACCCTTTAGGCGTTTCACAAGAATTAAAGGAAAATGGAAATAACATTTTTAAATTTCACTTATTGGCAGATTTTCCATTTTAATCCAATTTTTTCTTTAACACATCAAGGGTTAACAGCCAAACAAAACTCAATATTTATTACCCAGATTCTGCAGTTTACAGAAACACCCCACATGTGGTCTTAAACTGCTGTATGGGCACACGGCAGAGTGCAGAAGAAAAGGAGTGCCACATGCTTTTTGGAAGGCAGATTTTGCTGAACTGGTTTTTAGATGCCATGTCCCATTTGAAGCCCCCCCCTGATGCACCCTTGCAGTAGAAACTCCCAAAATTTGACCCCATTATGGAAACTAGGGGATAAGGTGCTAGTTTTATTGTACATATAATTTTTTGATCATTTATTCTAACACTTTATGGGGCAAGGTGACCAAAAAATTGGTTGTTTTAGCACAGTTTTTATTTATTTATTTTTACAGTGTTCACGTGAGGGGTTAGGTCATGTAATTTTTTTATAAACCAGCTCGTTACAGACATGGCGATACCTAATATGTATACTTTATTTTATTTATTTAACTTTAACACAATAATTTTAAATTTAAAAAAAAAAACATTGTTTTAATGTGTCCATGTTCTGAGAGCTATAGTTTTTTTATAAATTTTTTTGCGGTTTTATTGGTGCCATTTTGTGGGACCTACGCCTTTTGATCACTTGGTGTTGCACTTTTTGTGATGTAAGGTAACAAAAATTGCTTTTTTTTGTCAGTTTTTATTTTATTTTTTTATGGTGTTTATTGGACTGGGAGGATCATGTGATATATTTATATAGCTGACCGTCACGGACGCGGCAATACCAAATATGTCTATTTTATAATTTTTTTTTTCTATTTACATTTTTTATTTTTTTATTCCTTATTTGGGTAATTTTTTTTTTTTTTTTACATGTGAAACTTTAGTTTTTTTTTTAAACTTTATTTTTTTATTTTTTTATTTTACACTTTTTGTCCCCCATAAGGTTACACAAGACCTCTGGGGGACATTTAACTTCACTTTTTTTTTTTCACTATTGATTTCCCCTGTAACTGGGGCTGACATAGTAGTCCCAGTTACAGGGGAAATACATCCCCAGAGAGGCTGTACAGCGGTATTCTGTGCTGCACAGCCTCAGTGCAGGGCTGATCGAGGTCTGTGAAAGACCTGACAGATCCTGCACTCTCCCGGCCCCGGGAACACGGACACTGGCACTGGAAAACATGGACACCGGCAATGTGCGTTCCTCATTTTACGGTCCGCACATTGCCGGCACTAATAGAATATACCTATTCTTATCCGCAATTGCGGACAAGAATAGGGCATGTTCTATTTTTTTCAGGAACAAAAAATGCGGACCTGGAAGTGCGGTTCCGCATTTCCGGATACAGGCCGCACATCGTGCGGCCCTTTAGAAATGAATGGGTCCGCAATTCCATTCCGAAAAATGCGCAACAGAATTGCGGACGTGTGAATGAAGAAGGTGAGCAGAAGGTGCGGACGTTTATTATGAAGAAGGTGAGCAGTAAGGGATGGGACAGTGGCCGTAATGACTATGGTGCACACAGAGGCCATGGCCCTGGGCACAGTGAAACTGGTGCACGAAGAGGCCATGGCCCTGGGCACGGTGAAACTGTGTCTGCTGCCAGAGCACAAGAAAAACAATCATCCACGATACCTAGCTTTATTATCCAGTTTGCAGGGCGGCGAAGGATACCACTCTTGAAGTCAGACCAGTGCGACCAGGTGGTCGGTTGGATTGCAGCAGATAATGCTTCCAGTCGCTTAAGCACCACCCTGTCTTCCACCAAGTCCAGTCTCAGTAGCCAAGAGTCTGCTCAACTCAATCCTCACCCTGATCCTCCTTCCTCCCACCATGAAAAGTCTGGGCAAACAAGTGATCCCACACTCGGATATTCCGAGAAGCTCTTTTCAGCACCATTCCTTGATTTTGCCCTCTCGCCAAGCACGATTGTAGAGGGACATATCTTGTGCCCTGATTCCCAAACTCTTGAGCATCCACAATCACAAGAAGATGATAGTGGGGAATGGCAATTACTGTTTAATGAGGTGGATTATGATGATGAGACACAGTTGCCAATAACTCAATGGCAATTACTGTCTCAAGAGGTTGATTAAGAGGATGAGACACAATTGTCAATCACTGAGGTAGTGGTTATGTCAACAACTCAGGAGGATGAGCAGAGTGAGGAAGTGGAAGAGGAGGTGGTGCACGATGAAGTCACTGATCCAACCTGGGAAGGTGGAAAGCCGAGCGAGGACAGCAGTACAGAGGGGAAAGGATCTGCTGCACCGTAACAGGCTGGAAGAGGAAGTAGGGTGGCAAAATGGAGAAGGCGGGCCATGTAGCTGGCCAGCTAAGACCTGTCCTAGGTTGCTAATATAGCTTGGGCAAGGAAAAAGACGCTGGGATTTTTTAATGCGATTTTAAAGTGCATGTTTGTCAGTATGTACTGAATAAACCTTTTAAATAGTTATCGGAGCTTCACTATGGTGGGAGCCACTTGTATCCACAGAAATTTCTAAATCAAAAGAAGTTGGAAACATTAGCAGACCCATCTGGTGTGTGCTATAATTAAGTCCGTGGTTGAGCCCTGTGTACTGGCGTGTGAACGTGGACCTTCGCCACGAAGAATTAAACAAGCTGCGGAGGATACCTTTGATACGCCTGTTGTTGGTCAAGTGCTGTGTAAGTACAATCTGTGCATTACAGGACAGCACAACCATACGGATTTACACTATTGTATTCTTTTATAAGTTGCAGGATATCCACAAATAGGACATCTGCAGACCTCGGTACCTTTTTGAAGGGAGAAAGAGAAAAAAAACTGTTTTATACCGTCTATTTAAGATACGCGCGGTCCGAACCCTCTTTGTACAAGATATTTCAAGCCTTTATTTTTTATAATTTGGATGATTATGGCTTACAGCTTATGAAACCCCAAAGTCTAAATTTTGAGGTACCCTTTGGTCAGGGGATATGGATTAATTAGCTGACTAGAGTGTGACACTCTGAGCCTAGAATATTGAATCTTTTCACAAAATTCAAATTTTAAGCTGCATTAATGCAATTCCTTTTAATTTGCATTACTGAAATAAATGGACTTTCGCACGATATTCTAATATTTCTGAGTTTTACCTGTATATAATATCTTGGGTAAAATAATTTTAATAGCAGCTTGTCTGCCCAGCCATAAAAGGTTTTCCAGTTTTAGGGAGGACAAGCTAGTTTTAATAGTATCTATTAATGGGATAAAATTATATTTAAATCATTTATGGGTTGGATAAGTAATGTTAATTCTTAAATAGAGTAGCAAAGATTTGGCTATGGTAAAACCAAAGGAGTTTTTAATGCACTTTAAAGGGTTTCTACCACTTCGTTTCACATAATTAGCTTTCAGACACTAGCGATCCGCTAGTGTCTGCTCTACCGAACCATCCTAATATAATTGCTTTTGGGGCAGCCGTTTCGCTAAAAAAAGAACTTATATTGATATGCTAATGAGCCTCTAGGTGCTATGGGGGCATCATTAGCACCTAGAGGCTCGGTCTACCTTCACAAACTGCCGCCGCCCAGCGCGTCCCTCCAGCCCGCCCATCTCCTCCGGAATGCGATCCTCCCTGTGAGCGTATGTATTTGGCGCATGCGCAGTGAATGTCTGACCGCTTCCCTGCTCAGACATCTCCACTGCGCCTGTTCCTCGGAGCACTATGACGTCATCGGCGCAGGCGCAGTGGAGATGTCTGAGCAGGGAAGCGGTCAGACATTCACTGCGCATGCACCGAATACAGGCGCTCACAGGGAGGATCGCATTCCGGAGGAGATGGGCGGGCTGGAGGGACGCGCTGGGCGGCGGCAGTTTGTGAAGGTAGACCGAGCCTCTAGGTGCTAATGACGCCCCCATAGCACCTAGAGGCTCATTAGCATATCAATCTAAGTACTTTTTTTAACGAAACGGCTGCCCCAAAAGCAATTATATTAGGATGGTTCGGTAGAGCAGACACTAGCGGATTGCTAGTGTCTGAAAGCTAATTATGTGAAACGAAGTGATAGAAACCCTTTAAAGTGGAGACTGGTAGGAATAAGCTTAGTATCTGAGATTTGGAGATGTTCACTTTATAGTATGAAGCTTTGCCGAAGGCTTAATATTATTAATAGCATAATGAGATATCAAAGGATTAGATGTAATAATAATTGTGTTGTCTGCAAACAGAACGATACAATGTTCCTGAGTTCCAATTTTGATTCCTGATATTAAAGGGGAAGCTCTTGTGCTCTTCTAAAGGCTCCATTATGAGGGCATAAATTAGCGGGGATAATGGGCATCCTTGACGTGTGCCGTTTGTTATGGGGAAGGGTGTTGATAAAAAAAAACAGAAGAATATACTGAGGCCGTGGGGGATGTATAAAGTACCATAACTGCTGATAAAAAGGGGCCAAACATACCAAATTTTAGGAGTACAGCTTTAATGTATTCCCAATGCACTCTATTGAACGCCTTCTCTGCATCCAGTGATAGCAGCAGAGAAGGTGTTCGGATTATCTGAACCACATCTAATAAGTCAATAAATCATCTTGTACCATCAGACGATTGACGATTTTTAAAAAAGCTAATTTGGTCTTGGTTAATAATATTTGGCAGTATGTCTACTAATCTGAATTCCAGTATTTTGGAATACATTTTTTAATCTGTGTTGAGTAGTGAGATTGGTCTAAAATTAGAAGGTCTATCTGGGGTCTTACCCGGTTTAGGCAGTATAAAAATCAAAGCTTGGAGAATATCTGGATTGACATTTCCTTTTTGTATTATTTGATTAAAGGTTCGAAGTAGGTAAGGAGAGAGAATATTGGCATATTTTTTTATAGTACTCATTGGTAAGGCCATCAGGACGTGGAGATTTATTTAATTTTAGTGATAATATAGCTATCAATATTTCATTAGTATTTATTTCTTTGAGTGTGGAAAGTTGTAGTGAGGATATACATGGAAGGGAGATATTGTTTAGGAATTTACTTATAGTGGTTGTATTAGGGTGTATTTCAGTAGAGGAAGAGCTAAGATTGTAAAACTCTTTGTAGTATTTAGCAAATTCTTCCAAAATCAGTTTAGGGTTAAGAATCTTGTTGTTTTGTTTGTCATATATATAGTGGATCCTGGATTTAATTTCCTTAGACTTAATTTTCCTTAATTTTCCTGGCTAGTTGTTTGTTTGCTTTCTTTTCTTGGCTGTAGTGGTATGCTTTAACTGTACGCAATACCAAAAAACCCTTCAAAATGATGTCTTCAACTATATTTGCATCTCCAAAGCAACTATGATTTTAGTTGCTTTGGAGATGCAAATATAGTTGAAGAACATCATTTTGAAGGGTTTTTTGGTATTCTTCATCTAATGGGTTAATGTTTGCTATTAGTGCATCAGTAGCCTGGGACCTTTTCTTTTTTTGAATGGATGCCATTTTAAAAAAATGGCCTCTCATAAAGGCTTTATGGGCACACCATAGTATGTTGTCAGAAACTGTATTGTCATTAAGTTGGAAATAATGCAGCAAAGTTGACATGTTCGATATTTGGAAGGCACTGTTGGTTAGAAGTGAGTTATTCAAATGCCAGGGAGATACATAGGGGGAGTTGAATTGTTCTTTTATTTCTAGGATAATAGGGGCATGGTCAGACCAGGTTATTGGAAGAATAGGTACTCTAGAGTTTTTTTGCAGCATCTATTTATCAGCTACAAATATGTCTATCCTAGAATAGGATTTATGTGGGTTGGAAAAGAAAGTATAATCTTTCTCGTTTACATGCATAACTCTCCAAATATCAAACATGCCGTCAGATCTGAGAAGATTTTGTAGTTTGGGAATATTATTTTTATCAGTGAGAGGAATTTTTGTCTATAGTAGGGTCAGGTGGAAGATTAAAATCATCCTATATTAATAGGGAACCTTGATTAGTTTCTCAGATTAAGTTTAAAACTTTCCTGATAAAACATAATTGGTTTGAGTTGGGGACATAAATGTTTGCAATAGTGTACAAAATATTGTTAATAGTACATACTATAATAATATATCTACCCTTTTTATGTATTAATTGTTTGTGTAGTTGAAAAGCAGTGTTATGACCAAACCCCAAAGCCACCCCATTTCTTTTTAGGAACCGCACGAGAGTAGTAAATATATAGATATGACGTATGTTGCAGGCGATAAGCATCTTTAATGTTTAGATGAGTTTCTTGTAGACAAAAAATATTACATTTTTGTTTTGTTTTTTATCTCAGACCAAGCTAAAAAAACTTTTGAAGGGGCTATTAAGTCCCTTAACGTTAAAAGAAAGGATTTTAAGTCCCATGTTGCTAATCAAAAATACTTCCAATAGTTTACAGTAGAGGTTTCCACATGTGGCTTAATCTTGTTGATCTTCAATTGTCTTGACTGGGTGAGTTTCCGAGGCTGGGTAGTTGATTGAAGGTGCAGAACATAACTGTTGTCCTGAGAAAAAAGGTAAGAAGAAAAAAACAAGCAAAACAACAGAGTCCAAATAACAAAACGAGGGTTACTCACATAAATTGTCCTCGTTATATGATGGGAAGTGTGAAAAGGTGGCTAAAGAGCTTCAGTTGAAGAGAAAAACAGGTATGTTATGTCACATATGTAACTCTTGAGGAGCTTTTGTGCACCAAGCAATCGCCTTAAGGTTTTATTTGAGTTCACAGGCAGAGGAGAGATATAGGTACATTCATCTTCTGGGTGATGATGATCCCACATTTATCCACTCCTGGGAAAGTGGGGTAGGTTTATTCTTAGGAGGAGATTTGGGTAACTCGTTGTCACCTTCTTCTAGGGTTTCGAGGGCCCATGTTTTAATGGTTGTTTCTGCATCTTTTGGGGTGAGAAATGTATGTGTAGCTCCATTCTTGCGTACAATCAGTTTTACAGGAAAACCGCATTTGTAGGGAATGTTGTGGTGTCTTAATACTTTTGTATAATTAGAGAATTCTCTCCTCCTTGACAGTGTAGCAGGGGACAAATCTGAAAATAAAGATATTTGCTGAAAACGTTCTGGTACCAAATTTTTTTAGCCAGCTACTTTCAGCAGCGACTCTTTTACATGATAGTAATGAATTCTGGCCAGAACATCATGAGGTAGTTGACAAGGTATTGTTGTGGGTTTGGGGGCCCTATAGGCCCAATCGATAGATATTTATCTGATAATTCAGGAAGTAAGGCCACAAATAGGTCTTTTAGAAATTCTTGAAGCTGAGAATCTGTTATTGATTTAAGGAATGTTTCTGAAGCGAATGTTATTTCTCCTGGATCGGTCTTCCAGGTCAGCTAGTTTTATTTTGATAGCTGCAATATCATCTTTCATTGCGTTACTAGTGTCCACCAATCTGTTATGAGCTACAACAAATTCATCCAATTTATCTTCTAGATGTGTTGTACGTTCCCCAATTGCCACTACATCTGCATGTATAGCCACTTCGGCTTACTTTATGTCATGGTGGATGGAATTTTTTAGCTCCTGAAACATGGCTTTTTTATTTCAAGTAGGGGGATTTGTGTGGATGGCGTGCTTTTCTGAGTATCCCTTCGTTCATAGATAATAGAAGATACAGCAGTACTCACTGTTAGAGGGTCGCTTTCATACTCATATGAGAGGTGCTGATGATTCACCAGGGTTCTCAGAGACTTCTTGAAGGGAGAAAATACTGCGAGTGAGCTTGGCTGGCGATGTGCCGTCTGAATGGCGGGAGTCAGTGCCATCTTGTGAGCTTGCTTGCGCTGGATGGAAAAAGGCAGTAAGTTTAGAGGGCGTCGCACCTTTCTTCTTCCCTCTAGTCATGATGGTAGTTAATCCCGTATTTGCTTTATTTAGCCTCTTCTGTGGTTAATTATATGAGCCGCTGAGACTGCTTGGTGCGAAGCCTCTTTACTATACATCCTCTCCGCTCTGCATCCGGCCACGCCCCCTCCCACCAAATATTGGTTTGAGGCCTGCGATATACCTGCTTCCACAAAATACTGATAAAGGGGATTGATATACCTGCTTCCACAAAATACTGAATGAAAGATGCGATATACCTGCTTCCACAATATACTGATTAAGGGGTTCGATATACCTGTTTCCTCCAAATATTGATTGAGGCCTGCAAGATACATGCTTCCACAACATACTGATTGAGGGCTGCAATATAACTGCTTCCACAAATACTGATTAAGCGGATTATATACCTGTTTCCACCAAATACTGATTGAGGCCTGCGATATACCTGCTTCCACAAAAAAACTGATTAAGGGGTTTGATATACCTGCTTCCACAAAATATTGATTGAGGCCTGCGATATACCTGCTTCAACAAAATACTGATTAACCCCTTAAGGACTCAGCCCTATTTCACCTTAAGGACTCGGCCATTTTTTGCAAATCTGACCAGTGTCACTTTAAGTGCTAATCACTTTAAAACGCTTTTACTTACCCAGGCTGTTCTGAGATTGTTTTTTCGTCACATATTGTACTTCATGACACTGCTAAAATTGGGTCAAAAAAGTAAAATTTTTTGCATTAAAAAAATACCAAATTTACCAAAAATTTAGAAAAATTTGCAAATTTCCAAGTTTCAATTTCTCTACTTCTATAATACATAGTAATACCTCCAAAAATAGTTATTACTTTACATTCCCCATATGTCTACTTCATGTTTGGATCATTTTGGTAATGATATTTTATTTTTTGGGGATGTTACAAGGCTTAGAAGTTTAGAAGCAAATCTTGAAATTTTTCAGAAATTTTCTAAAACCAAATTTTTAGGGACCAGTTCAGGTCTGAAGTCACTTTGCGAGGCTTACATAATAGAAACCACCCAAAAATGACCCCATTCTAGAAACTACACCCATCAAGGTATTCAAAACTGATTTTACAAACTTTGTTAACCCTTTAGGTGTTCCACAAGAATTAATGGAAAATAGAGATACTATTT